>NW_012101843.1:3494581-3554139 GCF_000951045.1 Mandrillus leucophaeus
TATGATGGGTGGGGATCCTGACTACATTAGGTTGGAGTAGTTGGATCCTGACTACATTAAAATCACAGCCCGATTTTAGGATGATGGTCCTGGTTCATGTGGAAGACATATGAAAGGTTAGAACAAAAGTCTACTGAGGGCCGGGCACAGTAGCTCACGCCTGTAATCCCAGCACTTTGGGAGGCTAAGGTGGGCAGACTACCAGAGGTCAGGATTTCGAGACCAGCCTGGCCAATGTGGTGAAACCCATCTCTACTAAAGGTACAAAAATTGGCCAGGCATGGTGACTGGTGCCTGTAATCCCAGCTACTCAGGAGGCTGAGGCAGGAGAATCTCTTGAACTCGGCGGGTGGAGGTTGCAGTTAGCCGAGATCATGCCATTGCTCTCCAGCCTGGGCAATAAGAGCAAAACTCCATCTAAAAAAAAAAGAAAAGAAAAGAAAAGAAAAGAAAAAAAAGTCCTCTGATGTGAGGCTTAAAGCATGAGGTCCAGGATTCTAGGCAAGGAGGTTAGGAGTCAGCTTCTGGGTCAATGGCTAGAGATTCTTTTCAGGTTTCACTGAGGCAGTGAACTTCAGCAGGGTTTTGGAAGAGAAAGGAGCACTTCTTTATTGAGGATATGAGTGTATGTGAAACAAGGGGAGATGGTGAGTGATTTCTATCTGCTAACTGAGCAGACTGGTCCAGGACGCTACTCTGTCCTTCTGGGGAAAAGCTGAACCATCGGCCTTGGTGTCTTACAAACCCTGCAGAAGTCAATGTGTGGGGTGGCACTGTCAACCTAAGAAATAGGCACTTGCCTCTCATTTTAAAACCACCATTAAGATTATTTATTTGGCTTCCTTGGCAGTCAGAGAGAGTTGGCAGCTAACTCCCTTGGCATGGCAGAGTCATGAGGCAGTCTTGAAAATCTGTTGCATTTTAAAAATTGTATTGGAAATTCTGAGATATTTTAATCAGTTTAGAATCAATCCACCTCAGAAAAAGAGGATGCAAGTCTGAAAACCATGCCAGTGTAGCTCTTTAATAGCTAATTATGCTATAGGCAGGGAAATGGTCAGGCGGTGACTCTTACAATGAATAATGACATTAGATGAAATACAAAACAAATCCATAGAGGTTTTATTGGATTGGAAGTAAGAGACAGAGAGAGGCTGAAAATTTATCCAAATCTGATTAGGGAAATAAAACCTCAGACAGAAAAATGATGGATGGTGTGAGCTGTTTAACTTGAGTCCCATAGAGAGGTAATGTCCTCAGAGAAAGCACCACAGAGTTTCAGGGCTGAAGGAAGTTCAGGCATTTAATCCAAATGCTCATTTTTATAGATGAAAAAACTGAGGCTTAAAGGAACAAACAATGTGACCAAGGTCTTACTAACTGATAAGGGATGGAGTTTAATTTTTTTTTTTTTTTTTGAGACAGGGTCTCACTCTGTCACCCAGGCTGGAGTACAGTGGTGCCATCTCGGTTCACTACAACCTCCACCTCCTGGTTTCAAGTGATTCTCATGCCTCAGCCTCCCAAGCAGCTGGGATTACAGGTGCCTGCCACCACACCTGGCTAATTTTTGTATTTTTAGTGGAGACAGCGTTTCATCATGTTGGTCAGGCTGGTCTCGAACTCCTGACTTCAAATGATCCACCCACCTCAGCCTCATAAACTGCTGGTATTACAAGTGTAAGCCACCAAGCTTGGCCAGAGTTTAAATTTGAATCCAGATTTTTTTTTTTTTTTTTTTTGAGGCAGGCTCTCACTCTGAGGCATGATCATTGCTTACTGCAGCCCTGACCTCCCAGGCTCAAGTGATCCTCCCACCTTAGCCTCCCGAGTAGTTGGGAGAATAGGCATGCACCACCATGCCTAGATAATGTTTTTTATATTTTATTTTTTGTAGAGAGAGGGTCTCACTATGTTGCCCAGGCTGATCTTGAACTCCTAGGCTGAAGTGATCCTGCCACCTTGGTCTCCCAAAGTGCTGGAATTACAGGTGTGAGCCACTGCTCCCGGCTGAATCTAGATCTTATGACTGTTGAAAAGTTTGAGGCCATTTGATGAATCACAGTGCTCAGCCCATTGACAGACCTACCGGCAAAACGTGGTCAATAAATATTTATCAGGCTCCATGAGTCAATTTTCTTTGTCATCCAAGCCCCTATGTCACCTGTCAGGCACTCGGGGATCCCAGTAGCTGAGTAGCTAATACTATGCAATGTACCATCTTGTGTCTTTTAGGCTTTTCAGTGGACAGCAGGACACTGGGCTGGATCCTGGTTCCCTTGGTTCTCGGATTAGGCTCTCAGTGTCTAGGTTGACTCATCTGACTCTGCTCCACGTGCATCTCCCTTGCAGACCCCTTAGTGTACCCGAGCTACTGTCAGCTCAGCTCTACCCATCAGCGTCATCACTTTCCCACAGCCACAAGCCAGAGAGCCTGCAGAAACCTTTGTCTTCCTGTGTCCTTTATTTTGAACTTGGAATCAGTCCTAAATTCAGGATCTTCTTAAACTGTGCATTCAGCATTGCCTTTTCTACTATTTTTCAGGCCACGGTTGTAGACCAGGAACTCATTGTTTTCCCAGCTACCTCTTTTGCACTCTTTTTTCTCTGCTATGGATCTGATCAGAGCATCTTTTTTCATTAGGTCTGAATGTGAGTTTCCACTCCCTTTTGGATCAAGTCTAATATTTCATCGTGTACCTTTTCTTATCTTTTCATCTTTTATATTGTATTTCAATATCTTTCCACCTCAAAGAGTAATATTCTATGGAGGCACCTTGGACACCCAGAGAGTAAAATGTGGTGTGTTTATATACAAACTGGTCCTCCCACAGTGACTGGAGGATTTCTTCTCTAGTTCAAGACACAATCATGTATCTTTCCTGACATTTCTTAAAAGGGACCTCTAGAAAATGACGAGCAGTTAACCTTCCATTTATGGTACTTTGTCATCTTTGTTTTGATAAAAAGGACTCATTTTTAAAAGGTTCAAAGTAGCATTCTATTTTCCATGCAGTCTGTTTTTGTGGGTTGAAGATGGTTTTGGATTTTTGAAAGCTTTTAAGTCCTCATAAATGTATGTTGGAATGTAACATGGCCATAGTTTTCCCAAGATGTCACTCCTTTAATCATAATGATCAAACAAGAATTCTGAGGTTTTGGCTTCTGGTTGAAGATCAAGGATTGGATGAAGATCTGTTAGAAGTTGGGCATGTGGAAGGTGGGCAGTGACTGGAGGTGAGGAAACCCACAATACTGTGTATGACATGCTCAGGGGAGATCTGTGATGTCACAAAGCCCTGACCTGAATTTTGCTTTCCCCTCTCAATTTCCCAAGTGCTTTCTCATTATTTAATTCTGACAATATTGATTAAGGATTAGCTGAATTTCAGGTGCTACGTTAGGTGCTAGGGATTCATAATTGAATAACATCCTATTTATACTGCAAGCACAAATCAATTCCAGATGGATTTCAGCTTTAATTATAAAAGGTAAATGAATAAAACTTTTAGAATATAGGTGACCATTTTATGAACTTGGAATAGGCAAAGATTTTTTATTTAAGAAAAGCAGGACCTGGCTGGGCATGGTGACTCACACTTGTAATCCAAGACTTTTGGGAAGCTGAGGTGGGCAGATCACTTGAAGGCAGGAGTTTGAGACCAGCCTGGCCAACATAGTGAAACCCTGTCTCAACTGAAAACACAAAAAATTAGCCAAGTGTGGTGTCACGCACTTGGGAGGCTGGGGCAGGAGAAATGCTTGAACCCAGGAGACAGAGGTTGCAGTGAGCTGAGATTGCACCCTGCACTCCAGCCTAAATGGCAGAGTGAGACTCTGACTAAAAACAAACAAAAACAAACAAACAAACAAAAGGAATTAAAAAATAAAAATAAAAAGCAGGACCTAAAAAGGAATGAATAAAGGAAAAAATTGACAATATTAAGATTTAAACTTTTTGTTGATCAAAAGATATCATAGAGAGTGAAGATATAGGTGAAGAAAACAGGAAAAGATTTGCCATACATATGAATCCTTTCTACAAAGCACTCATGTTCAGAACATATAAAGAACTCTTACAAATCAATAAGAAAAAGAAACAAAATGAAAAATGGACAAAATACTTGAATAGGCACTTTGCAAAAGCACTTATCTAAGTGGTCAATAAACGTGAAAATTTGCTCAACTTAGTACTCAGGGAAATGCCAATTAAAACCACAGTGAAATGCTAGTACCTATACACTAGAATGACTAAAATGAAACAAACAAAAAATACCAAAGGTTGGTGAGGATGCAGAGCAGCTAGTTCTCTCATACAGTGTTCATGGGAGTATACATTTGTAATTTGCAAACCACTTTGGAAAACTGTTTGACCTTATCTACTGAAGTGGAAAAAATGCTGAATTCTGACCCATAAATTTCAGTCCTAGGCAGATATACATGCCCAACAAAAAGTGTACATATGATCCATTGCAATGGGTTGAATGGAGAGTAACTAGGGAGAAAAGAAACAGAGACACAAAGTATGGATTATTTTTTGAGACATTTGGCTGTCCAGGGTGGGAGAGATGGGGACACAAGAGGGAAACTCTAGGTTGAAGGAGGGCTTTTGTAAGAGAGATATGCTCAAAAGATAAAGGTTAAAAGTATAGGAAAGGCCAAGTGTGGTGGCTCACACCTGTAACCCCAGCATTTTGGGAGGCTGAGGCTGGCAGATCACTTGAGCTCAGGAGTTCAAGACCAACCTGAGAAACATGGTGAAACCTCGTCTCTACTAAAAATACAAAAATTAGCTGGGCGTGATGGTGCATACCTGTAATCCCAGCTACTCAAGAGGCTGAGGTAGGAAGAAGCCTTCAGCCTGGGAGGTTGCAAGATTGCAATGAGCCAAGATTACGTCATTGCACTCCACCTGGCGACAGGAAATGAAACACTGTCTCAAAAAAAAAAAAAAAAAAAAAAAAAGACTAGAATTGACTTATGGATAAATCCCCGGATGAGAAGAGATTCTAAGTTAATAAACAAAGGTGTTTGAGTGAATTAATAGAAGAACATGTCACCCGGCAGATTAGGAAGAAATGAGAATTAATGTAGATATGCAAACATGGTATGTGTGGAGGGAATTTTCTGTGGATAGCATCTATTTTAGTGAAGTAAGATGTGAGCTGATTTACAAAGTGAAAGATACAAAGATTATGTTAGGGACTGAAAAAAGTGTTGATGTTTTGGAATAGCCACTGTGTGAGAATGGGAGAGAGAAGTGATCTAGGAATGCAAGATGGTTGAGTGTCCTACAGGATACAGTTGCAATGGGAGAGCCTGTGTTTGCAGTGGCACCAACTTAGACTCTGACATACTTTCCTTTAGGAAAACTGCCAAGAACATGGTGAAACACTGCACTGCCAAGTGTGGGAGATCCACAGAAGGTAGAAAATTGTATCGGTCCAAAGTTAAGGGTTTGTAGTGAGGGTGCTACAGAAGGTCGAGGGGAGTTTATATGAGTTGAGCATTTTGGGAAAATAAAGATGTTTTTGGAAATTGGGCTGGATAAGAAAGGATCCAGCGAACAGGCAACCTACAGAGTGAGAGAAAATTTTTGCAATTTATCCATTTGACAAAGGTCTAATATCCAGAACCACAAGGAACTTCAAACAAATTTACAAGAGAAAAAAACCCTATTAAAAAGTGGGCAAAGGGACATGAACAGACACTTCTCAAAAGAAGACATTAATGCCGACAACAAACATACAAAAAAAAGCTCAATATCACTGATCATTAGAGAAATGCAAATCAAAACCACAATGAGATACCATGTCATACCAGTCAGAACAGTGATTATTGAAAAGTAAAGAAAAAACAGATGCTGGTGAAGTTGCAGAGAAATAGGAACGCTTTTACACTGTTGGTGGGAATGTAAATTAGTTCAACCATTGTGGAAGATGGTTGGGCAATTCCTCAAAGACCTAGAACAAGAAATACCATTTGACCAAGCAATCCCATTACTGGGTATATACCCAAAGGAATATAAATCATTCTATTACAAAGATACATGCATAAGTATGTTCATTGCAGCACTATTCACAATAGCAAAGGCATGAAATCAACCCAAATGCCCATCAATGATAGACTGGATAGAGGAAATGTGGTAAGATTGCACACTGGAGAAAATTCCACATTGGAAAAAATAATTCCACATACACCATGGAATACTATGCAGCCATGAAAACGAACATGATCATGTCCTTTGCAGGGGCATGGGTGGAGCTGGAAGCCATTGTCCTCAGCAAACTAACGCAGGAACAGAAAACCAAACACCACATGTTCTCACTTATAAGTGGGAACTGAACAATGAGAACACTTGGACACAGGGAGGGGAACAACACACACTAGGGCCTGTTGGGGGGTTGGAGTCGGTGGGGAGAGCATTAGGATTAATAGCTAATGCATGCTGGGCTTAATACCTAGGTGATGGGTTGATAGGTGCAGCAAACCACCATGGCACATGTTTACCTATGTAACAAACCTGCAGATCCTGCACATGTACCCTGGAACTTAAAATGAAACTAAAAATAAATAATAAAAAAAGGATTCAGAGTAACGCAAAAGATGATGAATAAATGGCAAAGAGACCAGCTGAAAAACTGAAGGTTTGATGGGATGTCATGACAAGAAAGTAGACTGGACCTGAGGGAATGAGCTGGCCAGAAGGAACAGGGTCTTCGGTCAGAAGTGGACATTTTGGCCTTTGCTTTCACATGATGATAAGGTCCAGGATATGGCTGTGAGAATGGGTAAGAGTGGTGATTCTCCTTGAGGTCAAGAGGTTAAGGAACTTTGCACCCATTGTTGGCCAGGTCATCTTTTGGACACGGAGGCTGGCAGGATGATGATGGGAGCACAACAGGAGAGAAAGACCAGGAGAAAGAGACTGAACTTCTCAGTTGAGTTAGGGGTAGTGACCAGGTGCTCGGTGACTAGAGTGCAAGTAAAGTCAAAGGTGACAGTACCGGGAAGCAGGAGTTTCAGAGGAGGGAGTGTTTTCACCTGCAGGTACCATGGCCGAGGGCTTGAAGAGCTGTAGTGAACAGGAGTGATGCACAGCCTAACGCCGGATCATGTGGAATGAAGGGGTTCAGAAGAAAGGAGAGTTTCTGAACTTAAGATAGCCCTTGTCCCCAGGATTTCTCCAAGGCTAATCCATAATCATGCTGGCATTCAGCACAAGAAGAAGGCATGTGACTTATGAGAACAGGTGACTTCTGTGCAGTTCACACAACAGTAGGCAACAAAAAAGCATTCCAGAGAAGAATCACATTTGGGGTAAGATTCTGGACATCACCACTCTTTTAAGTCCCCAGCCTAATCTTTGTCCATTTCACTTTGCAAATCAACTCACATCTTACTTTACCAAAATAGATGCTATTTTCCACATATAGAATGTATGCATATCTGCATTAATTCTCATTTCTTCCTAAATCTGCCAGGATGACATGTTCTTCCATCGATTCAGTCAAACATCTCTGTTTTTTTGTTTTGTTTGTTTGTTTTTGATGGAGTCTCGCTGTGTCGCACAGTCTGGAGTACAGTGGTGCAATCTCAGCTCACTGCAACTTCTGCTTCCCGGGTTCAAGTGATTCTCCTGCCTCAGCATTCCGAGTAGCTGGGATTACAGGTGCCCACCACCACGCCTGGCTGATTTTTATATTTTTAGTAGAGATGGGGTTTCACGGTGTTGGCCAGGCTGGCCTTGAACTCCTGACCTCAAGCGATCCTCCTGCCTTGTCCTTCCAAAGTGGTGGGATTACAGGTGTGAGCCACTGTGCCCGGCCCGTCTCTGTTTTTCAACTTAGAATCTCTTCTCATCTTGTGCCTTAGCTGCTGTGCTCTACTGCAGCGGTTAGCACCAACCATTCTCCCAAAGGGCTTCTCCTCCTTATTCTAATGAAATGTACTGTATATAAAGTACAGTAATATAATGTATGTACAGGGTGCACATCCACTGTGTGTGTGCATATGTGTATATGTATATACATATGTGTGTATACATGTACATATTTTCACACATGTGTATGTGTATATATACACACATACATTATATTATATATACATATAATGTATGTGTGTATATATACACATATATGTATGACCTCATTAAGTTTCTTAACATCATATAAGTCAACTAAGTATTGTACCCACTTTAGAGGTATGGAAAATGAGGCTTAACTAGGTGTCTTGTATGAGAGTGGAGTGGGTGATGGGGCCAGGGTTTAAACCTAGGCCTTCTGGTTCATCTAGGCTAAGTCACTAAATAACATTAAATGCATGTATGTTGCTTCAGTGGGTTATATTTTATGTGAAACAGGACCTTGATTATTTTGGCCATGTACTGCAATATATGTTAAAGTAGTCCTAAAATGAAAAGAACAAACCAACACAAAACCAAATCCATTGGCCCATGTCTTTTTCTCTTTCTGGTATCTCTGGATATCTGCACTTGACTGGGAGGAAGCGAGAGAAATCAGTTTTCCCTCTGATCAGCAATAATTTATTGACCTGAAGATGCAGTGAACTGGTGTGAACACTTAATCCATACTATGCATCATTACACATTAATAGGGCCACTTTGCCACTTTCTGACATGCAAAAGTGGCTCGATTTGAATGAATTACAGTGATTTTAAAAGCAAAGGTTCTGCAGGGTGGCCTCTTTTGAAGTATCCTACATAAATGGCTTCGGTTTTAAGGGAAATAAAATGCACTCTGAGAACCTGGAGTCGTATGGTCGTTCAGTTCTGAATATATTGTGAAATAGTTTACAAGCTGATGGAGCAGGGATACCTGGAGCTCTGTTCACTTACATTCCAATTCAATCCCTTTCCTGAATCTGCTGGAGATTTTATTACCACTTAGAAACCCTGACATTCTGTAAATTGCATGGTGAACCGTTAATGATTTCTCAAACAAGAGTGAGGTAATCTTCACAGTAATTTTAAATATTTCAGAGGTCAAGGGGGGCATTTATGGTTTCCTTTATCATGGAGCAAAATGACTTTTTCAGTCAATCATTTAAGCCACGAGTTATGTACACTACGCATATTATCACATAGGAATCTGCCCTTTGTGCTGCTTTTCGTAGGTGCTTTGGGTATTTGTCAGGAAGACAGGAAAGTCAGACCAGATGGCATGGGTTATTATTGGAAACAGATCTACTGATTCATGCATGCCTTTCTTCTTTTTTCCTTCCTCCACTCTGTCTTCGGTTCTATCAGCGAAAACAGTAATTGGCTATCTGGAAAAAAAATGGGGGAATTTGATTCTCTTGGAATGGTTGACTGAGTAAATGAAAAGGTGCTTCTCCTCTTTGAGATGTCCAGATGTGTGCTTTGTTCTGGATTCATATTGAATGTATTAGCTTTTCTGCGTATTGTGATGGGGTGCTGATACCGAGAAGGGAAATTTGAATGCAGTTTGGTGACTTAGAATTTCTGCGTAAGTGTCTCCAAGGGGGAAGCTTGAAGAGGTTAGGTGTCTTCTTTTTCCCTTTTTTTGGGGGAAACCTCTTTATGAATAGGAAGTGTTCATTTGTAAAATTTTGGAAAGCAAAAGTAAGGTATATGTTTGTACCTTACTCATCCAGTGCCTCCATGTGATAAGGTGCTTTTGAATAATAATGATATTGATAAAACAATCATTTGTATCACCTTTTGAGCACTAATATGATTGTGAGAGGGGCTTGGATTTTTCAGATTATTGTCAAGACAAGAAAGTGGTGTTGCTCCATGAGGCGGAATTCCATTGTCCACCTACACCAGATGGTGGCTGAATTTGTAACTTTAGGAGTTGCTCTCAGAATCCCATCTCCACACACTTCCAACATCTGTATTTACAATAGTCATAACAGGAGGGTCAGAGCAAGGCCAGCAAAGTTGGGGACCTGAGTTTGCCTGCAGGTACAAAAGCTACTACCTTGGGGTACTTCTTGCCAAGGTTTTTTGGCCAGAGCCAGGAAGGAGGAGTATGCTGGGATGGCTTAACACCATCTAAACATTTCCTAAATACTTTCTCTGCTAGGAAACATTCAAGAAATCAAACCCCCGTTTCCCTGGGGTCTGAATATAATTTGAATAAGAGGGGAGAGGGAATTGAGATAGGGTAGTTGGGGGAGGACAATATTGTAGAAAAATACCTCTGCAATTGTTTTATCTCTGTCTAGCTTAACAGAAAGCTGACCTGTGAAGACTTCTTTAGGGTCCTCTCCGATTTGGATCCCATCTCCCCTTCCCTGCCCCAGGTTCTTTTTGAACTTTGAGCCATGTGTGTGTATACGAGCTACGGTGTCATCTTGAGTCAGTGGTGGCAAACCAAGCTTACCTGCCTTCGATCAGAGGGCACTTCCTATTTGAACAACTCTCTAGGATCTCACATTACTTTCCTCCCTGGGTGGTACCATTTGCCATAATGGGGGCAGGCACACAATGGATCTCGGCCACTCTCAGTAGAATCAGCCAACTCCCCATATTAGAATGAGGTTTTATCTCCCTGGAGAATCTGCCTATGTTGGGGCAGCCATATGTGTGTTTTTGAATTGAGAAGGCCTGAGCCACTCATTCACATTTGTTTAATCCAAATGCAGGCCTCTCTGAGTAGGCGGTGGCTGCGGGGGAGATATTTGCATTTCTGACCTGCTGCATGCCTTTGCTGAATGAAATTCATATAATTACTACACACCATGACTTCCTCTAGAGTTGTATCCGTTCTGGTTGGCTTTTTTTCTTCCTCCACTTCATCATCATCCAATTAATTAACAGTTGCCATGGTGACTGTTGCCATGGCAGCATACAATTCTCCCAAAGGGATTCTCATTCATATTCTAATCAAATACATGCACATGGCTGGGTGGCTGGAAAAAGTGGTCAGGAGAATTCAAGAAGAATGGAGGAAGAAATAAAAGAGGGTTGCTTTGTTCTTTTGCCCTGCCCTATCTAGCTTTGTCTTTAGCCTACTTTATCTTAGGAAGAGGATGATTGTTTTTCTTTATCGTTTTTCTTATAGAAATGCCTGGCTGTTCCCAGGGTGCATCCTATTTTTAGTAAAGTAGTCTTTTTCTGCCTTGGGGCCATGCTCTTCTCTCATTTTTTTCTTCCTTCATCAGGTGAGGGGCACATTGATTTTCCTCTGCTGTTTAGTCTGGCAGACCTGCCGGTGAGATTTCTAATGGATTCTCCGTAAAGGAACAAAAGCTTTGTCGTTTACAACCATTAGCAGCTTCCACCTCTCAAACGAAGATCATATCTGTCACCTGTCCACATGTGACTTCCCAGGAAGCAATCGTTCTAATAAGATTCTGAACTACCCTTGCAAATCTGTTCATGGATTGTGTTATAGAGCTGAACCAGGTGTCGGCTCGCTGGGTGCAGCAAGGCCAAACCCTGACATCAGGATTGCAGCAAGAAAAAGTGAGGCATTTAGTTGCCAGGTGCCAAGCAAGGAAGACCAGGCAGTTAATGCCTATGACTTCCCTGATGGCTTGCAGATAAGGGATTTTAAAGGCAGGGCTAAATTTCAGAAAGGAGAAGTTACAGGCAAAGTCATAAATCAATACATGGAGGTTATATATTGGTTTTGGCCTAAAAGGCTGGGATATCTTGAGCAGGTGAGCTTATAGGTTATAGGTAGATTTCAAATATTCTAATTTGATTAAGGAAGAGAAGATTTGTTTAAAAATTTGGGGTCAGCAGTAAAGAATGTTAGCTCTGGCTCCTGGTGTGACTTTCTCCAGGCCCCTCAGGAAGAAATTTCGAACAAAGAACTGCAGTCAAAGTTTACTTTTTAGTTTCCCCCATTATCTGAGGTCTACTTGCCAGCAGATCTCTTTGGTGGGGGTCTGGGTTTCTGAAAAACAATTCAGGGACATATATTAAGAGGTTATCTTTAGTTTCTATAGGGAATCAACCTCCCATGATTCTAGCTTCCTTGGGTATTGTTTTAAGCTACTATTACCTTCTTGCTTATCAAGTTGCTTATTTATTTCTCAAGGCCAGCTAGGTGCCTGGAATTTCCCTTGAAGGAACTCAAGATTTTCTTTTATTTTCATGCTTGGAGGCCCAGCAGGCCCCTAAGAGGGGGTACAGGTTTGTCTCAATTACTTATGCATGTGAGACAGCCAAGTGGAAAGCGGTCCCCAGGGAAACTCCAGCCGGCCTGCACACTGCGGTAGAGTCACAGAAGTTTGCGCCATTTGCAGTGGGGAGGAGCCTGGCCCGTCCTCTTCCTGCGTGGAACCTGGAATTTAATCTGTGAGGCAGGAAGCACACTAGCAGGACTTGGCTTTGTGGAGAGTTCCTGTTTTCCCTTTTGTTTTTTCTCCTTTTTGTCCAACAAGTACCATTTTTATCACCCTTCAAAGTATCTGCGAGCCTAATATTTCATGGCCGTGTGACAAGGACCCCATCTTTAACTGAACTAAGGGAAAAGTCCTACAACACTTGTTTAATGTCTGACCATACTCACTCGCTTTCTCAGTTCCTCCAGAAAGAATGAAAAATATCCAGGACTCTTCTTCCATCCACGTATCCCTGGCATGTTGACCTGACTAAGGTGACCTTAGCCCAGGACCACTGTTAGATTGGAATGCCTTCATTTTAGCCTGCCTCCCCACTCAGAATCTCTGCTGCAGTTCCGTTCTGGTTTGCTTCCCTCTGCTTCTCTTCCTGCCTCCAGCCCCTACCCCTGTGCAGGCATCTTCCACACAGAAGATGACGATTCAACATGAGATTTGGGTGGGGACAAACATCCCAACTATATCAACTTCGTTCCAAAAGAAATGCAATAGTCTTAAATGTCCTCCTTAGATATCTCATCAAATAACCAGGAAAGATCAACCACCAAAAAAGAGAAGAGACTGTGAGTTGTCCTGTCCACAGACAGATTTTTTTATCTATTCTTTTGAGGGTGACTCCAAGAGACTCTTTGGGGGACTTTATTTGGATTATAAGACAACTTTTGTTCCTGTGTAGCTCTGCCCTTCCTCTGCTGGCTGCCTCTTGCCTCTTGGATCTATGCACCTCTCCCCTGTGAAGAGAGTTGTAAGCATCAACCATCTGGCCCCTCTCTGAGTTCATATTTTCTATGACTCTCTATTTTTTCTCCTATTAATCTGCCTTTTGTCATTTGATTTTCAGTGAATCTTCAGAGGGCAAAAGGAAAGTTTTCTCCCTCATCCCCTATGTAGATAATCCATGGGCTCCATTTTGGGAAATAGTGACCCAAAGAGAAGCCCAAATTCTTAGCATGGTATGCAAAGTCCATTACAATCTGATTCCAATCTGTTTTTGTCTTTTTAACTTCTAGCAATGATTCCTCCTCAGATTTTTCACCTCAGTGCCTGCCTTGTGTTCTAATTGTACCAAATTTTTCATTATTCTTCTCACCATACTGCACACAACTCAAGCTCCAAGCCTTTGCTCAAACTCTTCTTTTGTCTGAATGACCCCACTCTCTCTGATCCTGGTCAGACTTCTCCTCAACTCAATGCCACCTCCTTCCTGAAGTCTCCCAATCTTTCTCGGGTAAGACCATTCCTTCCTTGTGTCCCATAGCACTTTTAAGGCTAATGCTTGTCCTTACCACATTTTATTTTAATTCTCTCTTTTAGGATCTGTATTCCTTGCCCTTTGAAGATTCAGGGCTGGGGAAAGAAAAGTAGCAATTATTTAGCATCTACTAAGTATTGTTTATGGTGCCAATGAGCTATTCTCCTCATCATAAACTTCTTTTTTATTAACAACAACAACAACAACAATGACAACAAAATAACTGAAATGGGTCCTTCATTCCAGGTAGTGTGCCAAGAAATTTACATACATATTCGCATATTCTCAATATTCATAGCAATCTTATAAAACTGCCATTATGATATACCCTTCCTTACAGAAAATGAAGGAGCTTAATGCACTTAAAGTTGATACTTAGTAAATGGTGCAGTTGGAATTTATCCAAAATTGTCTGACACTGGAGCCTGCTTGGGTGATCCTGTCATTGTTACCGAATTTTAAGGTGGAGAAACTTGCTTGAGGGTACCCAGCAGCAGACAGCCAGGGCTGCTGGATTCCCAGGCCTGGGGAAAGATACTCTTCAAACTTGGAACCTGCAGCTCCTCCTGTAATTCCTGACATACGGTTCATTGAATTGAACTAGACCTGTTGAGTATTAACATGACTCTCATTTTGACTCAGAGAAGTGACTTATCCAAGGTAATGTAGTTAGAAAGAGTCTTGGTTGAGAGTCCAACACAGATGTTTTTACAATCAAGTGAAATTCTCACCTTGTCAATGATGCCTCCTCAATGCTATGGACAATTGGTTATGTATTTGGGATTCTGGCCACTGTTTACAGCATTGTTTCAAGGGAAAAAAATGTATCCTGAGGTCATTTTCAAGACTGTTAGAGTCAACCCTTAGAACTTGGGCTAAGTCAGAGATTGAAATAGGCATGCCACAGCTCTGTTCTCACCAGCAGTAGCATTTGTATCCAGACCCATATAGGTATCTGCAAAATATTTATGGTCTTAGAATGGAGTTTCAGTCACATGTTTGGTACTTCGTCCAAAGAACAATATTTGGAAATGGATTCTATAGCACCAGGCAGCTGATGAAGGAAGGAGATGTTTTCTCACCTAATTTTCACAAATGGTTTCTGGAATCTTACCTTCAAACTCCTTGACAAACACAGTTCTGCCCATGCTCTCAGAGGACCTGAAAAAAAAAATCATGCAATTAACCCCATATGTTCAACTTCAGAGAGCACCTGGGTAACAGCTCCTAGCCAAAGCTTAGTATGCCAGGAGCTCTCTGATGAGGGGTCTGACCATTTTCCTAGGAATTGAATAAGTTGATGATCCATTTGTCTATCAAGTGTCTGAAGTCAGCAGAACCCCTGATAGTGCCCAAGCCTTCTTTTTTCCCTCTGTCCCATTGCAAAGCAACTAACCCCATCCTGGGATAGCTGTGAGCTGTGGCTGCAGCTTTGCTGTGTCTGGTCTTCCGGGGGATGAATGGCTGGTGGCTCTATCCCAGGGTGAAACTTGTGCTGGGGGGGATCACAGGGTGCTGAGGAGAGAGAAGCCCCCTGTGTTTATAGTGGAGTACTATTGAGTTCCACCTCATCCATCACTCCAGTGTGCCTGCCACCGGCTGCAACGTGAAAGTGTGCCCTGCTCAGGTGCGACGGGACAGTGTTGTGAAAAATTCATCTCTCAGATGATTCACTGGACCCCTGCTTGCTGATCCACTCCTGCGCTCCTCACCCCACACGTTTATCGGCAGGAATATCAAGGTATCAGGTTTTAAAGAGGTGGAAGTCAGAGAACAAAATTATTAACCTCCACGTCAATTCTAATAAATGTAGCAAGCCACCTGGATATTTAGTGACTGGAAATGAAATCAATTTGAGTTTTCAAATTTAATTTACATACAGCTGGTATGATAAATCGGTAACACATTGCTACGTAACTCACTTCTCTGTAGTTCAGGGGAAGGATTTCTGTCCTCATTGCTATCTGGGTATTTTACAAATCCTTTCATTAATCCAGAGCTTTGGCCTTCCGAAGAAGGGCATGCTGGTTGTAACAGCTTTGAAAAATTTAGCTTCTGCTGCAGCTTGGCCACGGAGAGAAAATGTCATTTCTTTATTTTTTTAAATAGCTGTTTTAGTTTAATTTATGATTTCCCATCTCCATCTCCATGCCCACCCCCACCCCTACTACCAGTGAAAAGAAAAAGCTAAATTTCTAGTTTGGCTTGAGTGAATGTCTGATCTGATCATTTAAACAGGGCCTTTGGGGGATGCTCAGTCTTTTTAGGAAAAATTGGTTTTGGTCTCAGATTACCTCTACCCTGTGACTGCTTCTTTTGCTAAAATGGCATGTGGAGTATGGAGACAACTGATTTGGAAGGGAGTGAGGGCTGTGGCTCCTGGACTTCATGGTGGAGGGGAGGAGTGTCCTCTCATATGAGGACTGTGGCTTTAGGTCCATGTCTCTTCATATTGGTTCCTGCCTCAAGACCATGGCTGGTGTCACTTAGGCTTGGTCAGGGGCTTCTCCTCTGGCTGACCTCCAGACCCTATGGCCACTGCCCATCCCAGCAGGCCCCTGGCTCTCGCCATCAGTGCCCAGCAGTCAGAAGGTGGCTTGGCAAAGTGAAACCTCAGAGCCTCCCTCTGTCCCTCCTGCTGGCTTGCCAGCTCGATGCGGCCTGGCTCTAGGCTGGTATAAGGCATTCAGAGAGAGTTCTCTTCTCAGAAGTCCATGCAGGGAGCAGAGGCTGTGCCACCTTCTACTCTCTTAGGTTCACTTATTCAATGCCAAACACAGAGAGGGGACATGGGGACATGCCTCAAAGAGCCTTGCTCTCCTCTCCTCGGCTCTTCCACCATCCCTCAGACTGGAAAAGGACAGGTCTTTCTTTTACCCTCCTGTGTAATAGTGTCCTCCTTCTACAGGAGTGGCAAACATTCCGGCCTTTCTGCCCTGGTGGAGGGTGCATATATTCTAAGTGGCAGTGGTATTTTTATGCGTTAGTGTCATCTAGTCTTGGTCCTTAATGAGTTGAAGCAGGGTGGGGGTATCTTCAGGGAGTGAAAGTCGAATTGGGAAAAACTGTGTTGAGGACAATGCCCTGGCTTCAAGGTGAATGCTTTGCTGTTTAATCCAATTTCTGAATGCAGTAAATAGAAAACTACTCGAGCTGTTCTTTCTGCATTCTTTGAGTAGAAATCCTCCTCTTCCAACAGACGGGAGTTTCTGGATGCCTTTGGCAATCTGGGGTGATGGGGACATATTCAGAAATCCAGAAGAAAAACACACGAACCATTTTCATGACAATTTTACTTTCATTAAATCAATCATATGTGAGGCTTTGCCACATGGTCTCTGTCCAGACACACCTAACAGTAGTTCATAGGATGTGATCACTTAATCAACAACTTTTTTGCTGTTTTTTTTTTTTTAAAAGATGAAGTTTCACTGTTGTTGCCCAGGCTGGAGTGCAATGGCGCAATCTCTGCTCACTGCAACCTCCGCCTCCTGGGTTCAAGCGATTCTCCTGCCTCAAATTGCTGGGATTACAGGCATGCACCAAGTAGCTGGGATTGCAGGCATGCGCCACTATGCCCAGCTAATTTTTGTATGTTCAGTAGAGACAGGGTTTCACTATGTTGGCCAAGCTGGATGGTCTCGAATTCCTGACCTCAGGTGACCCATCCGCTTCGGCCTCCCAAAGTGCTGTGATTACAGGTGCGAGCCACTGGGCCTGGCCTAGTCAACAGCTTTTAAGAAGTGACAGAAGCAACTTGCACGTGTGCATATGCATGTGTGTGTGTGTGTGAGAGGGAGAGGGGGAGAGAGAGAGAGAAAGAGACAGGGAATGGAGTGTGTTAGATTATGGGCTGAGCAGTGTGGAGAAGGATATCAAAGGTGTGAAAAATTTGGAATTAAACCTGTAGCTAGAATACAAAAATTAAAATGTTTAAAGGCCACAGATAAGTGAGTGCAACTAATATAGCCCCAGCTTACTACAGGATTTCTGAGGGACCACAGAACAAAGAAGTGATTACAATTAGACATTTTTAACCAGAAAAGACTTCCTAAAAGAGGTGATTTTGGGATTAGACTTGCAGGCAGGGTTATTTATACCTATACAAATCAAAAGGAACAGGAGCAGATGGATTAGCTGACAGGAGCCGAGGCTGGCTGTGAAGGAAATAGGGTTGGCGAGATAGGAGGGGACCACTGTGAGTAATGGGCATGGTTTTGTGAGAACAGTTTTTGCTTAGAAATCAAGAGATGCTCTAAGCTGTTAACGGTGAGCTATGTGACCTGGTAAGCCCCCTGGCCTCTCCGGCCTCAGGTTCCTCTTTGGTTAGAAGAGGGACGAGGAAGTCTCTCAGGCCCCTTCCGGTTGCAGCCAGCTGTGATTCAATGGCAAGGGGAATCCTGGTCTAGGTTTTGAGAGTGGAGGGTTGTGGTGAAAATGACGTGGACATGGGATTCTTCCAGTCATGGTATAAATTGGAGCCCAGGAGAGCAGGGGCACAGGCATGAAGTGATGTAGGGATAATGTCCTGGGGGTGAATAGTGGCCCCAAAATGATATGCATGAGTACTAATCCTCAGAGCCTTTGAATGGTACCTGAAATGGCAAAAAGGGACTTTGCAGAGGTGATTAAGTTAAAGGTTCTGAGATGAAGAGATTATCCTGGATTATCTGGGTTGGCCCTAAATGCCATCACAAGCATCCCTCTAAAAGAGAGACAGAAGGAGTTTTGAGAGAGACAAAGGGGAGACAGTGTGGCCACAGAGATTGGAGTGAGGTGGCCACAAGCTAAGGGATGCTTGGAGCCCCAGAAGCCGGAAGTGGCAAGGAAGGATCCCCCACTAGTGCCTCCCAAGGGAGTGTGACCCTGCTGATACCTTGATTTTGAACAGTCCATTCCCAGAATTGTGAGGAAATAAATTTCTGTTATCTAAAGTGCTGGGTTTGTGGTAATTTGTTACAACAGTCGTAAGAAATTAATACATTTGTAGCTGAAACAGGGAAAGAAAGTGAAGGTTTATGAGATACTGGTCTTTTTCTCAGTTACCTTCTCAGGGAGTGACTGTAGAAGAAAAGGAAAGCAATTAAAAATGACTCTAACCTGAACCATGAGACTGTGGTGTTCCTAAGAATGCACATTTTTGACAGGGATTACTTTGTAGACATATTCTCCTTTCATCACCTATGTGGCACATGTTTTTGTCTCCAATTTTCAAAGTAAATAATGTATCTCAGAGTCACACACACATAGGGAGGAAAACAGTCATAGAATTAAAAAGCTTAGGATAAAAAACCTCAATTTCCTCCCCTCCCCTTCCAGCCTCCAGTTTCACTTCAGAAACACTTGCTTTCCCCTCAGGCTTGTTTTTCTTGGCATTTACCTTCATCTATGATGATTTCTTGATTTATCAATCTTAGACCATGTCTATTAATTTCCTCTTCTGACCATTATGGATTTCCTTCTCTTCTGACCTCTCCCCTGTTGGCTTCCCCTCCCTCCAGCTTTCAGTATAGTTTAGGTGATGGAATGTTACCTTGGATGTTTGGATCAAGTCACCACGATGTAGTAGCCTCTCAAAGGAAGTGACTGAACACTGGACAGTAGATTCTGAAGCCCATAAAAAGGACAGAAAGTTGAGTGTGAAGATGATATTGTTTGTCTCTGTGTCCCCACCCAAATCTCATGTTGAATTATGATCTTCAGTGTTGGAGGAAGGGCCTGGTGAGAGGTGATTTGATTATGGAGGTGGATTTCCCCCTTGCTGTTCTCATGATAGTGAGTTCTCATGAGATCTGGTTGGTTAAAGTATGTAGCACTTCCTCCTTCACTCTCTCCTGTCACCATATGAGTATGTGCCTGCTTCCCCTTCTCCTTCTGCCATAACTGTAAGTTTCCTAAGGCCTTCCAAGCCATGCTTCTGGGCAGCCTGCAGAACTGTGAGCTGATTAAACCTCTTTTCTTCAGAAATTACCCAGTCTCAGGTAGTTCTTTATAGCTGTGTGAGAATGGACTAATACAGAGAACATCTTGTGAGCAGATTTTCTTCAGGGAAAGCTGTGCTGAGTCCCTGTCAGGGCTGTCTACCCCTCACCTCAAGCCTGTGAGGGCTTCTGCCAGGATTACAAGGAAGGCATCCCCTGCAATGCGGACCTGTTGTGACTTCCCCAGGATATTGGAAGGGTGAGAAATGGGCTTACTGCTTTGGTGGTACAGCCAGGAGACCTGCTTCTGTTTTGGAGGGGCCTGCACCCTTGGAGTCTGCCAGGAACAAAGACAGGTGCTGGGCATCTCGCCGGTCATAGGAGCAGCTGTCTGAAGGGCCCAGTAGGGAGGTCTCAGAAGAACATATGAAAACACCATTGAGAAAGAAGAGGAACCTTCAGAATACCATCCCATCAAGTGTGAACTTTCTGGAATTTCCTCCCCTGTCCTTTCTCCCATTTGCAAAGAGGAGGAGGTGAGCGAAAGGAGAGGCTGAACACACCTCCCACCCGAGTGTAAAGTGACTGTCGTCAACTGGCCCTACCTGAGGAAAGAGAGAATATTTAGCACTAAATTAGTTTTGGAGACTTGATTGTTATTAATACATAGGAATGGGCACTATAATGCTTAAATTGAGGCTCTGTCTCCTGACATAATGACTCTAGGGCTAAAGCGGGAAAAAATCTTGGGAGCTACCAGGGTTTTAATCTAGACAAAAGGTGAAAATTTCCTCATTGAGTACATTTTTCAAACTTAAAAAAAATCAAAACTTTTATTTCAAGATAATCATAGATTCCCATGCAATTGTAAGAAATCATATAGGGAGACCCTGTGTGTGTTTCCCCAAGAGTAATAGCTTGCAAAATGATGGCATGATATCACAACCAGGATGTCGACATCAGTATAGTCAAGATGCAGAACATTCCATTAACACAAGGGGTCCTCCTGCTGACCTTTTTAACCATAGCCCCCCACCTCCCTCCTTAACCACTGGCAACCATTAATCTGCTCTCCATTTCTATAATGTTGTCTTCTTAATAATTCTATATAAATGAAAGTATATGTACAGTATATAATTTTGTAGGATTAACTTTTTTTTTTCTCCTCAGCCTAATTCTGGAGATTCATCCAAGTTGTTGTGTGTATTAATAGTTTTTCGTTTGCTTGTTTGAGACAAGGTCTCCTTTTGTCACCCAGGGGAGTGCAGTGGCATGATCTTGGCTCACTGCAACCTCTGCCTCCTGGGTTCAAGCGATTCTTCTGCCTCAGCCTCCCGGGTAGTTGGACTTACAGGCACATACCACCATGCCTGCTAAATTTTGTTTTTTGTAGTAGTCAGGGCTTCTTATGTTGCCCAGGCTGATCTTGAACTCCTGGGCTCAAGCAATCCTCCTGCCTTGGCTTGCCAAAGTGCTGGGATTACAGGCTTGAGTCACAGTAGCTAGTCTGTTTTCTTTTTTTATTGTTCAGAAGTATTCCATGGTATGGATATGCCAGTTTGTTTAACCATTCACCCATTTAAGGACTGGGCTATTTCAATGTTTTTTTTTTTTTTTTCTATTATGAGTAAAGCAGCTATGAATGTTTGTGCTCATGTTTTTGTGTGAGTTCATCTACATTTCTCTGGGAATAAATGCCCCGGGGGCATATAATGGTTAAGAGGTATAATAGTTGTAAGTTTATTTTTTTAAGATACCACCAAGCTTTTCCCAGAGTGGCTGTACCATTTTCCTTCCACTTACATCAACAATATACGAGTGATCCAGTTTCTCTATGAAGATATTTTAAAGGCATCGTGGGAGATAAAAATAAAGTTGCAGATGACATCCCCTAGGTGGTACCACTCTGGCCTCTGTAAATAGCAAGTTTGATCTGCCTGACCCATTCAAAAGTGGCAGGTCTGCAGAGCTGGGAGCAGGCCTGGCCTGGGCTCTGGGCAGTGGTGCAGTACCGGGAACTGGCCAGAGAGGCGCCCTAAGGCTTGACAACAGCTTGCTGAGAGTCCTTTTAGTTAGCCCTGTTCCTCCCAGGGCTGTTCCACATTCATTGGTCAGGGCTATGGCAGCGTCCTTGGATTGGAGCTACTTTTCTGATTATGGAAACAACAATCTTTTTCATCAGAGCACAGTAGTTACTATTAAAAGCTGCAGTCGCATGGCAGGCTGGAAGTGGCAATTCAGAGAAACTTTTGTCTTCCCACTTCCCAGAGTGGTGCCAGCTGGAGGGGTTTTGCTGGGACTGAAGAGGGAAGAGTGGGGCTAGGATCAAAGCCAGAAAGGGGGATGCTTCCTAAAGAAAGCCGCATGCAGGCCAGTTTAACTCCTTAGTTGCAGAGGGGGCTGTGGTGCCCTCTCTCAGAGCTCAGAGGCTACTAAAAGCTCAGCTCTGAGTCTGAAAGGCTTATATGATTCAGCTCTGGAGCTAAATGCCTCCAGAAATCCCAGCTCAATGACTTACTGCCTGTGTAGCCACAATCAAGTTACTTTAATCTCTTTAAGTCTCAGACGTTTCTTTCATCCATAATAGAAGGATATGAACAGCACCTCTTGGGTTTATTATGAGGACTATATGGGAAAATATTTATATAAAGTCCGTAGGACAATCATTTCAAGTTGACTGCATATTGGAATTACCCAGAGATCTTTAAGGAACACCGATGACTGGGTCCCGTTGCCAGATTCTGGGATCATTACAATTGGCCTGGCGTGTGAGTTCTAAAAACTCCTTAAGTGGGCCAGGTGGTTCATGCCTGTAATGCCAGCACTTTGGAAAGCCAAGGCGGGTGGATCACCTGAGGTTGGGAGTTTGAGACCAGCCTGACCAACGTGGAGAAACCCCATCTCTACTAAAAATACAAAAATTAGCTGGGCGTGGTGGTGCATGCCTGCAATCCTAGCTACACAGGAGGCTGGGACAGGAGAATTGCTTGAACCCGGGAGGCGGAGGTTGTGGTGAGCCAAGATCATGCCATTGTACTTTAGCTTGGGCAACAAGAGCAAAACTCTGTCAAAAAAAATTAATTAAACAAACAAATAAATAAACAAAAACTCCTTAAGTGATGTACTATGTTTAATTTTCCCCCACTATGATCTCTCCCACCAAGTTCATGTCCTTTCTGGAAATTCAGAATGTGGTTTTATTTGGAAATAGATTCATTATGGGTGTAGTAGTTAAGATGAGGTCATATTGGAATAGGGTGGGCCCTTAATCCAATAGGACTGGTGTCCCTATTAGGAGAGGAGAAGAGACACAAAATAGACAGGTACAGAGACAAAACAATGTAAAGAGACACAAGGAGAAGGCTGTGAAGCAGAGGAGGCAGAGATTGGAGCAATGCGTCTATAAGCCAAGGAATCCCCAAAATTACCAACAACTCCCAGGAACTAGGAGAGAGGCAGGGAACGAACTTTCCTGTAGAGCCTTTCAGAAGGACACCTTGATATTGGACTTCAGGCCTCCAGAGCTGTGAGAAAATACATTTATCTTGTTTTTAGCCACCCAGTTCATGGTATTTTGTGACAGCAACCCTAGAAAGCTAATGTGGATTGTCATAATATACAGCCAACATTGTCAGTCACAGCCATAGATGGTAAAATGTGGCAGAACATGGCTCAGGGAGCATCAGCTATTTTCATTATCTCAAAACAGATAGCCTTAGCCATATTTAAGTGTCTACTGAGTCTCAGAAAAACATCTTGGAGAGTTGTTGGTGCTGTTTGAGAGGAAAGAGTCCTAGGGAGCCCTGTTCTCTGAGGATGGGCCACTGTGTCAATCACGGGGAAGCAGTAGGTGTCACCACTGTCACGGAAACCCAGGCCATTCATAATAGTCTGAGAAAGCAGGGGCGCCACGTCAGTCTGGGTCTCAGAAGTTTGGGAAACACTGCATTCCATATTCCCTCTCCAGCATAGTCCGTTCTCGTGCTGCTATGAAGAAATATCCAAGACTGGGTAATTTATAAAGGAAAGGTTTAATTGACTCACAGTTCCTCATGGCTAGGAAGGCCTCAGGAAACTTACAATCATGGCAGAAGGCACCTCTTCACAGGGTGGCAGGGAAGACAATGAGTGCCGAGCAAAGTGAGAAGCCCCTTATAAAAGTGTCAGATCTCATGAGAACTCACTCACTATCATGAGAACAGCCTGGGGGAAACTGCCACCATGATTCAGTTATCTCTACCTGGTCCCACCCTTGACGCATGGGGATTATTACAGTTCAAGGTGAGATTTGGGTGGGGTCACAGAGCCAAACCATATCACCCTCCTTTGAGGAAAAACAGCATACATTAGCATGTTCAAGGTTCTCCTGGAGTAAAGAAACCCCTTCAATTTTACTTATACCAGAATTTCCCAAGCCAGTCTGACTATGTCAAGCTTGACTTTTTCCATAACTTGCATTATCCCAGCAGAACCAGTGCTCTGGAATCTGACTTAGGAAATCCTGATTGAGGTCACACCACCACAGGTGGGTACACACCTACCCAGAGGGAAAACTTAAAGGAAAAGGCTGAGCGTAGTGGGTCACACCTGTAATCCCAGCACTTTGGGAGGCCGAGGTGGGTGGATCACTTGAGGTCAAGAGTTTAAGACCAGTCTGGCCAAAATGATGAAGCCCTGTCTCTACTAAAGAATACAAAAATTAGCCAGGTGTGGTGGTATGCGCCTGTAATCCCAGCTACTCAGGAAGCTGGGGCAGGAGAATAGCTTGAACCCAGGAGACAGAGGTTGCAGTGAGCTGAGATCATGCCACTGCACTCCAGCCTGGGCAACAAAGATAGACACCATCTCAAAACCTTAAAGGAAGGCGATTCCCTTGTTTTGTCATCAGGTGGAGCTCAGCATGGGCAGCACTGAGACATTTGGAAACTCAAAGATGTTTCCAGTTCAAGAGCACAGGAGCAGGTTGCACATGGAAGTTGGCTATGTACACTGCATAGATTCTCTAGAATAAAAAAAATCTTCCCGGACAGGAAAGTGGTTCTGGGTCAAGTTTTAGAGCAGGGATGTCAGCACCCATTCAGCTTGTCACCCTTGAATGAATGGACAAGCTTGGTGGTGAAGGGTGGTTTTTAAAGAGCAGCATTGTTTGGTCTTCAGAAGTTTGAGGGAAGATGTAACAGCTATTGGAGGGTGTAGGGGGTCATAACAGCTGTTCTTCCTCTTCGTGGAGAGTGGAATGAGAGAAAATGAAGCAGAGAAGTCTTATGAGCTGTGAGAGAGCGTTTCCCAATAATTCACAAAACTTTAGAGTGGTAGAGTCAGGACTCAAAGCCAAGTCTCAGATTCTGAATCCTGTGTTTCTTTCCCACCGCGGGATGCTGCGTAGAGGGTGAATCTCAGTTTATAGACTCAGTTATGCAAAGAATGAAACTGTCTTTCTCTATAACGTAACAACTGTTTCAGACCTCCATTGTGACAGAGTGGCAGAAATGTATTTTCAGTCCATTACTTTTGGGATTGCTATTACCTTTGGGATGGTACCCAGTTCCAGGGGTTTACATGTGGACCATATGAAAGGGGGTGAGCAGCGCTGTGGTCCCTGATGTCTTGCCTCTGCAGGTGTCCTCCAGAGTATCCATCTTCTTGTCTGGTTCTTGGCCATCTATTCATAAAGATTGTCTCTGTCTCTGTCACCACAGCTACTTTAGTTCTGGTGGCTCTACTTGTGAGCCAGGTTAAGGCATGGAGGTCTCCGACAGGCTGTCTGTGCTCTTGTTGGTCTAGGTCACCTACATAGTCATTTTCTCTCTGGCATCTGGCTGCCTCCCTGAGACTCAGCACGAGACAGGGTACAGGGCTTTACTTTCTTTTTCCTCTGAGGCATCAGCTTTTGGAAAAACAAATGAGGAAGATCACTTTACTTCCTTGTGTTCCATTCAATCATATCATCTCCTCTTCAAATGAAATAGAAGAGCCAGGGGAGGATGATGATGAGAAAAAACCACAAGATCCTCAGAACTTCTGAACTACTGAAAAGAAAAAAAAAACCCATCACCTAATGTAATACTTCAGTAGTAGTATTATTCCAGAACCTTCTCCCATTGCAGTGGGCCCCAGAGGAAGGGTGGAGTCTTTTCTTCCCCTGACTTATGTAGATGGATAAGTTCTGGGTCTCTGGGGAGTCCAAAATATATATGTTTTGGGGCTGGCCTGTTGCCTAATATCTTGACCTCCAGCTCTCAGTGTGAGAGAACCAGCCCATGCTAGGAAGATCAATGTTCTGGGTTTGCCTGAGACTGAGAGGTTTCACAGGACGTGTGACTTTCATTGCTAAAACTGGTACAGTCCAAGTCAAACTGGATGGATTGGTCACTCGGTGAAGATCCTTTGATTGTTTTCCTCTGGGGCTAACTTTCTGAGCCTCTGTGTAGACTCACCCCTAAACTTCTCCAGTCCTGTATGTGTCTTCTCTTTGCTGAGTTAAAGGAGTAGGGACTCATGCATGAATTAAGAGCCTGCTAACAGTCAGGCATTTTATTTTCCAGATGAATCTCCAAGGATTATTCACCTTGGAGGGTGAGTATCATGGTTCTGGAGCCTGTCTGCTGAGAGCCTTGGAGGTCCCCGCTTTATCATGGCTCAATCTGACCAGCTTGCTATCAGCATCTCATTTGCTTTTTCTCAGATAATTATTAATTTCTGCATCTTATACTCATGCTAGTGGATACCTTTTCAATTAACCACGGATGATGGGAAAGAGACAGATTTCCCTATCAGTGAATTAACTGTCAGTACTGACAGGTAGTGGGGAGCTTGTGAAGAGTACAGTGTGAGTGTGTGTGTGTGCTCACAAGCAAGCGCACAATTGGATAGGTGGGCAGTAAGTGTAGGAAAGAGAGGAAGGAAGGTGGGAGTGCAGCAGAGAAGACCATCTGTTCTTTGCAGCCAATTTTAACTCTTTCCCCCCTTCTCCTAGTCTTTCTCTACTTCCCTGGTTACCATTATCTGAAGACAAACTTTCAGTGCTAGATATTTTTGATTTACTGAGCTATCAGAAATGAAAGGTGACTTCTGTTCCCAGTCCTTCACACTTCAAGATACCCAACCAACAGCTGGAACACTAGAAGTACCACTATTGAAGGAAATCTGGATTCTGTTACATCTTTACACTAACATCCCATGCTCCATTTCCATTGATTTGCTCCCTCGCTTCGAGAAAATCAGTTAACCTCTCTGGTCATCTCTTGCTTTGTAATAAAATGAAAGTGAAGGCTCAGAGTCCTGGATATAGTGACATATTTTCAAAATGTATATTGGTGGTGCTGACTGTGGAATCTTTTTATTATACCATTTCTCTGCTCACAGGCCTAAAACATGGGCTAAGAAAGCCCCACAGCCTATAGAATAAAATCTAAACTCCTAAATATGCCAGTCCTTGACCTCCACAATCTGGATTCCAAAAGCCTGAACTGTTAATCATCTGTTGCTTCATTTGGCCCTCTAGCATATATTAAAGTGTACTTTAGTTACTTTTAATAAGTATCTGTCTTATTTTTAAATTTATTTAAAAGTTCCTTGACAAGTAGACTGCTTTTTGCCCTTTAAAAAAATTCCCCAACACCTCACAACTGTTTTGCACCTAGTAAGTGTCCAATAAATGTTATTCAATTCAATTAATAAATTGAATTGAAACTTTTTTGGGTGGGATATACAAATCCTTTTTAAAACACAAGCAGGTTATGAATCTTTAAATTTATCCTGTACTTATTCCCAACCATAAAAGGAACATTCAATATTTAATCAGTAAGTATGATTTTGGCTGCGAGTTTTTCATAGATGCCCTTAATCAGAATGAGAAAGCTCCTCCTACTCTCAGTTTGCTGACTATTTTTATTAGGAATGAATATTGGATTTTGTCAAGTGCTTTTTCTGGACTGATTGAGATAATCATATAATTTCCTCCTTTATTCTGTTAATGTGGTGAATTAACTACATTGATTTTCGATTGTTGAACCAGTCTTGCATTTCTGGGATTGTATTTTATCATTTTTCTATTATCCTTAGATATATACATTTCTATGGATAATGAATGGGATTAGCCTGTAAATTTTCTTTTCCGTAATGTCCTTTTCAGGTTTGGGGATTAGGCTTATCCTAGTTTCATACAACGAATTGGAAAGGACAACTTTAGATTTATATGAAAGTTGCAAGGATGTAATAGAGAATACCCATATACTCTTGTACCCAGTTTCCTCTACTGTGAAGAACTTACTTTCCTATGGTACCTTTCTCACAACAAATGAATCAATATATATGCATTATTATTATTTATTTGTTTGTTTTTGAGACGGAGTTTCACTCTTGTTGCCCAGGCTGGAGTGCAGTGGCACAATCTCAGGTCACAGCCCCCTCCGCCTCCCAGGTTCAAGAAATTCTCCTGCCTCAGCCTCCCAAGTAGCTGGGATTATAGGCATATGCCACCACGCCCAGCTAATTTTGTATTTTTAGTGGAGACGAGCGTTCTTCATGTTGGTCAGGCTGGTCCTGACCTCAGGTGATCCACCTGCCTTGGCCTCCCAAAGTGCTGGGATTACTGGCATGAGCCACTGCACCCGGCCGTGTTTGTTATTATTTTTAACTAATGTCCATACTTTTTTCACATTTGCTAGTATATAAGAAAGCAATAGACTTTTGCATATTAACTTTGTATCTTGCAACTTTGCTGTAATCACTTATTAGTTCCATGAGTTTTTTTGGTTTGGAGAATTTCTACATAGATGATCATGTCATCTGTGAACAAAGATGGTTTTATTTCTTACTTCCCGATATACCTTTTATTTATTTTCCTAGTCTTCTTGAATTAGCTAGGATTTTCTTTCCTTTTTTTTTTTTTTTTTTTTTTTGCGAGGGGGATAGGCTCTTGATCTGTCATCCAGACTGGAGTGCAGTGGCATAATCATGGCTCACTGTAACCTCAGCGTCCTGGGTTCAGGCAATCCTCTTGCCTCAGCCTCCTAAGTAGCTAAGACGGCAGGCATGCACCACCATGCCTGGCTAATTTTTAAAATTTTTTGTGGAGATGGGGTCTTGCTGTGTTGCCCAGGCTGGTCTTGAAGTCCTGGCCTCAAGCAATCCTGCTTCAGCCTCCCAAAGTTCTGGGATTACAGGTGTGAGCCACTGCACCCAGTCTTTATTTTGCTATTCACTAGGTGAGAATGGATATTCTTGATCTTAGAAAAGCATTTATTTCTCACCATTAAGTATGATGTTATTTGTAGTTTTCTTATGGATGCTCTTTATCAAGTTGAGGGAGTTTTTATCTATTTCTAGTTTGTTGAGAGTTTTTACAATGAATGGTAGTTGGATATTGTCAAGTGCCTTTTCTGCATCTATTTATATGATTATGTGATTATTGTTCTTCAGACTAATGATGTGACAGATTACATCAATTGACTTTTGAATGAGGAGCCAGCCTTGCATACCTGAAATAAATCCCACTTGGTCATCGTATATAATTATTTTTATACATTGTTGGATTCAATATGCTCAAATTTTGTTGATGATTTTTGCATTTATGCTCATAAGAGATATTGGTTTATAGTTTTTCTTTCTTGTAATGTCTTCAGTTTTGGTATTGGGGTAGTACTAACCTCATAGAATGAACTAGCAAGTATTTCCTCTGCTTCTATGTTCTGGAGGTCATTGTAGAGAATTGGTATAATTTCTTCCTTAAATGTTTGATAAAATTCACCAGAGAACTCTTCTGGATCTGGTAATTTCTGTTTTGAAGGATTATTAGTTACTAATTCTACTTTTTAATAAATATGTGCCTATTCAGATTATCTACTTACCATTGTGTGAGTTTTGGTAGATTTGGCTTTCAAGGTTCAACCTCAGGTTACTAAATATGTCAGCATACAGTTGTTAAAAATATTTATTATCTTTCTTAATGTCCAGGAGATTTGTAATGATGGCTCCTCTTTCATATTTGAAATTAGTTATTTGTGCCTGCTCTCTTTTTTTCTTAGTAAACCTGGCTAGAAGTTTATCTATATAATTGATATATTCAAGGAAACTGCTTTGGTTTTGTTGATTTTCTCTAATGACTTCTTGTTTTCAATTTCACTGATTTCTGCTCTAAGTTTTATTGCTTTCTTGCTTACTTTGAATTTAATAGGCTCTTCTAGTTTCTTTTTTGCATTTATATTTTTTATTATTTTATGAAGCACATTTACTTGCTTTTCCAGTTTTGTAAGGTGGAAGCTTAGATGATTTATTTTAGATATTTTAAATATTTCTTTTTTAATATGTGCATTTGATGCTATAAATTTCTGTAAGCCATACTTTCACTTCATTTGCCCTAATTTTGGTAAGTTGTATTTTCATTTTTATTTACTTCAAAATATTTTCAATTTTATTTTGAGACTCTCCTTTGGCGTATGTGTTATTTGGAAGTATATTGTTCCATTACCAAGTGCTTTGGGGTTTTCCAAAGTTTGTGGTCTGAGGACATACTTTGCATAATTTTTATTCTTTTAAATTTGTGAGGGTGTGTTGTATGGCTCAGAATGTGGTTTTCCTTGATAACTGTTTTTTGTGAGCTTGAGAAGAATGTGTATTCTGTAGATAGATGAAGTTTTCTGTAGGTATCAATTATGTTTAGTTGATTGATGATGCTACTGAGTTCAGTTATGTCCTTACTGATTTTCTGCCTCCTGAATCTGTAAATATCCAATAATGGGGCGTCGAAGTCCAACTAGGACACTAGTTTCATCTGCTTCTCCTTGCAGTTCTATCAGTTTTTGCCTCACACATTTTGATTCTCTGTTCTTAGGTGCATGCATTGAAGATTGTTATGTTTTCTTGGATAATTGACCCTTTTATCATTAACATAATGCCTCTCTTTATCTCTGATAATTTCCCTTGCTCTGAAGTCTTCTTTATCTGAAATTAATATAGTAAGTACTCCATCCTTCTTTTGAATAGTATTAGCATGCTATGCCTTTCTCCATTTCTTTACCTTTGACCTATCTGTGTCTTTACATTTAAAGTGGGTTTCTCATAGACCACATAAATATTTGGGTTTTGTTTTGTGTTTCACTCTGGCAACTTCTGTCTTTTAATTGGTGTATCCAGGCCATTGACATTTAAAGTGATTATTGATGTAGTTTGATTAATATATATCATATTTGTTGTTGTTTTCTAGTTATTTCTCTTGTACCTTTTTTTGTTACATCTTCTCCTTTTCTGGATTCCCTCATTTTTATTAAACATTTTATATGATTCTATTTCTTCTCTTCTCTTCCAGTTATACTTAAAAAGTTTTTTTTTAGTGAATGCTCTTGAGTGTGCAATATACATTTACAAATAATCAAAGTCCTGTTTCATATAACAATGCCATGTCAAGTGTAATGCAAATACCTCATAACAGAGCATTCTCAAATCCTCCTTTTCATCTCATATAACATTGCTGTCATTCATTTCACTTATCCATAAGCTATCATCACTGAATGTATTTGTTGGTATTATTATTTTCAATGAATTTTATCTGTTAGATCAACTAAGAATAACAAAGTAAAAGATTTTATCTTACCTTTATTTGTTTATTCTCTTCCATTTTTCCATTCTTTATGTAGATTTGAGTTTATGACCTATATTAATTTTCTTCTCTCTGAATAATTTTTTAAAACATTTTGTGCAAAGCAGGTTTACTGGTGAAAAATTTTCTGAATTTTTTTTGTCTGGGAAAGTCTTTATTTCTCGTTCACTTTTGAAGGATAATTTTGCTGGACATAGAATTTTAGGTTGATGGGTTTTTTTTTTCCTTACTACTCCAAATATTTTACCCCACTGTCTTCCTGCTTGCAAGGTTTCTGAAGAGGAGTCTGGCTTTCCCTTTGCTCCTCTATAGGCAAGGTGTCCACCTCCTCCTCCTCCTCAGCTTCTTTCAAGATTTTCTCTGTCTTTGTTTTGAATATGAAAAAAATCTAGGTGTAGATTTTTTTTGTATTTATACTACTTGTTCTCTGAGTTCGTGGATCTGTGGTCTGGTATCTATCATTAATTTTAAGAAATTCTTGGTCATTATTGCTTCAAATATTTCTTCTATTTCTTTTTTCCCCCCCGCCATTTAAAATATGCATATATTACATCTCTTGTAATTATCCCACAATTCTTGGATATTTTGTATTTTGTCCTGTTCTTTTCAGTTTTTTAATTTTTGCATTTCAGTTTTGGAGGTTTCTATTGACATTTCTTCAGGTTCACTGTTTCTTTCCTCGGTTGTGTCCAGTCTATTGATGAGCCTCACAAAGGCCTTCTTCATTTCTTTTAAAGTGTCTTTGATTGCTAGCATTTCCTTTTGATTCTTTCTTAGATTTTCAATTTCTGTGCTTATATTATTCATTTGTGCTTGCATGTTGTCCAGTTTTTCCATTAGAATCCTTAGCATATTAATCATAGTAGTTTTAAATGCACAATCATAATTCTAACATCTGTTGTATCTGAGTATGGATCCTGATGTTTTCATTTTCTCTTCATTCTATGTTTTTTGCTTTTAGTATGTCCTGTCATTTTTTTCTTGATAGCCAGACCTGATATATTGGGTAAATGAACAGAAGTAAATAGGCTTTTACATGAGTTAGGTTTTTCTGGCTAGAAGTTAGGCTGTATTTACTGTCTGCCATAGCTGTAGGTGTCAGAGGCTAAAGTTCTTTTTTTTTTTGCTCTCCTTTGTCTTTGTTTGCTCTGGAAACTTCTTAAATAAGGTCTGAGTTGTACAGTTATTTTAGTTATATTCTCCTTTTATTATACAGGAGCCCTACTGATGTGCTAACGAGTTAGGAGGGAGGAAGCATTCCATATTCCTATGGTTAAGTTTTAATTTTTTAGGGAGCAGGTACCTCTGAGCTATGACCTTCACAGGTGCTTCTCAGTTTTGTGGCCCCTCCTTTAGGTGAGGCAAGAAGGCTAAAGTGGGCTAGAGTTGGGTATTTCTCTTCTACCTCATGGAAGTCTAGAGCTGACTGAAGTTGGTTTTTTTTTTCCCCACCATTGGTTGGTTAGGTTCCAGCAGAACTTCTGTTGGCTAGGCTCTGGTAAAATAATTTTTGCCGAGGGCTGGCCTTATTAAGAATAACAGAGTGCCCTGAGCTTATTTCACTAAAAGGGGCTACTTTCCCCCCACCCTCTGCCAAAAACATGAGGGGATTGAATTTTTCTCTAATATTCATTGTGAGATCCTAGTAGGGCTCCAGGAGCTAAAATACCCAAAAGTGCAGTGACTGCCACTAAGACTGTCTTCTCCTACCTCCTAGAGGTTTTTAACTCTCAGATTTGTCCACGCTGAGCCGCCAGCAATTTGTCAATTACATTTTAGAGTTTCTTTCTTCAGTACTGGTTCCCATGGAGACTTCTGTTCCCTGGTTCCTGCTTCATTGAGTTCTGATTCTATGTATCTACCTGTCTGCCTTTTCAATTTTGCAGGGAATCAGTGACTTCAGTTTCCTGGTGGATATGGAAAGAGCTGTTGATTTATAGTTTGGTCAGACTTTTTCTGTGTGAGAATGGGAGTGATAACTTCTGAGCTCCTAACATGCTGGACAAGACTTCAAACAGTAGTCTTTTAAAACAAAATTTTGTGCAGAGTTTGTAACTGTTTTTGGTACAGTGATTCGTTGATTCAAGGTATTACATCATTACTGGTAACAAGTTGCTTTCAGTATTATTTTTTAATGATAGAATTTCATCATAATGTTCCATTAGTTATTTTAATCAGTGTCTTCTTATTGAACATTCTGGTTGGCTCCATTTTCACTGTTATACATACTGCTTAGTATCTTTATATATAATGTCTAATTAAAAAATCATTTCTTAGGATAAATTCCTCAAAGAGGAATTGCTAGGCCAAATAATAAACATATTTTAAGGCTTTTGGAATATCGCAAATGAGACAGAGCACCGACCCCTCCCAGGGATCTGTTGGACAACCCCTACAAACATGGAAATAAAGGAAAATCTTGAGTTTCTTAAAGGGAAATTACAGCTAGCCCTGAGAAGTAAAGGAACAACTTGATAAGCAAGAAGGTAATAATAGTAGCTTAAAGCAATAGCCAAGGAAGTTAGAGTCACAAGACTTTTGGTTTTCTATGGAAACTAAAGATAACATCTTAACATATATCCCTGAATTGTTTTTAAAAAACCCAGACCCCTATCAAATGGGTTTGCTGGCACATAGACCATAGATAAGGAGGAACCGAGGAGTGACTCTGACTGCCCACTATTCTTTGCTCTAAATTTGTTCATAAGGGGTCTGGAGGAGGTCACGCCCATAAGCCAGAGCTAACATTCTTTTTTTTTTTTTTTTGAGACACTCACTCTGTTGCCCAGGCTGAAGTGCAGTGGTGTGATCTTGGCTCACTGCAACCTCTGCCTCCCAGATTCAAGTGATTCTTGTGCCTCAACCACTGGAGTAGCAAGGATTACAGGCACACACCACCATGCCTGGCTAATTTTTTTGATATTAATATTTTGTAGTAGAGATGGGGTTTCAGCATGTTAGCCAGGCTGGTCTCAAACTCCTGTCCTCAAGTGATCTGCCCGCTTCAGCCTCCCAAAGTGCTGGGATTACAGGCGTGAGTTGCTGCACCCGGCTGAGCTAACATTCTTTTCTGCTGATCTCAAATTTCTAGACAAAGCTTTGCTTCCTTAACTAGTTGCAAATCAGAAAATCTTTAAATTCACCTGTGACCTGTAAGCCTCCACTTCAAGATGTCCCAACTTTTTAGATCAAACCAATGTATATCCTCCATGAATTGATTTATGCTTTATAACTTCTGCCTTTAAAAACCCTTACCTATACTCCGTGGGGACTCTCCTTGCTGGTGCCCTGCAATAAGTGCCTCACTTTCTCTCACTTCAATCCCAACATCGGTGCTTGCTTTGCTGCACTGGGTGGGTGGAACCAAATTCAGTTTGGTAACGCAAATTCTCTTCCCAAAAGCTTATACCAACTTACATTCCCAAAAACAGTAAATGAAAATGCCTATTTTCCCATACTTTGGCCAATAGTAGATATTATTATTATTTTTATATTTGATAATTAAGAAAATATGATATCATATGTGCACTTCTTGATTACTATCGAGGGTAAATATATGTATCTATATTTGGTGTGTGTGACTTTTTCTTTTTTTTAATTGAAGATCATTTGTTGAAATGTACACTTTGCTTGTTTCTTCACTAAGTTGTTCAATTGGAATTATTTTAACTAAAAATTCAAATCTAATTAATTGGGTTTTATCTGAAGACTTCTTACTTAGGCTAGGGGGAAAAAGATACGCAACAATGCAGTTTTGATGCAGACCTGTAGGCCGCTTCGCCTGTTGGGTAGTTAATTAATCTCTGCTGGATCTCACGCAGTTTGACTTTGGAAACTCATGCTCCATGAAGAGTAGAGATGGAATATAAAATTTTGGCTGAAGTGTTGCTTCTCCTGAGCCAAATAATCAGGCTATGAATTTCCTTCAAGTTCTCTGCATCCTTCCCACGATAATATTAACACTTTAGATCTTTTGCTAAGGAAGAACCTGGAATATTCACTTCCAAACCCCCTTTTGTTGTGTCAGTCTGAGGCCCATCACTTGCCCTTTTCAATAAAGCATTTAAATATTGTAATGAATTCCAGGGTGGTTAACTTTCTAAGACTGTAGCAAGAAACCTACCTGTGGGGTGAGCATAGTTTTGGTACTTGTCCTGGCAACATAAGGATTGTTACTCCTCAGATTTATTTTCTGTGCACTACCAGGAACCAGTTCACCTGGCTCACTCAGTCTTAGATGTCAACACTGATAAATGACAGTGAGAAATGTCTCATCCTCAAAGATGAATTTAAAAGATGCTTCTTCCAGAAAATGCACTGAAGCTTGCTGCCTTGTTTGAATGACTGTAAATGAGGAAGGACTCATCAATCCCTCTAGGATAGAAGGAAGTATAATCCTGAGAAACAAGCAAACAGGAAGAAGTTACGGATTAAAGGTTCTAAGGGCAGGGAAAGCTTAAGAACAAAAAATATGAGTGATGCTGGCATAAGCATGGGGGTCTCCAGGGAAATATTTCTTTTTGGTTTAACTTCCCACATTGGTACAAATATATAACTCAAGAGTTGTGATCAATATAGGGAGACTTTGTACACTCACCTGTTCTTCAGATCAGTTCTCCCTCCCAACTTCCCCTTCCGCATCCCAGGCCCCATGCCCAAATGATTCCCCCAGAAACCTTTCTGTGGAGTTCCTGGGCCAGGCCTCATTGTCAGGGAGAAGCCTGCAGCTCACTCTAGGTTTCAAAGTTCTTCTTACCCCAATAGGTTACTGAGAGCTCTTAAGACCAGTTCTCATCCCAGGTTAAGAAATGTAATCTCAGACTCTCAGGAGGTTAAAGGCAAGCCAGTCAAGGTGGCCTGAATTAACTGTATTCTAAGGTGGATATAAATCATTTTGGCATAATGATTCATTTGGCATTTTAAGGTTGAGTCAATTCTCTTTAGCTTTGCCCTGAAGCTACTATGATGGAGAGAGAGGCTGCTGGTTGATCAGTCATTTATCTTCAAAGATGGTAAAGGATATGCAGGGAACTCTAGACTTGATGAGTTATAAATGAAGGTGAAGACATGATACCTTCCCCTGAGTAGTTTATAATCCACTGGATGAGTAGGACAAAAATAAATGACAGCAAAAATAAAACCAACAATCGTATTAGCTAATCTTTACTGTATGTAGACTTGCTATGAAGCAGTCATTCTATGTAGGTGTCTTTTCTTTATTATGGTAGATGCCTTGCCATAGATTAAACTGTAGGTCCCACTTCTTTAGTGAAAGAGATGCCAAAAGAGTCACCTTTGTCACCCAAAGTTCTGGGCCTGAGACAGAAGGCAGAGAAAGAACATGCACAGAGTCTGGTCTATAGATTGCCAGTGTTCCAAGCATCCTCACCTCGTGGGCCTAGCAGTCTGTAGTCTGAAGCAGTGCTGCCCAGTAGAAATAGAATGCACAGAACTAGAACATGAGCTGCAAATATAAGACAAGTATATGTTTTAAAATATTCTAGTAGCCACATGAAGTAAAGGAAAAATAAGCAAGTACAATTAATTTTAATAATATATATTTATTTAACCCATGTATCTAAAATATTATTTCAACAGGTAATCAATATAAAAATTATTTATGAGAAATTTTATGTTCCTTTCTTTCAGCTAAGACTAAATCTGGTGTATATTTTACACTTACAGCACAATCCAATTTGGACTGGCACCATTTTCTTTTTCTTTTTCTTTTTTCTTTCCTAAGTTCTGCCTCAGGAGCTAAAGGACTGGCACCATTTTAAGTGCTCGAGAGCCACATGTGACCACTGGCTACCAAATTGGACAGCAGACCTAGAAAGTGTTTGTGCCTGTTCATTTGCATATCTATGCATATTCATTTGACGCCCATTTCACAGATGTTTATTGGGCAACTACTCTGCCAACTACTGTTCTAGGTATTTGGATACATTGGTTCAATCTCAGAATTTATATTTTACCAGGAGAGAGAGAGAGACAAAAATCATAAACAAATAAGATATCAAAGAGTGATAATGATACAAAGAGAATAAAACAAGGTAATAGGAAGTCAGTGATGGGATGGGAGGGCTGCTATTCCAGATGGAGTGGTCATAGTGGGCTTCTTGGAAGAGGTGACATTTGGGGTGAGATCTGAATATCGTGAAGAAGTGTGTCATGCAGCAATGGAGGGACACACACTCTAAGTTGATGGGAGAGTATATGTATATATACTATAGTATATACGTGTATATATGTACATTTATACACATGCATACATGCAGAGGATGGAGATGAGCTCAGCATTTCAAGGACAAGAACAAAGACCAGTGAGGTGGGAGAGGAGAAAACGGCAGGTCCTGACTTGAGTTAGGTCTTCTAGGCCACAATACGGAGCTTGGATTTTATTCTAAGAGCTTCCGGTGGACAGGCAAAGAATTTTTTTTTTTTTTTTTTTTTTTTGAGACAGAGTTTCTCTATTGTTGCCCAGGAGTTCCTCTAGAAAAGTGATCTTGGCTCACCACAATCTGCCTCCCAGGGTCAAGCGATTCTCCTGCCTCAGCCTCCCGAGTAGCTGGGATTACAGGCATGTGCCATCAGGCAAAGATTTTAAGCAGGCAAAGACATGACTTGATGAGTCAGTTCTCCCAAAATCTGGGAGAATGGTCAGGAGGTGACTGCTGCAGTGCAAAGAGGTTCCTTGCAGGGACAGGGCAGTAGAGGTGGAAGTGGTAAGAATCTGCTAGTTCTGCTGGGACAACAGAGCCAGCACTGTAAATGGGCTGTGGGGGAAAGGGAACAGTCAGGGTCGGCTCCAGTGCTGGGAACTGAGCACCTGGGTGAATGAAGCCATCACCTGAGATGGGGAAGAAAGTGTATCCTGGGTTTAGGGGGAACATCAGAAGTGGGAGTGATCAGGGTGAGAACTGCTGAGAAAGACATCAACCAGGGCTTAAATGAAAAAGAGAATAGAAACCAGCACAGAAGTTCAGGCCAGGACTTGTTTTTGGCCAGGCCCCTCCCAGGTAGAGTTGCCACATGAAATCCAGGATGTTCAGTTACATTTGAATGTCAGATAAACAATGAATCATGTTTTAGTATATATACCATGCAATATTTGGGGCATACTTCACACTAAAAATTACTTATCTGAAATTTAGATGTAACTAGGCATCCTGTATTTCTACTTGCTAAATCTGGCAACTCTACTCCCAGGCCTGTTTTGCTAAATGCTTTGGAGTCTGGGGTGTGGTGAGAGCAGGCACCCTTTGTGCTGGGGCATATCTGTGCACCATGAGCTGAGGACAGTGGGAGAGACCAATCCTGTGTGTCTCTTTTGTATAGAACTTTCAGTTTAAAAAGTGCTTTTATTTTCACGATCTCTTTTGATCCTTCTGTGGGCAGACATGGCTCTACTTTTTAAATTTCAATGCAAAAGTCAAAGGGGTCAAATGACTTGCTCAATATCATGTAACTAGCAAGGTACGGAGCCAGGACTAGCACACTGGAAACTGTATGTACCCAATGTTCATGATACAATTTCTCTCTCCTATCAGAACCTTAGCTTATCGAGCTCTACTCATGAACTATTCACAGCTCAAAAGGAGAAAAGTGAGCAGTCTAAGCCAATTTCATGGGGTATTGCCCTGGTGACTGTTACGGGTCAAGGTGGACTCATGACCTAAATCAGGTCAGTCAGACTGAAAGGAAAGACATAGCCCATCGTCAGTGGAGACATTTCCCTGTTGTACTGTCCATCCAGACCTAAGTAAGGACATATGTAAAACTCATTTGGACTGGTAACTATCACACAATCAATCAAGAAACCAGCCTGGGGTGAAGTTGACTCTGAGGAAAGCTCAGCAGAGAAATGAAAAGAATTTGGGTCCATGATAATCTTTTTTTTTTTTTTTTTTTTTGAGACAGAATCTTGCTCTGTCACCCAGGCTGGAGTGCAGTGGCACGATATTGGCTCGCTGCAACCTCCGCCTCCTGGGTTAAAGTGATTTGCCTGCCTCAGCCTCCTGCCTGAGTAACCTGGATTATAGGTGCACATGGCACCATCACGCATGGCTAAATTTTTGCATTTTTAGTGAAGATGGGGTTTCACCATGTTGGACAGGCTGGTCTTGAACTCCTGACCTTAAGTGATCAGCCCACCACCTCTGCCTCCCAAAGTGCTGGGATTATAGGCATGTGCCACTGTGCCTAGCCCATGATAATATCTTAAAATTTTTATTTTATTTTATTTTTTAGAGACAGAGTCTCACTCTGTTACCCAGGCAGTCATAGCTCACTGCAGCCTTGAACTCCTGGGCTCAAATGATCCTCTGGCCTCAGCATCCTAAGTAGCTAGGACTACAGACACATACCACCATGCCCAGTTAATTATTATTTCTTATTTTTTGTAGAGACAGGGTCTTGCCATATTGCCCAGGCTGGTCTTGAACCCCTGACCTCAAGTGAGGCTCCTGCTTTGGCCTCCCAAGGCACTGGGATTACAGGCATGGGTCACTGCACTCAGCTTCCATGATGACATCTTGAGCAGCTGATTTTTGCCTGGCTTGCCGCCACTCACTTCTGAGCTCCCGGTTGTCTGAGCTAATACATTGCTTAGTGATGAAGCCATTTTGACCCAGAATTTTCTGTTCTTTGCCACCCAAATCATCTTGACTGCTGCAATAAACACCTAGCTCTCTTGCCTCCAGGGTTTTCCCCACTATAGTCCATGGCCACTATACCCAGAGACAAAGGCTGAGGTTTTGCCACAGAGCTATTCAGAACAGGTTTCAAATACCAGCACCCTTTAAAGAAGAGTTTTTGAAGTAGGAGGAGACAGTCGCAATATGTGGGCAGATGAGCCTTTGTAGCTGCTCCCAGGCAAGAGCCAGGAGTGGCAGGAAGGTGACGTTCATGTGATTTCAGAGCCTCCTGCTTAGGAGTTGAAATTGACTTGAGGCCACCAGGAAACCCGGAGAAAAAAAGTGATAGGATAGAAAAAAGGGTGCAGGAAATGATCCTGGCTCATATGTTTCAGGAAGAGCAAACTTGCTTTATCCTTTCAGATGTGTATGAAGCTTTTGAAAAGCAAATAGAGTGGGTGTTCTTGAGATCATTACTTTTTTTTTTTTCTTTTTTCTTTTTTGGAGACAGAGTCTCACTCTGTCACCCAGGCTGGAGAGCAGTGGTGTGATCATAGCTCATTGTGGCCTCAACCTCCTGGGCTCAACTCATCCTCCTGCGTCTGCCTCCCAAGTATCTAAGACTGTAGGCACACGCCACCATGCCCAGCTAATTACTGTTTTTTGTTTTTTGTAGAAATGGAGTCTTGCTGTGTTACTCAGGCTGGTTTTGAACTCTTGGTCTCAAGTGACCCTCCCACCTCGGTCCCCCAAAGTGTTGGGACTGCAGGTATGAGCCACCATACCCAACCTTGAGATCATTACTTAATAGTTGGTGTTTTCTCACTTGATTGTCTGGAAGGAATCAGTCCTCTCTCAATTTGCAGTGAGCAATGCTCTGTGGCTCTCCCCGTTTGTGCAGAGGAATGGTTTGATTACATCAGACATCCATGCAGATCCTTCATCACCTTCAGGGACCCTTGAACTTTTGCTCAGCCTACTATTTGGGCTGATCTCTCAGAAAAGCCAGTGGGTTTTGTTTGTTGGGTTTCACTTGGTCATGGGGAAGGCAAGGCAGATGAAGCTGAGGCCTAAGGCCTTGACACTATTCCTTTCTAAGGTTGCTGTGGTCCTGATGTCGTGGTATAGGATGGTACAGTTTATCATTATAAACAACAGAGCTGGATTTCAAGGCTCTCATATTGGTTTGCTAGGGCTGCTGTATCCAATTACTGTAAACTTGGAGACTTAAAATAACAGAAAAGCATTCTCTTGCAGTTCTGGAGGCCAGAAGTGTGAAATCAAGGTGTTGGCAGGGCCTTGCTCCCTCTGTAGGCTCTGGGAGATTCTGTCTGTCTTGCTTCTTTCAGCTTCTTGTGGCTCCAGGTGTCCTTTGACTTATGGCCACATCACTCTAGTCTCTGCCTTCTTCTTCACACAGCCTTTTCTTTCGTCTGCATAATCTCCCTCTGCTCTTATAAGGACCTCATCATTGGATTTAGGGCCCACCTGCATAACCCAGGGTGCTCTCACCATGAGATCCTTAACTTAATACATCTGCAAAGACACTTTTTCCAAAAAATGCCACATTCACTGGTTCTGAGATGGGGACGTATATATTTTGGGAGACCACTATTTACTCACTACACAGCTCTCTTTTGCAACTATCAAGTTATGCCATTGAAACTCTTTGAGTCTCACTGCTGTCACCTATGTTTTCATGGGTATATAGCAACTGATTTTCTTATTTCACAGCTTATGGAGATCCACACCTTCCCCTAAGTGGCTGAAGAGGCATGGAAGGGTGAGGCGGGCTGGAGCTGGGGAGTGGTCACTGTTATTATGGTATGCATGTGGGGAGGCAAGAGGCCTGGGGGAAGGGAGAATGTGTTGTGTACTCCACCCCCTGAGGGAAGGGAAACCATAGAAGAAGTAGCTGAAGCAGGCACTGTGGGTGGATGTGAGCAACCCTCACATCGACACATACTACATGTGCTTACCTGGCTCCTTGACTGGGAGCGACAGCCCTGTTGATTTCAAAGCAGATAAAAATCAAGAAAAACTGAAGAGTCGGGAGGAGGGCAAGAAGCAGGATGAGAAAGGGAAAACAAGAAATAAAATACTGTTAGGTTCTGTCTTAGTCCATTTGTGTTGCTATAAAGGAATACCTAAGGCTGGGTAATTTATAAAGAAAAGAGGTTTATTTGGTTCACAGTTCTACAGGCTGTATAGGAAGCATGGCACTGGCATCTGTATCCGGTTAAGGCTTCAGGCTGTTTCCACTCATAGTGGAAGGTGGAGGGAGCTGGCGTATGCAGAGATCACATAGAGAGAGAGAGGAAGCAAGAGAGAGAAGAGGGTGGGGAGGGACCAGGCTTTTTTTAACAACCAGCTAATTGAGCAAGAACTCACTTATGACCATAAGACAGCACCAAGCTATTCATCAGGAATCTGCCTCCATGACCCAAACACCTCCCCATCAGGCCTTACCTCCAACACTGGGGATCAGATTTTACCATGAGGTTTGGAGGCATCAAATACTCAAACCATAGCAAGTCTTTCTCTGGTTATGTGTGAAGATAAAACAGAAAACCTCTGTTCTTCTTTAGAATTGTTTTTTTTTTTAACCCACAAAAAGAAAAAGGGGAGCCAGGACCCTGAGAGCTGCAGTGGTCTGAAAGGAGAGTGTCCTGGGACACTCAGATGTCCTGGGCAGGAGGAGCCTCAGCAAGGAGTCCTTGGATAGGATGCTCTGCAGTTAGAAGTGTGGAAGGATTGCACCAGGGACAAAGTCCAGGGGAGCCCAAATTCTGGGTTCTTCTGAGATTTCCCTTCTGGTGTGGTTTCACTGTGTTACCACCCAAATTTCATCTTGAATTGTACTTCCCATAATCCTCATGTGTCATGGGAGGGACCTGATGGGAGGTATTGAATCATAGGGGTGGTAACCCTCATGCTGTTCTCGTGATAGTGAGTGAGTTCTCACAAGATCTGATGGTTTTATAAGGGGCTTTTCCCCCTTTTGCTCGGCACTTCTTCCTGTTGTCAAGTGAAGAAGGATGTGTTTGCTTCCCCTTCTGCCATGATTGTAAGTTTCCTGAGGCCTCCCCAGCCATGTGGAACTGTGAGTCAATTAAACCTCTTTCCTTTATAAATCATCCAGTCTTGGGCAGTCCTTTATAACAATGTGAGAACAGACTAATACACCTTCCCTCACACAGCACATTCTCCCTTTCCCTCAAACTCGTTGCCTCGCCTCATGCCTACGCAAATAACAGTGACCACTCCCTCACCCTAGTCCATTTGAATTCCAAGAAAGAAGGGAAAGCACTGTTGATGAATTGTTCACCCTGTGTGAGGACATGTACCTTGTGATGACCCCAGAAAAGGATTATTTAAATAGATGAGGAAACTTGGACTCAGAGAAATCCAGTGATCTGCCTGAGGTCACATGGAAAAATTGATATGCTCCAGGATTGAAACTGTAGTCTGTCTGGCTTCAAAGTTTCTGTTCTGTCTACTTTCACTGGCTGCCCTTGAGGCTTCAAAGGAAGTAGCCCCCAACTGGTGCTTACATACGGCACTTCTTTACTTCTAGTCTCAACTTTTGTTATTTCTCATTTAAAATGCAAGTGGTGATCATTTGTGTTTCATAAAAGTACGTTATTCAATTGCAGTCCTGTATTTCATTGCAAATGGGTGACTGGTGCTCCATGTGTGCTCACATTCATATTACAAGTGTGTAAATCACTGTGGGTGGTTCCCCAGACATGGTGACTTTGGGGTTATGCAGCTTGATGGAAGAGCACGTGCGTCTTGAAGATTCAACTCCATTACACATCTGCAAATCTGGTAACTAGGGAAACTCTAGCCTAGTTTTCTGTCTCTTCGAAATTTTGTCATTGAGGGTAGGGCCAAGATAAAAACACACAATTTTGCATCAAGGATAAATAGTAGCACTGTAGAAACACTGCTGCCAAATAGAGATGTCAAGAATGATTTTCTTCAAACCAACTTTTCCACACCAATGATGTGTTTCAAGGAAGTGAATTACTCACCTGAGGGAAGGACAAAAATGTCTTTTCCTTCAGGCCTAGGAAGATCAGATGGCTGAGTCACACCGACAGACGGTCTGTCAAAGTGCAAGCCCTTAAGTGGTTTCACATTTTAATCTTCTCATTGGAATTTCAAAGGTTTGGTTCTTTCAGAACCTCAGCCTCCCTGCTCTTTAAGTTTGTATCAGAGCAAAGGGAGGAGTTCTGCAATTAGGGGCAAGTAACACATCTGAAATTTGAATGGATAGGCCTGGCTATGTAGATGCGGTCCTGATTCCAGCATCTGAAAGGTGTGAGATGAGAACAAAGTAAGCCAATGAGGAGAGATCCCCTGGGCATGAGATTATGCCCCTGCCTTTAACATTTACCAGACTGGAGAAGAAAAATAGCAATAGCAGCAGTAATGGTGACAGATTCTATGTTTATTTAGGTACCAGGCTGTGGCGTATCCTGTGTCTGAGTCACCTTAGTCCTTTCCTAAAATTCAATATTCAAGTGATATGGAACCTGAAGGAGTTAGGAGTAGTCCCCGGAGACAGACTGCTGGGCTCAAACCCAATCTTGGAAGAAGAGGGATAACAGTAGTATTTAGGATCACATATGTGAAGCGCTTACAGGGCGTCTGGTACATTCTAAGTACTGTACAAGTATTGGTGCTTATTATCCTCACTTCCTGTTTCTGAGGCTGGTGGAGCCTTAATGACGTCTCCAGGCTGAGAACTGACGGGAACTTTCCCACAGGGTTCCATCTCTCCACCCACAGTTTCTCCTGGCCACGGGCAATTCTTCATTTTGAGAATGTGACCAGAGAAGGGAGGTTCTGGGAAAATGACTTGATTTTTATTCAGTGGTCTCGTAGGAGGACATTTATTCTGCCTACTAAATATGACACGATTCTGAGCTAGTCTCTCCCAGGCCCTCAGGCTTTTCTGGCCTGAACGGCCCTTGCAGTTGCCCAGCAAGTGTTGAGCTGCCCACCTGAGCTCAGGTCCTTCTCTGGCTCACAGAAGCCACAGTCTCTTAATTAATTCACTGATTCTCCCTGAGTCTCTTCAGGAACTCTATGATGTTTAACTAGGTCATCAATAAACTCCCTTGTAGCTCTAAAATGCCGTAATTCTAATACCAATTAATATTTGGATGAACTCTGAGACTCCATATGAATCACCAGCATTTTGCTTCTACTAGGACTCTGTCAAGCTCAGCAAAGTACTTGTCTCTGAGGTTGCTGCCTTGCTGGTTAAGTGTGGGGGAGGCCTGGGGCTTGTGGTTTGTCTGGTGGAGGCACTATTCTGATTAATCCAGAGCAGAGGGATCCGTCTCTAGTGGATGCTGTTAATGGTCACAGACTTAACTTTTAACACTGCAGAGAAAGTGTTACAAAGAGAACAAGGAGAGAGTGTGGACAGATTAGAAAGAACCCCGTCCAAGATCCATGAATCACTCAGAGAGTTGTGGGCAGTCAGGCCATTTCCTATTTTAAGCATGAATTAATTTACACATCTGACTAGTAATGAGAATGTTGGAGGCAAAAAAAGCCATAGCCTTTTACATCTGGATGTGAACTCTACTAAAACCAAACACGGTCTTATTGAAGAATCCCAGGATTTTTTGGATTGTATTTTGTATTTTGGATGATTTATAAAGGAAAGAGGTTTAATTGACTCACAGTTCCACATGGCTGAGGAGGCCTCAGGAAACTTACAATCATGGCAGAAGGGGAAGCAAACACATCCTTCTTCACTTGACGGCAGGAAGAAGTGCCAACAAGTAAAGATGAAACAGTCCTGGATGTTTGTATAGCAGTGACAGTGACCTAGAGGCAGACATCAGTGTGGTCAAGGACTCCCTGCAACATCATGAATGAAGTCTCTAGAAGAAATATTATCCAGAACTTGCCCTGTTCCTTTGAAGTGCATACCTACCAAGATACAGGGTTAACCATGGGCTGTTGCTTTGTCAGATGTTATTTCCAAACTCTATGCCAAAATCCTTCTTGAGAAATTTGATAGGACAAAATGTTATTGTTATTTATATGTTGTCCCAGCTTTTTTTCTTTTTTTTTTCATTCCCAGCTAATTTTTAAATTATTTTTCAAGAGATGGGGTCTTGCTATGTTGTCAAGGCTGGTCTCAAACTTCTGGCCTCAAATAATCCTCCTGTCTCAGCCTCCTGAGTAGCTGATATTATAGGCATGAGGCACTATACCTAGCAAGTTTCTGCTTGTCAAAATGAGCAGATCCTGCAACTGGGATCTTTGTTATGTGAGTTTGGACAAGGAGTTATGTGAGTTTGTAGGATGCAATTGAAAAAAAAAGGGTGAGATAGGGAGGCCCAGAGGAGGATTTTTGGAGCTGAAACACTGGAATCCTGAGGATGAGAGCTGCAAGAGAAAACGAGAGGCCCCTTGATGAAAGGCTGGGGAGAAATCAAATATTACATGAAGATTCAGAGCGTTCACTGTGGTATATGTGATGAAAAAAAAAAGTTTCTCTAACTTCCTTATGAAATTTTCAGCACTCTAAGTTGGACTGTTGTTTAGATGGGAATAGATTCTTTCCAGAAAGTGGGAAGCTTTGCTGAGCCTTGCATTAAGGCAGACAGAAAAAGCCAACGTGAGAATTGTGGGTAGATCCCTATAGGTCACAACTGCTACTCAACCTGGTGGATCTTCTTCAGTGTGCATGCACACACACATATACACACAGACACACACAGAACTACATAGACCCCTACAGGGTGCAGTGCGTGTTCATTTGGGATACTAACCTCAGTTAATGCACACACACAATTGCATGAGTCCCTGTGGTCATGTGTTTGCTGTATTCGCTTTGCTCTCTGGCTTTGTCCCGTAGTGTTTACCTTTGTTGTGCTTTCTTCCCTGTTTTCTCTCTTATTATTTATCTGAAAGTTCACAGTGCATTTTAGAACCTGTCTCTAATCTTATTTGGATGGAGCTTGTATAACTAAGTGCATATTATTCAATTTCAGTCATATTCTGCAGGTGCAAGAACCAATGTCATCGTGGATGATTACCCTGTCAACATGGTTGCTCAGACTGCTAAAATCACTTTCCTTTCAGCTTTATTGTAACTGGGAAAAGAGGGTGATTAAAAATACACATCAGCCAAAGGACTGTGATAATGACCATGTCCTGATATCCTGGCTGCATGATGCTGGACGCCCCTTTAGGTCTATGTTCCACTGTCCTGAGGGGTATTCCACGTGAGCAATGCTGTCCATGGTCTTAAGCATCCTGAGGCCAGGGCTTCCCTAATTTCCTTTAATTGGAACTCAGGCACCTTGATCAGAGAAAAGCTATTTTTTGCCCCAGCTCTGCTGAGCGAGATTCCATCTCAGATTATATTAAGGGAACTGCCTTATCTGTTATCTGTGGTTGCTAAGGAATAGTTTTTCCTCTCCAATTAATTTTTTTTCCTTCAAGAAGCCCCAACCTACACAACACTTGGTAGTAATTTAAAATGAGCCAAAGAGCTGCAGCTTCTATCAGAGGCATAAAGGAACCTGCTAAGAGTTATTAGGCGTCACCAGGGCCTGTCTTTTAACTAAACACCGAATTGCTATTTCAGAACAAAGGAGACTCCTTCTCTTTGGAAAACACTGATCTACTGCTTGATTTTTCCAATTACAGGCTGAACTCCCGCCTGCCCACGAGCCTGCTAGTCAGACTTTCATTAATCTTGCTATCTCACACACAGGGCTCCTGGCTGAATGCAGGCGTCACAGAGCGAGGAGGGCATGCTTTCAGTGGAAGTCCGCTTCCCACCCTGATCTATGAGTTAAGCATTAGATTGCACTGCTCACCTGCTGTGGAACAAAATGCGTTAAGCACCTGCCCCTCCAGATCCTGTGTGTGTGTGTGTGCGCGCGCGCGCGCGCGCACGCACGCGCGTGGCGTTCCCAGAGCTGGATGGGCAGGTCTGTGGTAGGAAGCTGGGTTGCAGAACCAGTGTGGAACAGGTAACCCGGGCTGCAAATGCTGCTCTCATACTGGCTGTCAGTGGGTTGTTCCTGCCCTGCTTCTCCCAGGAATGCTGGATTCCACACCTCCGACTGTCATCATCTTCTGTGGTTCTGGGGATCAGAGTGGGGCTACTTTTGTACAAATCTAATTCACAAAATTCTAGTGTCACTAAAAGAGCTTGTTAAATGTGAGCTGGGCTTTAGGAAGTGGCATGTTGGTAGACATGCGTCTCTTTCTCGTAGTGGACATTGCCTGGTACTTACTCAATGATCAGGCACTAAGGAAACCTTTTCTGATCTCTCCATTGTATGTGGGCTCCTTCTGTCCTGTCTGTTCTCTTAGCAAGCTCTGCTTCCCTTGTTCACAGCATCCCCATCACCATGGTGGTCACTGGACCCCTATGGTCTGGGTAAGTTTTCAGGAGCAAAGGTCAGATCTCAATCATCTCCACATCCCCTGGTTCTCAGGAAGGAGTTACCCAAGCTTTGCTGGATGTTTGGTGAAGACAGGGAGAGAACGAAAGATGTCAAAGCTAATTTTCCAATTAAGCTATTGAGACAAGTTTATTCAAATATTTACATACTTTCTGATGTTTTATTACTCCCATAAATAACCTAGTTCTTTCTTCACGAAGTCCAGGACTTTCTTCTCCTCCCTCTTTGTCCAGAACCCTGGGAGGAGCCCTGGGGTCCCCTACCCTGTCCCCAACAAAGCTCACTCTTGCTCCCAGGGCTCTGGGCTCTCGTAGGGAAAGTCCAGCTTCCATAGATTGGGCATCAGGACCCTGGTGGGAGGGAGGGGCTGGGAGATGCGCTACGGTATCTCAAACTGGAACTGAGGTTCCAACTGGAGGGAGCTCTTCCATGGAGCTACCTACAAATGGTGCCTAGCAGGTTGCATGACTAAGTTACATGGTTTTTTTACTTGTTTGTTTGTTTGTTTTAACCAAGTCAGTTTTGAGTCAGTTTTGATTCCAAACACATTTTTTAAATCAATTTTTTTCCTCCTATATTGTATAAGAAACTGTGGCATTTGCCAAAGAATTAAAACACAGGAAACACCTCGAGAGTGGTTCAACTTGCAGAAAATACTAGATCCTTCCAGTTATTTTCCAAAGCCCAGCTAAGCTGGAGTTAAACAAAAAAAAAAAAAACAAAAATAAGAGCTTTTCTTTACAGTATCCTGAACATTATAGTGGCACATTATATTGACTAACTTCAGCTGACGCAAGGAAAGAAAGAAAAAAAGAAGTAGTGATGGGTGACTCATCGGCTCTCAGCAGAGCAATTACGCAGGGCACAAAGCGTGCGAGAACAGCCCCGCCACCAAGGAGGGAGTGAAAGGATGGAAACAAAGAACAGGGCGCTTCAGTGCAGAGGGTTTGTGTCTACGTGGCCAAATGGCCCTGCGTAGGACACTCATCGTGAAAGCTCAGCTGATGGAAACCTGAGTCCTTTGAAGTTTCTTATTTTTAAAAGTGATTTCAGTGATAGAGCAGCTCCTATTTTAACAGTGTCCTCGGTGCAACCAAGCTCTAAGATTCTGGAATCCTGATAAGTAGGAACTAGAAAAATGGTTTTAAAGCTGCTAGCCATTTTTGTGAATGCATCAATTTACTTTTGGGGGAGACATCATTGTTTTCTAAAAGCCTCTGTATGTGCTCTTGGAATAAACCCGTGTGGAGACAGGTAGCCTGGGTCTGAGGGCCGAACTGGGAGGCAATTTAACTGGGAGGCAGATGTCTTAGACTGAGACATAGTGATCTGCTGGGTAATGTTTATTTTGGGATAGAGTTGAGGGAGATCTGGGTCTCTGAGTGTGGCTTTTTGGTAGGGGATGAAGGGAGAGGAAGCGTAAGTTACCCTCTGTCTTTGGGGGACCATAGCAGACTGGACACTAAGCAGGAAGGCTGGTCTGATCCCCTCTTCTTGCAGTTGTATTCCAACTGTCTATGTTATATTTCTCTCCCGTTAGCCTCAATACCATCAGTCAAGCCTTGTCCAAAATTTCAAAATCTGGTCTCAGCAATTGCTGCAGGGAGTTAAGGGAAGGGTCTTGGTCTATTTACAAGACAGTGAGTGAAGGGAGGAGCTCAGCTGCTGTAGCATGAGGTAACCTGCAGCAGAAGGCTGATGTCCCAGGGCCAAAGAGGAGGTGGCATCTGAAGCTGGGCGGCCCACCTGGGGACCAGCCACACCAAGACTCATTGGCAGGTGATCTGATAACTCTTGCTGAGGATGGAGGGTGTTCCAGAAACATGTGGGAAGGGAAGCCTGAGTGGATTTTGGGAGCCAGTGAAGTGTGTGGTATCCACAGCTCAATTGACCATGACCGTCGAAGGATTCTGGGGCCCAAGATTGGTTAACTAAGACCATCACAGTCACAGAGCAAGGTAACTCCATTCCTTTCTCAGCTTTTGAACTTGCTCGGAGTCTGCTAGCCATGGGCTTTGCATCAGGATTTGGTCTGGTTGTCTTGATGTATTGAAGCGTCTCTCCTAGGTCTATTTAAAGCAGTGACTGACAGAATAGAGTGTGGCCACTGCATGGCATGGCAATTCTTTAGCTCGGTGGCACATGATGTATTCCATGCCTTCTACTCCTTAGAAGCTCCGCATGGGCTTAGCATTACAATGTGACTGTTTTGGTCCCTGAGTCATCCTGGAGAGCAAAGTTCCTAACCATGGAGATTCATTCCCAGCCATTGCCTCTGCCAAAATCACTGCATCAGAGTGGGAAGGTGCATTGTTACAGATGCTATATAACCACCTAATGTAAAATCGTCCTGTGAAAAACAGCACACGTATATTGAACTACTTCAGGGTGAGCACTGGGCCAAACAACTTAAAAAGAATGCTCTCGCTTAGTCCTTACGAAACTCCTATTGGATTCAGACTGTGTTATCATGGAAAAACAATGAGGCTAAGGAGATTTGAGTACTTTGCTCAAGATCACACAGGTCATAGGTGGCAGAGTTGGGACTCAAGCCTGGGGCTGCTGAATGCTGGACTTGAGAATGATGGGAGTTCCTTGTGTTTTACCAGTGGCAAGTGGGGAGGGCATGGCATTGGCTCAGCATCTGGGAAGTCAGCAGAGGATGTTAGAAATCACACAGCCGCCCTGGAAGCGGGAGAGGCAGCCAATGGCAGCTGCACCATTAGAAAGACTACGAAGGAAGAGACACAGAACTTGCTAAAATACGGGTCTGAGTCAGCCACTGCATTTCTGCCATGTTCAGATAAAATTACAGTCTGATCCACACCTCGCAGGCACAGGATGTGACAAAGTTGGAACATGGCACAAGTTCACAAATTTCACTGATTTTGGCTGGTTGCTTCCTATCAATGAGCCCCTCACCTTTTTCTAATCCAACATTCCAGGGTCCCCACATCCCCATTGTGGATCCCAGGAATCTCTTTTCCATTCTACCTTGGCCTCTACCCCATTTTCCAGTAGAAGGTACCTACCTGCAGCCCATCGCAGGAACAAGGTGCACCCCCAAGGGGCTTGGTGAGGAGGAGGGATTCAGAAGTTCAGGACCACTACCCAGGTCCTTAGAGTGAGGGGGAGAGGAATATTCCAGGATGAGCACATCATTCTGCATCCAAGGTCAAGGCCCCCCATCATGTACTGGCAAGTTCAGGGACCTGAGACTGAAAGCATCTCATGTCATTGCTTTGTATTTTCCCAGAAAGGGGTAGAAGATGAATATTATATATCTACCATACGGGAAGGTAAAAATGACTCTGCAACATGTTGTTTGTTAAAAAATATCAATGTTTAGCACCCAAATACTTACTGCAAGAGTCCCAGAGAAGAAAGTGACAAAGAAGTGTGACGTAAGTGTAAGCAACAAAAGCATTAGCTTCTTAGCATCCTGTTGGGTTATGGGACGCTTGATTTTTTAGGGTTCTCAGGGACTGGAATAATGAAGTATTAAAAACCAGACCCAGAATGGAAATTACTCATATTGATTACACATACACACTTGTGTGCACACACATATGCACACGTGTACGTCTCAATTTAATTCTTGGGAAACATATTGATAATGAATGATACCTGTAACTGTAACTGCAATATTTGGGACTCGTGGGCTGATTTAATTTCACCTGTCATCATTGGTCCTGTAGAGTCCCCCTGAGATGGTCTCTCAAAAGCCACAGGAACTGGAGGGTTGAAAATTTCTTACCTTCAGAGACTAGGGCCCTACAGGGTCTGATGGGAAATCAGTTTGAAAAGTCTATGGTTTCAGAGATGTCAAGTGAGGTTCATATTTACCTTGCAGGGCGGTAGTGGCACCTGCTGTATGAGGCTGAGAGGAGAGGCTGCTCAGATGCAGAAAGCCCAGTTAAAATCTCCCCACACTTGCTATTAAACACAAGCTGTCCACACAAAGAACAGAAACCAATCAAGAGCTACGGTGTCAGTAGAAAAGTTAACTGATCAGTACTTTGATCAATTCAAAGTAGCAGGAGATTCACACATCCCAAAGTGGCCTGATCAAAAGGATCAACGAGTGATTCTTGTTTCCTCACCTGCTTTTGAAAATATTTAAAAATTTTTAAATGTATTTTCAGCCTACATCGTGCTTTGTTCCTTTCCTGCTTTCATGGTTGTCCTTGGCCCTAACCAGCTTTGTGTCACTCTTAGCTTATGCTGGACCTCATGGTTGACAGGTTTTGTTTTGTTTTGTTTTTAGGTCTATTCTCATTTCAGACAGAAAATTGCCTTCTGTGATTGGCTTCACCCCCACGTTCACTGGGAAACCTTTCTGGCCTTTTGGGCAATCAGTGCTGTCCTCTCAGAAGTCTCCCTTACGGGGAGTTTTGATTATTTAGCTCTGGGTCTCCCTCAGTCTCTCCTGGACTGTGGGCTCCTCAAGGGCAAGGCTAAGTTTCACCTTTGAATCCCCAGCACACAGCGCTTGATCTGGAACATAAGAGCCTTTTAGGAAACATTTCTGGAAAAAATAATGGGTAATAATGAATAATGAATATCTCTGCCCCTGTTACAATTATACAACCCTAACAGGCTTTTGAAAGGGTTCTATTTTGGGCCAGTTGTGATGGCTCGCACCCATAATCCCAGCACTTTCAGAGGCCAAGTGGGGAGGATTGCTTTAGCCCAGGAGTTCAAGACCAGCCTGGGCAACATAGTGAGACCCTGACTCTACAAAATAAAAAATGTAAAAAAAATTTAAAAAAAGAAAGTGCTATATTTCTTTTATTCTGTACCTGCTACATTCTATCCATCTAAAGACATCACAAATATTTAGCAGTATGTTCTGCTACAGAGTCATTTCCAGAATCAGCCTTAGGCCCTGTTCAGTTAGAGTGGATGTGACCTTCCTCTGAGACAGAAACAACTGAATTTATTTCAACTGGTGTGGGAGTAGGAAGAGGAGAATGAATCTATGCAGTGTAAACCAATGAATTAAAATAAAAGATGGATTTACACCTACTCTTACAGTCCTTTAGAAGAAAGTTTCAATGCTGATTCAAGTTGCTTTTGGCATTAACTAAAAAAGCACTGAAATTGACCTTTGCAAGCTTGAGTTGTCACTTTGTTCTTGTCAGCAGCATCCTCTGGAACATCCTTCGATTATAGATTCACTCTACAGACCTCAGTTTAACAAACCACCTGAGATAACTAGTCCGAAACCAAATCTTTAGACTCCTTCCTTAAATTTTACTTAGTAGGAAACAAAACCCAAGACAAAAAAAGAGTAAATACTTAGGGATTCTCAGTGAGAGAAAAACATCGAGTCAGAATTTACAATGACAGAGGTTAGAAACACCCCACATCTAAACTGTCAGGATCTAGCTAACGAGTTTAGAAATAATCCCTGCTTCGTGCTTCACTTTTTTATATTCACAGAGGAGGGAAAGGAGACATAGATGTACCCAGATGGTTTATGTTTGTTTTCAACCTCTGCCTGCTCACACCATGCATGGAGACTCTGCACTCCTTGAGCTGCATATTTGCAGATCTCATCCCTTCACGTGGGCAGAGCTAGAAGCAGTATGCAGCCCCTCAGCTTGATGTCTGGAGGAAGCTACGGGTGGCTGCCCATATCCTTCTACTGGATTCCTGCCCTGGTTCCTGGCATCTCAGTCTTGCCTTAATTGTGGAGTCAAGTGTAATGCACTTGCCAAGACCTTGCCATTCTGCTCATCCTAGAGGTCTAGACCTGACTCTGTACCTCTTTCCACGGCTTGGAGTCCTGCCTCAAAAGAGATGGACCCCCGCCTTGGTACCTAGAACTTGCTGCCTATTTGACAACAAGATCTTTTTCTTTTTTTTTTTTTGAGGGGGGACAGAGTCTTACTCTGTCACCCAGGCTACAGTGTAGTGGCGCTATCTTGGCTTACTGTAACCTCCACCTCCTGGGTTCAAGTGATTCTCATGCCTCAGCCTCCCAAATAGCTGGGATTACAGGTGTGAGCCACAATGCCTCACTAATTTTGGTAGTTTTCATAGAGACAGGGTTTCACCATGTTGGCCAGGCTGGTCTCGAACTCCTTACCTCAAGTGATCTGCCCAGCTTGGCCTCCCAAAGTGCTGGGATTACAGGTGTGAGCCACCACATCCAACCAATTTGGCAGCAAGTTCTGTGCACCAAGCTTAAACACCAAGCTCTGGGCACCCAAGAAGAGCTTTTGGGTAGTCGCATTGCCCAGAATCTCCAACCACAGGGAGAATTTCTATTTGCCTGGATGATATCCAAGTTGTCCCATTACTTTGAATGTTGTAACTAGGTTTGAGGGGGAGGGTCACCCTTCTCAGGGGTCAGCCACAACATTGGATCAGACCCTTATGCAAGCCCACACAATTGTGTTTCTTCTGGGTCTGTTATCCCAGTGGGGCCTGAAGTCATGTCAGTGTGTGTCATGATAATTGCTCTCTGAGTTGGGATAAACCAGTGATTAAATGAGATATTTTGATTATGTACTTATCTCAGTGAGCTATACCCTTTACATCTCATTTTTCTTGTCAGTATGGAGAACTTTTGTTGTTGTTCTTAATTGTTTTGCTCAAGATGTTGCAAAGAAGGGCAAAGGAATCTGCTGTTCTAATCTCAAATTGCCTGGAGCATGAAATCAAAGTCTAGTTTGCTGGTCTTTTCTCGGTAAAGTTTAATTCTTGTGCTTTTGTCATGGCCCCAAACAAAGGATCCATCTGAAACAAAAAATGGCTGGAAGTCCAGGATGCAACAGGGGAGTGGGGGATGGAGGTCAAACGTGTTGCCAATACTAGGCTTCATTAGCCCCGCAGGAGAGCCGCGGCTATGGGTGATGTGGGTTGGATGATTTTTAAAAGCAAGCAAACAATTGGAGCCACGCAGTTTGGGAGATTGAATTGTGTTTTGTTTGTTTTGTGTGCAAAATGAGATTGTGGGGGAAACAGAGACATTATCCATGAAGAGTGCTCAGGCAATTTCTGCTGCTTCCTTCCATCAGTTACCTTCTGTGAACTCGGGGTGGAATTGAATTCCATTGAGTTACAGTCTATGCACTGCCAGTCTCTATAGGGATAACTCTCCGGAGTAATTTCATAACCCGCACTGACAAAGATATAATTCATACTGTGCTGCCTTTTATAGGGGCCTTAAAAAAGTCATGTACCATTTCACAGTTGTGGTTGTATTTTTTTAAAATTTGACAAAAAAAAAAAAAAGGAAACATACTGTTTTTCTTCTTACTAAATCATAAAACCAATAGACTTAAGGGGAAAAGGCAAAATCAGGCTCCCTAGTCTTGCAGAAAAAAATCTATGGATATCATAGTTTTCTCATCTGGAAAATGGCAGGACTGAACTCAATCATTTCCAAGTTGCATTTCCACATCCGGAAAGTCTCAGAATCTCTGGCTCTAGGTTTTCTTTTTCCCTAGAAATGTGACTGCTGAAGGAAAATAAAGTTCCTCCAGAGGCTTTTCTTTAGATGAGAATTCCTCCATTGAGGATGGCTTCCATTGTGCCTGGCTGGCTGACTTCCTCTGTGTGGCCGGCAGGAGAGATGGAGGCGAGGTTGAAGGAAAGGTGCCATTGAAGGAAGGCTTGGTCTTAGCAAAAGATTCCCCTGGCAGCAGGCGGGAGGCAAGAAGGTCAAGAGTCAGGGAAGAGCTAACAGGTTTACGTGACTGACAGCTGAGGTCAGAGTGCGGGCATCAGTGAGATCAAACAATGGGAAAACATCCCTAAAGAATAAGGAAGTGGAAAGGTCAGCCTAGCTGGCAGAAACTAGATCCTATGGGCAAGGAGGCCGACAGGGCAGGCCGGGCCCAGGCACTGAACTACCTGGAAATAACGTTGATAAGGGAGGCAGCATGCTGGTTGGCCTGGCTGCCCCAAGTCTACATGACACAACCAACGGCCAACCAGGAGGTTGTGCAGGAAATTGGCTACTCATTTAGTTTACAATTGGCAGTGATTTCTCAGTAATCAGCTGGCAGACTTGGGAATTCTTGTGCAGTGAGATAATTAAATCTAACACAAATTATTTTCAGAGGTCGTAACATGTTATAGATTATAAATGTAATAATAAAGGAAATTGAGATAGTGCTATTTTACTTGGTATTTACCAATTTGTTTTCTAAAGAAATAGCATTTCTTTAGTATTCTGGGGTCAATTTTTTTTTTCAGCCTTCAGAGCTTATCAACATTCTTTACCCGAAGCCCTCCAGGAGCACACCTGTGTTTAAAGTAGTTGGATTTATGACTTGTTTCAGCAAGGGAAAACATGTACCATGGATACCATGGGGCATCTCAATAAGAGGGTGTGATAGAAGACCTGTCATGGCATTTGGGCTTGTGTTGGGTGTCAGGTGATTTGAGAGAGAGTTCGGAGAAGTGAGGCTTTGCTCTGGATTGGATGCTGGCGGGAAGTGATTGGGTATCTCCACAAACCTTATCTGGAAAGAGAGCATACTAATGGAGGCTAAACCTGTGATTGATAAAGCAGCCCCGTTCACTCACTTTCGTGAGAATAGAGGGTGGTGGGCGTGTCTGGTATGTTTCAGCTTGGACAAGTTCATGTTTTGTTTGTGTTTTGCCATGACTACCGAGGGGTCTTGTTTTGATGCAATGTTGTTATGCAATGGACTATATCTGATGTTGGTTTTCTGTGAAATTGTGTTCAGCAAGAGAACACCAAGGCTTAGCTGATAGCACCAGGCCGGCTCCTGGATGTCAAGGGTACGTTTTTCTTTTTCAAGTGAAAAACTTTTTGCAGATCTCAAGCATTTTTGTGGGTCTCTGGAAAGTTTCTAGGCTATAGGAATTGAGCTCTTCATGCCTATGGAATAAAACAACTTTGTCTGCAGCACAGACAAAGAAGAAGGCCCTTCCTGTTGAAGCCATCCGTCACTCATGCCTCCCATCACCCTTTGCACGGGTGAAGAGGATATGGATCCAGTGGGGAGAAATGGGAGGCCCAGGGATGCCCTGCTTTGGCTCACCCAGAAGCGGGCAGGGAGAAGTAAGAGTTGGTGGTATTTTGCATGCAAAGGGAAAGATGTGGGCCTGGTACATCCGGTGGCAGTAGGAGGTAGTTTAATGAAAGCTAGGAAACAGCTAAGCTCTTTAAAACACCAGGACAAACTTTTTCCTGTGTAACTCTCTTTCATTTTTAAAGAGAGCAAAGTGCAACACAAAGCAAGGCAAGAATAGCATTACAGGTCTGATCTCCAGCTCTCAGTTTCCATTCATTTCTCCCCCACATAAGAACTCCTAGAAACTTTGTTTACACTTTTTCTCATTTTTTCCCCTCTCCTTTGCTGTTTATTTGGAAACTTTTGAAGCCTCCAGAATGGCTGAAAGAATGAACCCAGCATACCCTTCACCCAGATTTCATCAAATGCTCACGTTTTGCTACCTTCTCTCTTTCTCTGTCAAATCATTTGAAGTAAAGTTTAGACATCATATTTTGCCCTTAAATACTTCAGCATGTAAATCTCCCAAGAGCACAGTTATATTTTCCTATATAATCACAATACTATGTATGTAGGGGTGTGTGTGTGTGTGTGTGTGTGTGTGTGTATGTATACAGTACAAAGACCTTTCTTTTGAGCCATTGAAAATAAGTTGTCAACATGATGCCCTAGGCCGGATGTGGTAGCTCACGCCTGTAATCCTAGCGCTTTGGGAGGCTGAGGCGGGTGGATTGCCTGAAGTCAGGAGTTGGAGACCAGCCTGGGCAACATGGTGAAACCCCACCTGTACTAAAATAGAAAAAAACTAGCAAGGCATGTTGATGCACGCCTGTAGTCCCGGCTACCCAGGAGGCTGAGGCAGGAGAATCGCCTGAGCCTGGGAGGTGGAGGTTACAATGAACCGAGAGCACGCCACTGCACTCCAGCCTGGGCGACAGAGCAAGATCCTGTCTTAAACCCAAACAAACAAAAAATGTGATATCCTATACTCCTGGACATTTTAGTGTGAATTTCCTATAGATAAGTGTCCACTACAGAACCACAATTCCATCATCAAGATCAAGGAATTAACAGCGATGTATTGCTACCATCTGATAATCAGATTTCCTTCCAATTTTGCTGGTTGTCCCAAGTATGTGCTTATAGTAAAATGGTCTAGTCTGGAACTACCTTTACATTCAGTTTTCATATATTTTCAGTTTCTTTCAATGTGGAACAGTTCCTTATGCTTTCCTGTGGAACAGTTCCTTATACTTTCCTTCACTTTCATAACTTTGACACATTGAAGATGATTACAGGCAGGTAATTTCATAGAATGTCCCTCAATGGGATTGTCTGCTGTTCCCTCACAATGAGATTTGGGTTACGTCTTTGGCAGTAACACCACAGAGGTGATGTAGGACTTGTCTCATTGCATGCTGTGAGATGGGGCATCATTTCAATTTATTTCATTACTGATGACATTTACCTTGATCATTTGATTAGACGAGTGTTTGCCAGGCTTCTCAAATTAGGTATACTATTTTCTTCTTTGTAATGTTTCTCTCTCTCTCTATATATATATATTTGTGGGGAGAAACGAGATACTTTGAGGCCATTTAAATATCTTATTCTTTATCAACATTTCCATTTCTTCACTTCTTTATTTGTTCATTTTTATCAGTATGAACTTATGGATTCTTATTTTATATAATCCATTGCTATTCTCACTTATTTGATGCACAAATTACCCAATATGTGGACATGAAAGCCCCTTGAAGCTGGTTTCTGGACCTTTTTGAAGTGTCCCAATCATTCTTTCAGCCCTTCCTATCACTCTGGCAGAGCAAGGTGTCCATGCACTATGTTACCTGCCCCAGCCCTGGAATCAGCCATTTTTTCCCAAAGCCCTTGCTGCTTTTTGGCAAATAATGGCATTTAGAAATCACAATCTGGGTGCTCTGTGTACTAAATGCTCTTAGTAAGTCCCTGCTTCTAGGCCCGGGTCAGTGGGCAGAGCTGGGAATACAACTATGTATGTATAATATATAAAAATACACACATTCATGTTATTGTATTTCTATATCTACATGTATATATATGTGTTTGTGTATATATGTGTGAGTATGTATACACAAATGTATATATACATACATATATATTTAAATACATACATATACATTTAATACACATATACATATATTTATATAAAAATACATATATGTATGTATATATGTGTGCATATGTATATACACACATATCTATACACACACACACACACATTTAAAAACATAAATTCATACAGTTATATCACTCAACTCAAGACCACAGGATTCATTCTAGTTTTCTCCTTTACCATAATTGTAAGTCTCTTTACTGA
>NW_012101843.1:3555259-3560655 GCF_000951045.1 Mandrillus leucophaeus
GTAGAAGCCATGCTTATGTTTTAGCAGAACTCAAGCCACTCCTCATAATCCTAATCTTGTGGCCTTTCATTCATCTTACAAAGGCAGTTTCAGCCCCCAAACAAGGAGGGAGCAGTTTTAAGGGGGGACTATTATTATCCTTGCTTCAAAGTTAAACTATAAACTAAATTCTTCCCATGTTTAGCTTGACCTATGGTCAAGAATGAGCAGATAACCAGCCTGTGAGGCTAGAGGCAGGATGGAATCAGCCATGTGAGACTTCTCTCACTGTCATAATCTTAGCAAAGGCAGCTTCAGAGGGAGTAGAGGGGAGACATACGATAGCACAGCATATTAATGGACCAAAGTCAATGCGATTAAAAAAAAAATCAGTGACTGGATATTGTCCAACACACTAATGGTGCAGCCCAGAATTTGTAGTGAAAACTGAACAGGACAGCAGTAATGGGGCAGAGTGACACTCTGCATCTTCTCATATGATGCCATGGGAAGCGCCCAGCATCACCTGGTGATACTCCTGCCAAAAATGTGCTAACCCAGATGGACTTATGAGGAAACAATCAGAAAAACCCAGATTATGGACTTTATACCTGACTACTGGTTTCTACTTTTAAAAAATGTTAAGGTCGTGAAAGACAAAGGAGTCTAAAGGAGGCTGAAGAGCTGTGACTACCGACTTAATGTGGGGTTCTTGACTGGATCTTGGATGGGAAAAAACAAAACAACTATGCAAGACATTTTGAGGATAATTGGAGAATTTTGAGTATTCATGGAATATTTAGGTAATATTATGGTATTGTAAGCTATAATTGCTTTCTTGATGTGAAAATTGTGTTGCGTTACGTTTTCTCGTTTCCTTTGAACAGCTCAGTCTAAAAGCCACTGGGTGGGGCCTGGGAGGTTAGCATCCTCAGAGAGGGGAGCTATGTGACTCAGAGTGAGTCACATAGTGGCAGGCCCTGGGCTAAGTGAAGAAGACACACGTGTAGCAGGGCAGCCCAGCCTGGCACAGGGGATGGTGTGCGGAGGAGGGCATGTAGGCCTGGGTTATCAGGGCCTGAGAAGAGTGAGGATAATGTGTATGTGGAGGGCAAGCTGACATGGGGTGTGCTCTTCCAGGTTTGAGAAATAAGGGTCATTGCCTGGCCCTGGGGTGTTGGGGAACCTGGTTGTGCCTTCTTGGCTGGAGTGGGAGAAGGTGGCCAAACTGCATTCCATTGAAAGTCAAAAGACCCTCCAAATCTGGTCCCCATCTCCCTCTACTGTAACATGGCTCTGTCCCCTCTTTTAAGCCAACTCTTGCCCAGTTTATACCTCGTGTTCTTGAACAACTTACTGGCTGCCTAGATTAGGGGTCATCCAACTATAGCCTAGATTGCAGTGTCGTCCCCTCATTTTGTAAATAAAGTTTTATTGGAACATAGCCATGCCTATTTGTTAATTGTCTATGGCTGTTTCTGCATTGTAATAGCAGAATTAAGTGGTTGCAACAGAGACGAAGTGGTCTGCGAAGCCTGAAATATTTATTTGTTGGCCCTTTATAGAAAAAGTTTATGCGCCCCGCCATAGATTAAGGATTATTCCTTCTTAGTCTGTGCTGTTCTTATTGTAGCCTGTCGCCTATGGTAACAATGCACCTGCCCTCATTAGAGTATAGGCTCCATGAGGCAGTGGACGCCAGTGTTGCAGCCCTGGTGCCCAGAAATGCACCTGACATATGGTAGGTACTCAACAAATATTTGTTTAATGAAGGGGACTTCTGCCTTATGCACACGGGGGGATTTTGGGGAGGAACTCATGACAGTGACCTCTGGAAGGCATTTCAGGGAGACCACTAAGCACAGGGGTTAGGGGTTATGTCACCTCCTCATGTTGAGGCCTTGGGAAGCTAGCTCTTCCCTTAGTTTTACTTAAATCCCCTTTTCAGAAATGAATCATCAATCGTCTGCTGCTCAGTCAGCAGATGTGGAGGGTAAGCTGACATGGGGAGCACAACCAGGCTCTCCAACACCCCAGGGCCAGGCAGTGACCCTTATTTCTCAAACCTGGAAGAACACACCCCGTCAACTTGCCCTCCATACAGACATTCTTAAGAGTAGAAGAATTTTTTTAAAACTGTAAGATAAGAATAATTCCAGATCATAGAATTATTGCAGCACTATTCACAATAGCAAAGACTTGAAACCAACCCAAATGCCCATCAATGATAGATTGAATAAAGAAAATATGGTACATATATACTATGGAATACTATGCAGCCATACAAAGGAATATCATGTCCTTTGCAGGTACATGGATAGAACTGGAAGCCACCATCCTTAGCAAACTAACACAGGAACAGAAAACCACAACACCACATGTTCTCACTCATAAGTGGGAGCTGAACAATGAGAACACATGGACACAGGGAGGGGAACAACACACAGGGGAACAGGGCCTGCTGGGGAGGTGGGGAGAGGGAGAGCATCGGGACAAATTGCTAATGTGTGCAGGGCTTAATACCTAGGTGATGGGTTGATAGGTGCAGGAAGCCACCATGGCACATGTTTACCTGTTACAGACCTGCACGTTCTGTACACGTATTCCAGAACCTAAAATAAAATTAAATTTAAAAAAAGAATTAGAATTGGAAGGAAACAAAGTTCATCTAAAACAACCTCTTAGTTTATCAACTGAAAAATTGAAGTCTTGGAAGAGCAGAAAGCAATTGCGTGCTGGTAAATGTATAGCAATTAGCTCTTCAGGAAAAACATAGCTTCTATCGATTTAAAGGCTATATAGCACACAACAAATCAAAATAAAATATATAATACACTTTATTTGAAATTCCTTACAGCTATTGATTTTCATAGAATGCTTTTGTTGATTTTTACCAAATTCCTGTGTTTATACCTAACTTCTGGTTGCAAATGATGAACTAGTAGAGTTCCAACATGAAGATATTTTTGTTTACATTAGCAGTAAACAGAAGTGAAACAAGCAAGACCTCTATAGAACCTTGTTCATTAATGATGCGAGTGATTTATCGGCCATATCAGATAATAGTTTTTAAATACTAGAAGAATGCTTTGTCATTTTTTGGTGCTGTTCATGATGTAATGGTTATAGATTTTTTTTTTTTTGTACAAGCTTTTAAGTTTTATCTAGAGTATTATTTTTTTTTCCATCTTACCTTGATTTATGGTGTTTGCTGATTTACATGGTCTAAATATATTCACTTTGGCTGACTTCAAGTCACCAGTATGACTTGCAAACATGTCATTAGAAAGGGATGCCTGGTAGTTAGATGCCTAAATACACCATATAGTGTTTCCATCATCCAGACGCTATAGATGTAAATAACTTCAAGAGTGTAGGCAGAGGTAAGATGCAATAAAATAATTTAATTATAATAAAGTAAGTTGGGAGTACCAAGTTTTGAGCACTTACTAACTTTGTTGAATCTAACTGATTTAATTGCTAGTTTATACGATTCAATTTTTCAAAATGGCTGTGTTTAACATCCAGCTCATGCCATTCCTGAAAATTTCACAACAGACTCTCACAAGCCAAGTCAAGCCCACCACTGGTACAAAATTAACCAACCATCCAATCATGGGAAATAGCCGAGGCAGAGTGCCTAGAGGGGAGTTACTTCATGGGAGATTTCAATACAAAGAGATCCCAGGGCAAATTGAGAAAGGAGTCAGACAAAGGGAGCAGGGAGGAAACACCCAAACCATCCAGTTCCCCACTTCATGCCCAGGGACGCTGACCTCATTGTTTACTGTAAGGGCTACATCAGTGTGTGCTTGAATTAGGCTGAAGTTCCTTGAAGTCTTGCTAGCATCTTAGTGCATAAATAAATACCACAGTCCCCTAAATATGTAATATTATAGAAGGGCGAAGAGGCTCCTTTGAAGAAATTTTGTTCTTCAGAGGCTTATGGACTGGAGGGTGAAAACACACATGTATTAGCCATGTGATTTTAATGCTCTGGCATCTGCTGACCCTGGAGAAACTGCCCCTGCTTGCTCGTCAATTCCTAGAGGTAGTGAAGGACTGGCCTGTGGCGTGCATTTCATATGCAAACCAGCCAACCCACTACCTCCTCTACAGGGCTTTCACACTTAGGGCAAGGATTCCCTTGCTCTAATCACCCAGGACCAGGTAACAGGCAACCAGGGACAGTTCCTATTCCCTAGAACCTGCTAAAGTTAGTCAAACTAGCCAATTCTAAGCCTACTTGCCTTGTCTTTCCCATTCCTTCCAATGGAAGCCACAATAAAGGGTCTTGCCTGCATTTTCATCATTCCCTCTGCCTCCTGACTGATGCTGGTGCGTGTCCAGTGGAAACCCCCACTCCCAGTACTTTATGCCACCCCAGTCTTGGGAACTGTGAGTAACAAACTCTCATCAATGGCATTGTGTTCTCATCTGTTGGCCTCACCATACCTGAATAATAACAAAACCTACATTTTAAAACAACATGCCCTCCGTCAAACCCATGAAGGAAATGATATGAAAAAGAAATACATTTATAAGCAGATAGTCATTTAAATTGGGGTATTTCAGCAGTTTGAGAAAACTGTCCTAACTGGTTGCTATACAACAATTTTGTTTTTAGTTTTGTTTTGTTTTAAATGAGAATATTCATCAACTTTGACAAGCATGCATGCAAATAAATGAACATTTATATCTTGCCTGACTCACTTGTTGATGGGACTGTTGAGCTCACATGCTACTGTGGTGGGCTGACTCCTATGACACTTTCTCTGAAACAGGTATCATCTGTCATGGTGTTGTTTCATTAGTAAGCAATGAAACACATAAATGTCTCTCTCGTTTGACATGGTACCATGACTGACCTACATTTATCACTCTGTGAAACTTATACTAAGATTGCAAATTCAGATAAAAGGGGAATGTAGAAAAGTAGACATATAGAAGAGAGATTTTACAATAAATTTAGCTAAGCAGTTACTAAAATTCTATGTATAGCCTGTGATTCCTTGTCTAAGCCAGCCTGGGATAAGCCCAAGATTACAATAATCACCAGCAAACAGGCTTTCTTTGACTTTGCTCACTCTTATTCTACCTGAAAGATTCCCTCAAGGTCCTACTCCATTGTTCTGGCATTTTATGAGGCTTGGAGGACCTAGTTACCCATGGCATCTGCCATCTTCTCTGTCTTTGCTCTTCTTGGAGATTTCTCCTGCATGTGCTGTGAACTGCAAAGATCCTGCCTCTGGGGCTACTGACACCTGAGGATTTCATCTCATGTCAATGTTAAAGTTGCTGCAAAAGTTGTTGGCAACAGTGATGCTGTTCCCTTATACTCTTGATGTCTGAGAGAGATGGTAGCATGAGAAAGATTTCACTTTGCTCATCCTCTTTCTTTTTTTTTTTTTTTTTTT
>NW_012101843.1:3561024-3563312 GCF_000951045.1 Mandrillus leucophaeus
CCTTTTGGGATGCCCTCTTCACCCAGATTAGGCTCTGGCACTTCATGCTGAGCTGCTCTACCATTGGGATGCCTTTTCCCTTTGCTTGGGGACCATGCAGAAGCCATGACATGCCCCTTCTCATGTGGATGACCTCACCCTGCCCAGACTGTCTCCCTGCCCTGGGTCATCCCTAAACTCAGACGCCCTTCTCACCTTGCTTGGGTGCAGATACCTTGTGCCGGAATATCCTCCCCCCCTTCCCTGGGCTCCTGCACTGAGTCTTACTCACACCTCTTGGATGACTTCCTCATTCTGCTTGGCTTCTGAACCCTGCACCAGGCTTCCCTCTGCAAAAATGCCTTCCTCCTCATACTCAAACGCCAGCACCTCCTGCCTGACTCCCTGTTCACTCTGATTAGGCTCCAACACCCTGCTCTGTGCCGCCCTCCCACTGGTAACCTCTTCTTACCCTTGGTCTCCCATTCCCCAGCCTGGGATACTCCCTTCACCCTACTTGGGGTCTGTCCATGCTGGGCAGCTGGAGGTATAATCTCTTGATAGTTTCTTCCTGCACAGACAAAGTCAATCCCCCGAGACCACAGCATTGTAGTAAAGAGTTTAATTGACATGAGGTTGGCCATGCAGGACACAGAATTATTACTCAGATCAGTCTCCCAAAGGCTTGGAGATGAGGGTTTTTATGGAAATTTGGTGGGCAGGGGCCTAGTGAATGAGTGCTGAAGACTGATTGAGTATGAAATTGTAGGGTGTGGAAACTGGTCCTTGTAGGCTGAGTCCACCTCTGGGTGGAGCCACAGGACCAGTTGAATCTGGAGTCAGGAGACTGGGTCAGGTCAGTTGGAAAAACCTCAAAACACCAATCTTAGGTTCTACAGTAGTGCTGTTATCTATAGGAGCAATTGGGAAAGTCACAGATCTTGTGACCTCTGGCCACATAATGCTGAGTGCTAAGGGATAGTAGAAGCCATGCTTATGTTTTAGCAGAACTCAAGCCACTCCTCATAATCCTAATCTTGTGGCCTTTCATTCATCTTACAAAGGCAGTTTCAGCCCCCAAACAAGGAGGGAGCAGTTTTAAGGGGGGACTATTATTATCCTTGCTTCAAAGTTAAACTATAAACTAAATTCTTCCCATGTTTAGCTTGACCTATGGTCAAGAATGAGCAGATAGCCAGCCTGTGAGGCTAGAGGCAGGATGGAATCAGCCATGTGAGACTTCTCTCACTGTCATAATCTTAGCAAAGGCAGCTTCAGAGGGAGTAGAGGGGAGACATACGATAGCACAGCATATTAATGGACCAAAGTCAATGCGATTAAAAAAAAAATCAGTGACTGGATATTGTCCAACACACTAATGGTGCAGCCCAGAATTTGTAGTGAAAACTGAACAGGACAGCAGTAATGGGGCAGAGTGACACTCTGCATCTTCTCATATGATGCCATGGGAAGCGCCCAGCATCACCTGGTGATACTCCTGCCAAAAATGTGCTAACCCAGATGGACTTATGAGGAAACAATCAGAAAAACCCAGATTATGGACTTTATACCTGACTACTGGTTTCTACTTTTAAAAAATGTTAAGGTCGTGAAAGACAAAGGAGTCTAAAGGAGGCTGAAGAGCTGTGACTACCGACTTAATGTGGGGTTCTTGACTGGATCTTGGATGGGAAAAAACAAAACAACTATGCAAGACATTTTGAGGATAATTGGAGAATTTTGAGTATTCATGGAATATTTAGGTAATATTATGGTATTGTAAGCTATAATTGCTTTCTTGATGTGAAAATTGTGTTGCGTTACGTTTTCTCGTTTCCTTTGAACAGCTCAGTCTAAAAGCCACTGGGTGGGGCCTGGGAGGTTAGCATCCTCAGAGAGGGGAGCTATGTGACTCAGAGTGAGTCACATAGTGGCAGGCCCTGGGCTAAGTGAAGAAGACACACGTGTAGCAGGGCAGCCCAGCCTGGCACAGGGGATGGTGTGCGGAAGAGGGCATGTAGGCCTGGGTTATCAGGGCCTGAGAAGAGTGAGGATAATGTGTATGTGGAGGGCAAGCTGACATGGGGTGTGCTCTTCCAGGTTTGAGAAATAAGGGTCATTGCCTGGCCCTGGGGTGTTGGGGAACCTGGTTGTGCCTTCTTGGCTGGAGTGGGAGAAGGTGGCCAAACTGCATTCCATTGAAAGTCAAAAGACCCTCCAAATCTGGTCCCCATCTCCCTCTACTGTAACATGGCTCTGTCCCCTCTTTTAAGCCAACTCTTGCCCAGTTTATACCTCGTGTTCTTGAA
>NW_012101843.1:3568427-3579516 GCF_000951045.1 Mandrillus leucophaeus
CCACCGCGCCCAGCCTGCTCATCCTCTTTTACTGTAGTTCCCTTCTCTTGAGGGCTGAACAGGAAGACAATCTATGGGACACACACTGGGAATGCTAGATCATCTTTGCCTTCTGAGGCTGCTCCACTGTCCTTGAATCAAACTCTGGGGTCAAACTCTTTCTTCCCTTGGATGAGTTATTTCCAAGAGCTCCTTTTTAGGTAAAGTGGAAGTAAATGAAGATCAATCAAATGAAAACAAGCACAGATGATTTATTTAGAGCTTACTATATCAAGAGAATCAGCCACCATCATTTGCTTTTGACAGAGACTCAAATGCAGGCCAAGGAGTGGGAAATCATTTATAGTGGATAAAAGACAAGGCTTCAGGTGTGCCCTGACTGGAGGCTGTTGGCATGGAAAAGCTGTGGACAGGCCATCTAATAGTGGGACAATCTATGTAATTAGGGGAGCCTACTGGGCGCTCTGGTTGGTTCTGAGTTGGAAGTGGGGACAATTATTAGGGAAGCTGTCAGATATAAACCAAGTCTTGGCTGTTTGGGGCCAATTGTTACATGGATTATTGTCTGGCTTCCTGGGATGGTTTCTAGAGATAGTGGTCTAATCTCTTACAATCTGACTTATAGAGAGCAAGCTGTCTTCCTGGGCTGGTTATTGTAGATAATGGATTAGGTTTCTGGAATAGTTGCTGTAGACTGTGGGTTAGGGTTCTATTCTGATATGTAGTCTGGCTGTTGTCTAGTTGTATATTCAGTTTCTCAGCAAATTGACAGGCAATGAGTCTATCATTCACTCTCCCTCTGCCTCCATATTAGTCAGGGCTCTCCAAGAAACAGAACCAACAGGAAATTGGTTCTGTTATATGTGTAGAAAGGGATTTATTATAAGGAATTCGATCACATGATTATGGAGGCTGGTGAGTCCAAATTTTGCTGGGTGCAGATGCAGGAGAGCCAACGTTCCAGTTCCAGTCTGAAGGCAGTCTGCTACAGAACCACGAAGAACCAATATTGCAGATGGAGTCTGAAGGTAGTCTGCTGGAAAATTCCCTCTTGCTTGGGGAGACTAGTGTTTTTGTTCTATTCAGGCATCCAGCTGATTGGATAAGGCCCAGCCACAACTGCTTTACTCAAAGTCCACCAATTTAGATGGGAATCTCATCCAAAATACCCTCACAGAAACACCCAGAGTAATGTTTGACCTGACATATGGGCACCACATGACCCAGCCAAGTTGATACACAAAATTAACTATCACATCCCCAAACCCTCACTCATGAATCTCAAGGTGAGCCACTGACTTTTACTTCCTCTCATGCTGGACCCTTGCTCCATGGTTACTCATCAAAGTGGTAGAAAGTCTCTACTCTCCTTAGCATCTGTGGAAGCTCATGCAGAGCCATCTCTGTGTTTGTGGCAGGATTTGTGAGTGGAAATGCCTTCTGGAGCACCCTCATTCCAACTGGATGTGAGAAGAGGAAAACTCATTCAGGCATACAGAAGGACAAAGCTCCCAACTTGAAGGGGCTGTGGCATTCCACATGCCACCCCTGTAAAGAGTTTTAGTATGGTCTTCCAAATCACCCTATGGCCTCATTTCATCTCTCCAGGAAGGTCTGAGCCCATCTTGACAGTAGTGAGGTAGGTGTTTGGAAACCTGTCAGGATCCCTGAGATGCCTTCGATAGGGGAGTCTCCCAGCACCCCTGAGGGATCAAAGTGGTGAACAAAATTTCACAGTTCTTTTCTATCCTGATTCACTGGAACTGACAAGGTAAAGATTGACCATCTTCAAGCAGGCAGGCAGCTAAGGTTGCAGGCTAGCATATTATCTACAACAATATCATCTCATTTTAAATTCATTCTTTGACTCTCTTACCAGGTCTTTTTATTTTTCTTGTCAGTAAAGCCCATAAAATGTAGAATCTTATCAGTAGTATTCAAAGCAGATTTAAAATGTAATTACTCTTTGCCCCTTGCTAGTACAACCCAGCCTGAATCATCTCATCTGATTTAAGGAAGAATCTTGTTGAGTTGAAAATGAAACTCTCCCAGTTTTTTCCTCCTCCCTTCGTCCCTTTTTTCATTTTTCCTTCCCTTTTCTATTTATTCACTCTGAGCTCCCTATCCAAAAGGCATTTGTTAAGCACTATGCTATTAATTGGAGGCATAAAGATGAAAGAGAACCATCCTTGCTTTTGAGATGATCACTGTCTAGTGGGGGAGATAGAAATAAAAACAAATCTTTATAATGCATCATGGTAAAAATGGATTCAAACTAAATAGTTCTGGGGAAATTGAGGCAGGGATTTCAAGAAAGGTCACATTCTGCAGGTTCTTGAAAGACGAGTTAGAGTCTTCTAAGCACACACAGGGCTGGAGGTGGGGAAAGTGTCCAGGGAGTGAGACAACATGAGGATGATAAAAATAGGACTTCAAGGTGAACCCAAGATAATGTCTACCTGGGGCCAGGCTGTTGGACTCCTTTATTGCATCCATTTCCTGCATGATCAAGCAAGAATTTTTATTCTCTTTTTCTATGTTCTCAGAAATCCACCCCCACTGCCTTCCATTGCTTGGCCAACACTTGGGCTGATGTCTTTGCCCTCTGAAGCATCTTTCCAACGCACGGCAGCCTCTCTCCATGGGCATGGCTGACCTTGACCTCATCCATCTCTCCATCCTAGCTCGGGGCTGAGGGCCATGAGCAATTCTCTGATGAATTCATATGACCCAGAAAGAGCTGCAGCAGGAGCCAGCTCTGTGTCTGAGGTTTAAGTGAAATATCGAGCTGTGATTCACCATTACTCAGAACCTTGTCAGTTCATAAATTTAAAGCAACTCCATTTCCTTTGCTTTTGAACAATCCAAACTGGATGGTGGATATACATTGGAACAAGCAGGTAGGAAGGATAGCAAGCTTAGGCCTGGGCAGGTTTGTTTCCCATTAGGCTGATAAAGGAAAGCTTATGCTTTTGTGTACCTATGTAAAATACGCATGCTGACGTCCTTTGGGAGAAGTAGGAGTGAAAATGTGGCTGCACTGCCAATAATATGGGAGGAAGATGAAAATAGCAGATGTAAATTGTGATTATGGCCAACAGAAATAGGAAACTGCAGCTAGGTCATCTGCCTGTTACCCAGGACTGGCCTATTAGCTGTCATTAGCCCTTCTCCAGGAAACAATTTGCATCCTTTGAAATCCTTTTAAAATTGGATTTCTGCCCACAGCCCCATCGTGCTGCTGCTTTTTCTCATGGATTAAAGAGAACGTGGCCTGTGAACTAGTTCTCTTTGTGGGCACAGAGTGCTATGGCCTGGATGATAAAGGGCAGGGTCACTCCTCCTAGCAACAGTATCATGGGCTCATATTATCACAGGGTTAAGAGACTTCAAGAGGGCATCCTCTCTCGTATCCCATCCAGCAGATTTCAGCATCCCTCAAAGCTGTAGACTTTCTACTGGAACTGGACAATCTCCCAAAGAAGTCCTTTCCAAGGACGGAGTAGTCTTCAAGTATAGAATTTCTTTGTATGATTCCTTTGGTTGTTTTCAGTCTTGAAGATGGCTCCAAGGCATATATAATTGGACATCCTGAGGATTAAGCCTCAAGACCTGAACCTTCTAGTCAAGGAGTATTAGCCATTTGAGGCAGGTCACCATGCTGGGTGTCCCTGTTTAAAGCCCCTGGCTTCTGTCTGCTCCCAGTCTCCTATGGGTCACTCCGAATCCACTTCCTTCTGCTCAGCTTGTGTGAATTAATTAATTAATTTATTTATTTTAGAGACAGGTTCTTACCTGTCACCCAGGTTAGAGTGCAGCGGCACAATCATAACTCACTGCAGCTCAAGTGATCCTCCTACCTCAGCCTCCTGAATAGCTGGGGCTACAGGTGTGCACCACCTCACCCAGCTAATTCTTATTTTTATTTTTTTGTAGGGACAGGGGTCTTGCTTTATTTCCTAGGCTGGTCTCAAGCTTTTGTCCTCAAGTGATCTTCCTGCCTTGGCCTCTCAAAGTGTGGGATTACAAGTGTGAGCCACCAAGCCCAGCTTGAATTTTGATTTTTCCTTTTTAAGAGTAGTCTGGCCCATTGCAAGAAACACGAGATCTGAGGCCAGAATGCCTGAGTCAGGGCTCTGCTTTTATGGAAAGTGTGCCCAGGCCGGCTTCCCTAACATCTCTGAGCTCCAGGTTCTCTCTCCTTTCTTCCCTTCCTGATGGAATTACTATGAACCTATAAAACCCATGATTTAAGAAATGCTGAGAAGTTTTACAAAGGGACCATGAAAGACATTTAAAGAGGTTTACTTGGTCTTCTGCAGTAAAGGTTAAAACTCAAGAAGGTGTCTCTTTTCTTCAACTCTGTCTGACATAAGAATCTCTAGATGCCTTCATTTAAACATTTCAGACAAAATCTTTCTGATGATTTACCACCTTCTCCTTCTGCCACTCCATTTCTGCTCGCCTTTTATGGTCGACTCCCTCAAATAAGGCCTGCCTTTCATGTTTAATCTGCAGAAATCTTTCTTCTTCCTGATCAACACTACCAGAATGCCATTGTCCTTAACACATATTTTAGGACCTGGTCGTTTCTGCTTGTGTTAATAGTTGTCTCAGATTTTTAGTTTTCTCTCCTGTATCAGAGAGTGCAGCATCAGAGTTCACCTTTACAAAAGCACTTACGCTGTGATGGGGAACTTTCGTATTTGGGCTCTGTTTCCTCACTAGCGTATAGGTGCCGTGAGGGAAGGCATGGATGGGTCATATTCATTTTTATGTTTCTAGTGCCTGATACACAGTAGGTGCCAACAAATATTTGTTGAAATGAACTTGTAAACTTCGTTTTGATCTTGCAAATTACTTTACCACCCTGAAGACAGATGTAAGTGAGAACGATTTCATCGCAAAATATCCTGTTGCCTTTGCATTGTGTAAACGAGCTAGGGTGGGCAGTTTGGATGAAAATCCAGGAACTAGCATAGCCATAGAAAACACAGCCCCAAATGCCATATATTTTGGTAGCGTCCAGATTAAGAGCCAGCCAGCTGGGAGTGCAGGAATGCATTACCCAGGAAGACAATCTGTATACAGGTGGTAGAAGCTAAATGTGTATGTTGCTTTAAATAAAATTATGCACACGCCTGATAACATGGCCCATGCCTGTTATCCAGCCACTTTGGGAAGCTGATGTAGGCGGACCACTTGAGCCCAGGAGTTTGAGGCTATAGAGAGCTATGATCACACCACTGCACTTCAGCCTGAGCAACAGAGACCCTGTGTCTGATAAAACATTATGCACATTCTCTTTCGAACTTTGAATTATCTTGCACATGCAAGTGTGGCAGTTGTAGTCACTGTCCCTGGAGACTCCTACAGTGTCTGCTTCTGCTGTGATTCTCATGTCCCCTGCCCCACCCTCACCCATGATCTCATAGACTCAGAATGGTACAACGGAGAAGGTCTATGAACAACAATCCTAGGTGGTCCCAGTGTTCAATCTCCTCTTCTTATTTGTTAATAGAGTTTTTATCTGGTCACATAGTCTCCCAGCCACCCTGGGAGGCAATTGTGGCCATGTGTCCAAGTTCCGAGGCACTAGTATAATTTCCCTAAAAAGACAGAGTGTGGTTTCTGCTTCTTTTTTCCCCATTCCAGAGGACAAGACCAAACCTCTAGGATGACAGAGCAATATAACAGGTGCCAGATACTGGAGCCCCACCGAGACATCATGGAGTAGAGCCATTAAACCCAGCTTTAGGTTTTGTGTGTGAGACAATGGTCAAGCATTGTCGTCTGGAGTCTATTTCAGCAGCCAGACTTATTTTTAACCTAATGCAGGGGCCATGGAGATGGTTTAGGCTTATCTGTTGCTTTAAAGATGAAGAACTGAGATCCTAAGTGGCCAACTTGATTTCACAGTGTAGTGGCGGGACACCTGAGACTAAAAGTCCAGGTCCAGGGTCCAGTCATGGCTGTGAGCAGCTCACACTCAGGTGTGAACCACACGGTTGCTCCACCAGTGAGGACAGGGGAAGAAGGGGCTCTAAGATTTTGCACATTACTTTACAACCCCAAAGACAGATGTGAGAATGATTTCATTGCACGATATCCTGTTGCCTTTGCATTGTGTAAATGAGCTGGGGTAGGGAGGTTGGATGGAAATCCGTGAACTTGTATAGCCATAGAAAACACAGCCCCAAATGCCATATATTTCGATAGCATCCAGATTAGGAGCCGGCCAGCTGCGAGTGCAGGAATGCATTACCCAGGAAGACAATCTATACAGGCAAGACATTCTTAGAGAGAAAGGAAATAGATCATACGTCTTCTCCTAGGAGGAAAATAGGATTTTGAATAGCATTTAAGTTTGGGAGGCAATTTAGCACAGAGGTCACATGGGCCAGAGTTTTTGCTATTAGAGAGAGGGTGGTGGAGAGGGTAAGAGAGAAGGAATCTACTTAGGATGAGGTCTGAGCACCCGGATGAGGCCAGGCTCCATCCTGCAAAGACTCTTCTCTGGCTATTTCCTTGTTATATGATTGTACCAGAGGTGAGTGTTTTCACCTGAGTATGTTTCTATAGAGGATCTTGTAATTAGACTCTTTTGTAAATTATAGATTCTGTATACAAACTAGAGAGATGTCCCATCACAAAATTATGTAATGATAGCAGGCTACATGCTAATAAGACTGAAAATACTTGAGGTGAGCCAACCAGGTGGGCAGACAAAAAGGCAGTGTGGTCTGTGGGAGCAGCTGTGACATGTGAATCAGTTTGAGGACTCAGCTGAGGTCACATGACCTCTCTGTGCCTGTAACCTTCTCTGTGGCTCTTGCCTTGCCCTGACATTGTTTGTTGTGCCTGCTGTGCACCTGAAACAGAGGGGCTTCCACAACAGCAGAAATCTAGGATTTGCTTTGACCATATAAAAAGCTCCTGGAACTACAAAGAACCTAATAACTCACCCATTCAAATCCCACTTCCCTCTTTTATTTTTTTTAACATGGAAAAATCTCAGGCTTAGAGAAGTAATATATTCAATTCCCAAAGCAGGTCAGTAGAAAATCAAGAAAGTCAAGGACTCCTGATGCCAAAGGTGGTTTTCACATAACCCTAAATACAAATAAGGACTTGGCCATCACCAGCACAGTTTAGGGTTTAATTCTCTTTACAAGAAGCAAACATATATGGTAATCTAGATTGGGACTGAAATAAACGGGATAGATTTCACTTATACACCTGGAGAATACTGCCTTAAAGGGTTATGATAATACACTGGTTGAATGTAAACCTTGTAGAATTGAAGCCAGGTTGTCTGGGGCCATGGTTCTGTGCAATGTGATGTAGTGAAGAGCAGCTATACAAGAGTATATGCCAAAGGATAGTAGCTTTGCTTTATTGGGGTGATGAACTATGTGGGCTGGGGTGATTATGCTCTCTCTCTCTCTCTCACACACACACACACACACACACACACACACACAGTGGCTTGACTCATTAACAAACTATGGCAGTTCCTCTATGTGTAGGCCAATGGCTTTGGAAATGAGAATATAGTAGTCTAAAGAGAAAGGTAAATGTCTATATGGGAGGCTGAATATTAGTTTTAAAAAAAGGGTTTCAGTCTTAGAAACTCAGGGATCGAAGGGTTCTTGGGAAGCCACTCATGCTGGACTAGGAATTGAGGCAGGTTAGAAACAGGTAAATGGTGTGGGGGCTAAGATAGGGTGTACTAAAGAGAACAGGAGGCTCAGTTATCTGGAAAAGAAATTTTGAATCAGGCAAGGAAAGCTTACTCTGGGCATTGGTTAGATCTGGGGACTAGGATGGAAGAATAAATACTGTCATCTCTTTCGGATTTTCCCCCACAGCTGGTTGAGATGGGACTGTCTCCCTCTTTGGAAACACATACTTGGTAACCTGTGTGTACTCTGCGTCCTCAGTCTATACACATTGGCTACTTATAATAAAATGGGCTGATTATACCCAGGTGACATCTAGAATCTGCTGCTGCCACAGTGGATTTTTTAAACACGCATTTCTTATTGTGGTAAAATAAACATAACATAAAATTTACCACTTTAACCTGTTTTAAGTGCACAATTCAGTGGCATTAAGTACATTCGCAATGTTGTACAACCCTTACCACTATCTTTCTCCAAACCTTTTTCATCATCCCAAATAGAAACTCTGTCCCCAGTAAAAACGCTCTCTTCTCCCCTCCCCCAGACTCTAGTACCCTTTAATCTACTTCTTGACTCTATGAATTTGCCTGTTCTGGATATTGCAGGTAAGTGGAATCATATAATATTTTCCCCTTTGTGTCTGGCTTCTCTCACTCAGCATAACGTCTTCAAGGTTCACCCATGTTGCAGCATGTATCAGAATTCCATTCCTTTTTATGGTGGAATAAAGGCCTCTGTATGTACATGCAACATTTTATTTCATCTGTGGAGGGACACTTGGGGTGTTTCCACCTATTGTGAATGGTGCTGCTACGAACATTGGCATACAAGTATTCATTTGAGTTCCCGCTTTTAATTCTTTGGGGTATATACCTATAAGTGGAATGTTGGATCATATGGTAAATCTACGTTTAACTTTTTCAGGAATCATCAAAGTGTTTTTCACAGTGGCTGTGCCATTTTACATCCCCACCATCCGTGTACAAGGCTATGGTAGCTTATTTTTATGACTTATGTAGGTATCAGACAGGATTTGGTGAGGCACACAGAAGCCACTATATGTTCTGCGCATAAAGGGTTTAAAAGTCAAGCAGGAGCTTACGCACAAGTTAGAAGATTTAGGAGAGTGCAGGTGAGAGAAGCTGCTGCCAGCATTTGGGGAATTGTCCCTGAAAGTCAAAGGAGTTACTCTGAAATCTCAGCCTGCAGCCCCAAAGCAGCTGGTTTTCAAAAGCTTGCTTGAGATTCTTGAGATTCCCAAGGAGCCCCCAACACCAACCATCTTAGTTTGTGGTGATAAAGGGCTTTCCAGGAAGCTGTGGGAAATCTCTCATCTGTCCACACATCCAACTGCATCCATCTCTGAAGACTGATGGCTTCCACTTCCTTTCAGCCTTCCAAATATCACACGAGTTCCTCTCATTTGAAAAAAAAAAGCCATATACAGAGGGTCTTGGGAAGTGTAGTTCCCATTCTCAGAAGGGAAAGGTAGTGGTACCTGCTGACAACAGCACACATTATACTCTTCTTTATTCTAGAAGGCACTCCAGGGATCTCATAACGATGCATCAAATTTGACCAACAGAAATTCGACAGCACACGTTATACTCTTCTTCATTCCGGAAAGCATTCCAGGCAGCTTATTACGATGCATAACATTTGGCCAACATAAATTCAAAGTCGAGCAAGTGAAGGCAAAAAGGCAGAAGGAAAGAGTGAAAATGGACCCGGAAATAGGGCTAAGCATGTCTGCCACACTTGTCTACCTGCTTACCATGGGTGAACCTCATCGTGAGCTGCTGACCACAGGATTCGCCACAGAATTCACTCTCCAGAAGAGAAAAACTGCTGTGGAGATTGAAAAATTTATCTTAAAATATTAAGGTCGGACAAGAACCTCTGTCAAGGAACAGGAAGTCATGCCCTGAGGAGATAAGTAGAGGCTGTAGCCATGGGTGGCTTTGGGGTCATAGATGTTTGCTGTGCCTAGAAGGACATCAGGAAAGTTGTAAGTTTGGCTAATTGATGTCCCCCAATTCACATGCAGAAGTCCTGGCCCCCAGTACCTCAGGATGTACTTGGTTTTGGAGCTAGGGTCTTGAAAGAGGTAATTCAGTTGAAATGAGGTTGTTATTACGGGCCCCAATCCAATATGACTGTTGTCTTTATAAGAAGAGCTGATCAGGATACAGACATATAGAGGAAAAACCGTGGGAAGATTGAGGGAGAAGGTGGCCATCTTCCAACCAAGGAGAGTGGTTCCCGAAGAGCCCAGCCCTGCTGACACCTTGATCTTGGACTTCCTGGCCCTCAGAACTGTGAGGAAATAAATTTCTGTTGTTTAAGCCACCCAGCCTGTAGTACTATGTCATGGCAGCCCTAGCAAACTAATGTACCCCCACAGCTAAAATTGGCATCATTTATTGAGATGGGGTTGAGCCCAGATTTCTCTTGGTGGGACATTGTCTTTGGTTTCTAATTTGACAAATGTTTACTGAGTGTACAACCATGCAGGCCTCTGCAAGGCTCACAAGGAATACAAACAGGAGAAAGCCCAGGTCCCAGCCCTCAGGGAGCTTATAGCCACGCAGATATTCTCGGGTGAGTAGCAAGCTTAGGTATAAAGGAAGTGCTATAGGAGCGAAGGCGAGGAAGAGACTCACGGCACTGAGAGGGACAGGGAAGGCTGCAGAGGAGTGGCAAGCATCTGACTCGGGTCTTGAAGAAGGATGAAAAGAAGGCCTTTCTTGTGTGAGTGTGTATGTGTATGTGTGTGGAGTGTGATGCGAGTGGTGTGTGGTGTGTGTATATCATCTGTGTATGATGTGTGTGTGGGGGGGATATGGTATGTTGTATGTGTGGCATGTGTGTTGTGTGTGTGTAGGATGTGTGGTGTGTATGGTACATGTGGTGTGTTGTGTGTAATGTGTGTGTGGTGTGTGTATGGTGTGTTTTGTGTGTGTGGTATGTGGTGTGTGTTGTGTATATGTGTGTGGTGTGTGTATGGTGTGTTTTGTGTGTGTGCTATGTGGTGTGTGTGGTGTATGTGTGGTATGTGTTTGGTGTGTATGTGGTGTGTTTTATGTTGGTGGTGTGTTGCGTGTATGGTTTGTGTGTAGTGTGTATGGAGTGTGTTTTGTGTGTGTGATATGTGCGGTGTATATGGTATGTGTGGTATGGTGTGTGGTACATGTGTGATGTGTGGTGTTTGTGGTATGGTGTATGTGGTATGTGTAGTGTGCATATGTGGTGTGTGGTGTGTATGGTGTGTGATACGTATGCAATGTGTAGTATGTGGTATGGTATGTGGTGTGGAATGTGTCAGTGGTGGTGAGGTGTGTATGGTGTGCTGTATGGGGTATGGTGCGTATGTGTGTGATGTGGGTGTGTGGTGTGTTGTGTGG
>NW_012101843.1:3579706-3627458 GCF_000951045.1 Mandrillus leucophaeus
GTGTGTGGTGTGGTAGTGTGGTGTGTGTGTTGTGTTGTGTGTGTATGTGGTGTATGTGTGTGATGTGGGTGTGTGTTGTGTGTGGTATGTGTGTGTGCTGTGTGTGGTGTGTGGTGCAGTGTGTGTGTAGGTGTGATGTAGGTGTTGGTGTGTGGTTGTGTGTGATGTAGGTGTGTGGTGTGTGGTTGTATGCTGTGTGTGGTGTGTGGGGCAATGAGTGTATGTGATGTATGTGTGTGTTGTGTGTGGTGCGGTGTGTATATGTGCTGTATGTGTGTGATGTGGGGGTGTGGTGTGTTGTGTGGGTGGTGTGGCTAGTGTGTGTTTTGTGTGCATGGTGTGTGGTATATGTGGTGTGTGTGGTGCCTGTGGTGTGTTGTGGGGTATGTGCACATGGTGTATATGTGTGATGTGGGTGTGTGGTGTGTTGTGTGGGTGGTGTGATGGTATGCGTTGTGTGTTCATGGTGTGTGTGCAGTGTGTGTGTTGTGTGTAGTGTGGGTGTGTGGAGTGTGTAAGTGGTGGTGAGGTGGGAGGATTTCCAGGACCTTATTGTGTGTGTGGTTGCACTCCCAGAGCCAACTGGCAGGACCTGAGACTGCAGCCCTGGCACGGCAGGAGAGGGCGGAGCACAGCCCGGGTGTGGGTGGAGGGCGGCCCAACCCGGATCAGCTCGGCATGCCGTGCTCTGACGAGCGCTTTCAGCCCTGGCATTTAAAGTGCCAAGTTTCTCAGGAGCTACCAACAGCCTTTGGACATGCATAGCCCCTTGCCCACCATCCTGGCACAGTACGAGGAGAAGAACACAGGCCACTGGAAGAGGGGGAGGGCAGAGAGGGCACAGAGTGAAAGAGGGACCACTGCGGGGCCCACAGGGGCTGGGGAAGCTGCTCATGGCCCCGCACCTGGGATTAGTCAAAAGGTATTGGTTTAGGCCATCACTGCTGGTCAGGCAGACTAGCCTTGGCTCTGATGACCTTTTAGGGACCTCATGCTCCTTTTGGGATGGTGCATAGGTGTCCCTGCCTAATGGAACCCTCCAGCACCACAGGCATGTGTGAGAGTTGTCAGAGGGGGCAGCAGGCTGATGGATGGCCACACCAGCTGCTCACACAGCAGTAGCGCTGACTTCCTGCCCCTGGGGTAGGCCAGAATTCAGTGAGGCTTGGAGAGAAAATCTGCCAGAATGGCTTCCCTTGCCCTTTTATGGGATGATGAGGCCAGGTAAGATTCAACCTTCTCTTCAGGTGTCTGGGGAAGGGTCTGCTTGGTCTCTTTATTTTAGTAGAAATAACTGCTGCGTTTCTTACTCTGGGCACAAAGACATGATGACTAGCCTTTGGCTGGGCTGACAAAGGATTTTGGGGGTGCACGTGCACACATGTTGGGGGGCAGTGAGTGTCTGTGTGGGGTTAAACCTCTTAATTTCTAGAAGGATCCCACTCCAAACAGATGCTGCAGGCAGGTAGTATGGAGGGTTTGGCTGGACTGTAAATGCTCTGGCTGGGTGAGAGTGAGTTGAAGATCAGAAATATGTACTTGTTTCAAGTTTAATTTTAAAATGCCGTCTTGTTTTGGGTGACAGGATTATGTCCTCTATGTCTTGAAACAGGGGCGGTAGAGGAGACAGAGAAACTGGCAGGAGAAATTTCCAAAATATTTAGTCATGTCTCTCCTTCTGGAAGCCTCCCTCTGCTCCTCAGTGACTGTTGGAATTCCACTTGGCCTCTCTTGCCAAGACCGAGTGATGAACAGAGGCGTCTGGTTGGGAGTTTATGGGCAAAGCTGGGATAGTCAGACACACAAGCATGGTGATTGAGAGCTCCTCTGAGCATTTCAAGAGGCTGTTGGGGAATTTGAGCCCCAGCATACAGCTGTGTGTCCTGAGCTGGAGCTGGCCCCTCTAACCAGGCTAACCCCTTTGCTTGCAGGTCAGACCAAGGCAGCGAGTGGGCACAGGGATCTGGAGGCCAGGTGTCCAGACCTCCCGTCAGTCTCCTTGCCCCTGAACAGGGCCTCATGGAAGTTCCCACATCTCACCACAGGGATGGGCACCAATTCACTCCATGACTAGGTGACTCTTGTGAACCAATGCCATTTTAGAAACTAGTGAAAGGGAGATGACTGAAGACACAAGCTGTCACCCAGGCTGGAGTGCAGTGACATGATCTCGGCTCACTGCAACCTTTACCTCCCGGGTTCAAGCAATTCTCGTGCCTCAGCCTCTCAAGTAGCTGGGATTACAGGCATGTGCAACCATGCCTGGCTAATTTTTGTATTTTTAGTAGACATGGGGTTTCATCATGTTGGCCAGGCTGATCTTAAACTCTGACCTCAGGTGATCCACCCGCTTCGGCCTCCCAAAGTGCTGGGATTACAGGCATGAGCCACTGTGCCTGACCATTTACAGGGGGAAAAAAAGCATCTCAAGCGAAGCATCTCAAGCCCTAAGAAAAGCAGCAGTTAAGGAGTGACAGGTGCCGCAGTGACCCAGGGGTGATTGTCACCATGAGCTGCACGACAGCAGGAGAGTCAGGCCTCAGGAGGGAGGCCGGGCTTGTAACCCACCTCCACCCCCACACCTGTGCAGCTTTGGGCAGGTTTCTCTACCTCTCCAGATTCATCTGAGAAAGGAAATGAGACTTTCCCTCCTGAAGACAAAGGGCTGCGTAGCATCTCTGATGTCCCTCCCAACTCTGAGGAATTTGTGTCAGTGAATTATACTCACTTTCCTTCTGAGCAACTGACCTCTTGTTTCACTCCAGTTTGGCTCCTGAGGGATGGGGATTATTCAGAACCACAAGAGGTGGCATGCTTTCCTTATCGAAAATGGAAGCAAATTTGTTTTAGTCTCTTTGGACTGCTATAACAGAATGCCACAGACTGGGTACCTTATAAACAGCAGGAATGGATTTCTTACAGCTCTGCAGGCTGGGAAGTCCAAGATCGAGGCAGATTCAATGTCTGGGGAAAGTCCACTTTTTGGTTCATGAACGGCACCTTTTTGCTGCGTCCTCAACATGGTGGAAGGGCAAGAGCTCTCTTTCAGCCTTCTTTTATAAAGGCACTAATCCTATTCATGAGGGCTTCACCCATGACCTGATCACTCCCCTAAAAGTCTCCACTTCCCAATGTCATCACATTGGGGATTAGGCTTTTAACCTATGCATTTCGGTGGGACGCAAATATTCAGACTATAGCAGAATCTAAGGATATGCCACATGACCAGGCAGCGGGGAGGAGAGAAGAGGGGGAGAGGAGAATGTAGGTGATAGGTGAGAATCAGAGGGGAGAGGAGAGGAAAGAAAGAAGAGGGGAAGAGGAGGGGGAGGAGGAAAGAGAGAGGAAGCATCCAGCATCCCTAACTTGGTTTGTCTGGATTGGGTAGTTTGATTGATGGAGTCCCGGGCTGATCAGTATTGGCATCTTATTCAATCTCTACCAATTACTGATTTTTCTCCGATCAGAGAGAACTATTTGCAGATATGCACTATAGATCCCAAGGAGACACCAAGGAGAAAGCTCAGATGACTCTATATGAATTCATTTCTAGCACCAGAGAAACAGCTCAAAGTGTGTTTCTGCATAGTCCTGAATCAGTGGCATGATCTTAATATAGTAGTGATAGCTTCTATTTAATTGAACACACATAATGCATGATATTCTCTGCAGCCCCTTAGATAGCATTACCTCATTTAATCCTCACAACACCCCTATGAGGTAGGTATACTTATTGTCCCCATTTTAGATCTGGCTTGTGTGAGTAATATATCCAAAGTCACTCAACCAATAAGTAGTGACACCTGGATACACGTTTGTCTAACTCCAGAGCCCAAACTGTTATTTATGACACACTGTGGGCTCCCTAAGCAAGGATCGTTGTCTCCCCAAGGCCAAGCCCAGGCCTGACATAGCATAAATGCTCATTGAATGAATGAATGAATGAATTATGGAAGGGCAATGAGGTCAACGATTATAAGGCTGGTAAGAAAATTTATATCCTGTCCCAAGAATCAAATTGCTTTAATAGATTTCCAAGGCAAGCCCTGAAAACAGAGAGGGTTTGTTTTTCAGCAACGTCCATGCATAAATGCAATTTTTTATTTTTAGTTTTGCAACCACAAAGGGCCCTGAGATTCCCTTGTGAATGAGCTCAGCATCCTCACGTTTCCAAGTGGAATCAACACTGCAACTCCTCAGACCACGGTGGCTCTCTTCCCAGCACACGCTTGCTGTGACCTGCACCCCTGCGTTGTCCTCAAAGACTCACTAAGAAAACATATTTCAGAAGGAAGGACATAACAGAGCCCAGGATCCAGTTCTGCGTTTGGCGTGGCCCCAAAGACACTGTGTGCGGAGTCAGAAATATGCTTCCCAGTTGACTCCATGGGCTGCTGTTTCAAAAGAGCTGTCATTCTTGTCTGTTTACCACATATCTTGTTGTAATAGGCTCTTCTTTTTCAGAATTTTTTCATTTTCCCTGGCATTTTGTGTTTTGGTAATTGCCTACAAGAATAGTTCTATAACATAAATCAACAATGAAAACCAAATTACCCCTGCCCGCATCCTTTCATTCCTTTTTCATCTCTAATGATATTTTCTGTATGATGACTAACCCAGACTGACGTAATTTATCAATTGATCTTGACGATGTACATTAGAAAATGCGTTCTGCAGGCCCCAGCAGGCCATCTTCCATGGGCACCACGTAGCTTTAGAAAACCTATTAGGGCAACAGAAATATCTAAAGCCCAGCCTTTTTGCTAAGAATATTAGAACCGGTGCTAATTACTTTATTAATCATAAAGTGAAACAGCAGTGCTGTGTCACCACGGCCATAAAATAAGTGGTTTTATGGCAAAAGTAGTTAAAGAGAAAGGACAGATAGGATTTATCATACTCAGCTGGTTAAAAAAAAAGAAATTATGCATACTAGCAATTTTCTTTCTTTGGTTAAATGTTCATTAAATGTGTACCACTAAAAACCATTTGTAACTAATTCCCTAGTGGGTCCATGCCCTAAGAGAATTTATTTTAAAATACAAATTAAGGCTTAAATTTGCCTTTTTATTAAAAATAGGTATAATGAGTCAACACATCTCCTGAGAGAAAGGAGAGTTGCAGACATGCTGACGAGAGGAATCCGGTCACTGAAACCTGGAGGGCATGCTAGTGTTGCAGATTTACACTGTGCTGCAGGTGCCTGTCACCATTAAGGGCGGCAGAATTCAGAGGATTTGGTCCAGGTTAAAGCCCAGAGGCAGCCACTGTCTGAAGACAGGAACACCACAATGGCCAAGACCATCATTTAGGGTGATGTTTACACTTCCATTGTTAGGTTAGATAATTTCTTTTCTTTAAAGTCAGTATTGTCTCTGAGTAAATAAAAATAATCTTGAGTTTCTGCAAGTATGCTTGGTTTTCACACACCTTGCAATGAAAAAAAACTAGGATTCATCAACATTTTCCCTTTCTGTTACTGATTAAAGCCACGTGTGTGTGTGTGTGTGTGTGTGTGCTTGCACGCATGTGTGCATGTGATTAGATGGAAGAGAAAACATTAATGTTTGTTGAGTGCTAATACATTTCAGGCACTTTATACATTAATCTATTAATGACTATCTCATTTAATATTCAAAACAGGTGTGTTACAGGTGGTCTATCTCCTGTTTACAGAAACCTGAGGTGCAATAATCCCTCTCTGAAAGTAACTTTGTTAGTGACAGATATGGAATCCTGACTCAAGACTGCCAAATCCCAAAATCCATGCTCTTTATTCTGTACCAGGGCGTTTCCAATTAAAATGCAAGACAAAATTACTAAATGCTGAGTGCAGGCCAATTTCACAAAGCAAAATGATGAAGTAGATAATATTGTCTCCATTTTAGCACTGGACACTCAAAAGAGGGTAAGTTGTCAGGGTCACATAGTGAATTCCAACCCAAATCTGTTTATGGGAATCTAGGACCCTGTGTCTATGGTCTCAGTATCCTCTTCCATCAGAAAATTTCCAGCCCTAGGAACTTTCTCCTTGTATTAAATATCTCCTGGCTCAAAGTTAAATTCATTTTCTTTTGCTTTGCCATTTATTTATTTATTTATTTATTTATTTATTTATTTATTGAGACAAAAATCTCTGTTGCCCAGGCTGGAGTGCAGTGGCACGATCTCGGCTCACTGCAACCCCCCCTTCCCGGATTCAAGTGATTCCCCTACCTCAGCCTCCCAAGTAGCTGGGATTACAGGCATGCGCCATAATGCCCAGCTAATTTTTGTATTTTTAGTAGAGACAGGGTTTCACCATACTGGCCATGCTGGTCTTGAGCTCCTGACCTCAGGTGATCCACCCACCTTGGTCTTCCAAAGTGCTGGGATTACAGGCGTGAGCCACCACGCTCAGCCTGCTTTGCCTTTTGTGATCAATAGAAAAAATACTCACCACCGTCCTTCAGGTAATCCTGTCCACATAGTGTGAACTCTTCAAATTACCCTTCAATGGGTTAAACAATCCCAAATTACTAAGTTTTCTCTTGCTGAAAACAGTATTCCTAGTTACTTCTGACCACACAGAATCAATAGAAAGAAACCAGACCAAAGAAACTGCCTCTTAAAATAGAACATGCCATCTTTTTATGTCACAGCTGGGACTAGTATTGTTTCAAACGAACAGAGTGTGGAACTGAGGACTCAACTTAGGTGAAGCACTGCCATGAAGTAGGCACCTATCAGATGCTGGCTCTTTCCTCTCTCCTTGATGGGCCCGCTGGCCCAGGATATGAGGCCTGAGAGATTCTTGTAGGAGGAGAGGATGGATGCTTTGACAAGCAGGTAACTTTAGGAAGATGCGGGTAGCAGATCTTAGGGATTGGTGTTCTAGAACAGTGGTCCCCAGCCTTTTTGGTGCTAGGGACCCATTTCGTGGAAGACAATTTTTCCACGGATGGGAGCAGGGGATAGTTTCAGGATGAAACTGTTCCACCTCAGATCATCAGGCATTAGATTCTCATAAGGAGCCTGCAACCTAGATCCCTCGCACGCACAGTTCACAATAGGGTTCATGCTCCTCTGAGAATCTAAAGCCAATGCTGATCTAACAGGAGGTGGAGCTCAGGTGGTAATGCTCACTCGCCTGCCACTCACCTCCTACTCTGCAACCCAGCTCCTAACAGGCCATGGACCAGCATGGTTCCGTGGCCCAGAGGATGGGGACCCCTGTTCTGAAGCAAAACTCCAATTGGAAAGTTAGGCAAAGAGACCAAGATAGGAACGTAGCAATAACTCTGGAGTATAACATAGGGCATAAATTAAAGTACAGATTCAAGCAAGGATTACTTTCTTATTCCATGTGTTACTGAGTCATTTGGATCCTTAACATCCTATGTGGATGTGATAGGTCCCAGGGCCTGGGTTAAGCTTGAGGCAGGACCAGTTGTATAATTAGTGTGGTGTCGTGCAAAATGAAATTGCAGGCTCCTTATTCAAAAGCTAGACAAAAGTGCTGTTAAAGGTTCCAAAATATTACACTTTTTGTTTTCTTTCTGGTTTCTTTCTCTATTGCGCTTTTTAAAAATTTGCTATTTGATATGGCACTCCCTCAGGCATGGGGATATTTGCAAGGGCCAGTATGGACTCTCACAAGGGCCAGTATGGACTCTCACAAGTGCCCCGGGACCCCTATTTGTGACTTTGCAGTGTTGCCCACTAGCTTCCTGGGCAGGACAATCTCTGTCAGCCCCCAGATTGATGTTCTCTGCCCTGCCAGGTCACGGGAGTCAGCCTTAACTCACAGAGGACTGGAGACTCTCAAGGGATCACAACTTCCACAGAGAAGTGGTTGGGACCTGGGTTGGGTAGGCAGAGGCTCACACCTGCCTGGATGGGTACTGAACAGCCATGGTATTGCCAGCCTGGGATGAGGCCAGCTGTCAGCCAGGGATGAGGCCAGCTACCACTTTGCCCTGCCCTGAGACACCCCTGAACCTTCCAGCATCCTTGTCTGTTCACAGGCTCTCACTGGAGGCACAGTGATGAGAACAACAGCTTGCACCCCACCCCATCACCAGCCTAGGTGATCTCACTGATGCCCCAGGCAGTGGGCAGGATCCATTGCAGGGTGGGGTGGGAGAGGTGGGGCAAGGGCAGGGCACCAGGACAAGGAGGCAGTGAGGAACCCTTCCCAGGGAATAGAGAGATTGTGGTGGTGGGGCCTGAGTGTGAAACAAGGCTCCCAGATCCTGGTGCATTCTTCAATTTCCCGTCGAAAATAGGAATTCAAAGATATAATTAAGAATTTCGCCGGGCGCGGTGGCTCAAGCCTGTAATCCCAGCACTTTGGGAGGCCGAGACGGGCGGATCACGAGGTCAGGAGATCGAGACCATCCTGGCTAACACAGTGAAACCCCGTCTCTACTAAAAAATAGACAAAAACTAGCCGGGCGAGGTGGCGGGCGCCTGTAGTCCCAGCTGCTCGGGAGGCTGAGGCCGGAGAATGGCGTGAACCTGGGAGGCGGAGCTTGCAGTGAGCTGAGATCCGGCCACTGCACTCCAGCCTGGGTGACAGAGCGAGACTCCGTCTCAAAAAAAAAAAAAAAAAAAAAGAATTTCAAGATGGTGATCTTAAGAGCATCCCTCTCCAAGCCGGGAGCTCTGGAGACCTGCACCGATGTGTGCCCTCAGCCAGCCTTGATTTGAGGTGCAGCCTCAGTGGCTCTGGCTTAGATATTTGAAAACCACTGGGCTGGAACACCAGGCAGGTCACAGGGGCTTGCATTTGTAATTCAACATTTCTATTTATATGTGCCTTTTATAAGTGCTCCATGGCCTTTTAATAACTTGGTGTGTCATCTTGCCCAGGGTTTTCGTTCACTATTAATACTAGTTCTGTCACTGTTGAGGTATCTGACTCTGGACAGACTCTGCTCCTTGGCTTCCTCTTCTCTTTCAGTTCTCATTCTTTGTGATTCTGCAAACTTAGTTTTAAAGCCTCATAGTGGATATTAAGACAAACGACATCACACAGGGTAGTTCACCCTGTCCATTGATCTGTCTGGCTTCTGTGTTTAAACAAAAGCGGCTGACAGTCTTGCCAAATCCCTCACTCACCCTATGTAGTATTTGAGATCATGTTTCAGGAAACGGAGGCCCCTGTGTCCAGTTATTGATTAACTGGAGAGGAAAAAAATGGCTTTGCCTCATTTCTTGTTAGGTAGCAATCTATGTATCTTTCCAGTAAGCAGCATGACACTTCAGGGGGCTCTGAAAGGCACTTGACACTCCGGCATCAGAGAGCCAAAGCCTGGGAGGTGTGGCCAGCAGTGTGTGTACCCAGGAAGCAACAGAGGAACACAGCATCTGACAGTTCTACCACTCCTGGCTGTGTGACCACAGGCTAGTCACTTTCTGTCTCTGGGCTTCAGTTTTTTCATCTTAAAATAAAGAGATTGGACTAGGTCATCTCCAGGGTTTCATCTAGCTCCAAAATCTAAGATTTTATGACTGTGAATCAACAAATTCCATATTCTCAGGGGCCTCCAGTCAAGTCATTCTGGAGATCACAGTCTTTCATAATCTCTGAAGCTTCATTTCTCAAAACAGCTCAGAGCGGGTCTGGCATAGTGGCTCACGCCTATAATCCCAGCACTTTGGGAGGCTGAGGTGGGTGGATCACCTGAGGTCAGGAGTTTGAGACCAGCTTGGCCAACATGGTGAAATCCCATCGCTACTAAAAATACAAAAAATTAGCTGGTTATGGAGGTGGCCGCCTGTAATTCCGGCTACTTGGGAGGCTGAGGCAGGAGAATCACTTGAACCTGGGGAGGCCGAGGTTGCAGTGAACCGAGATGGCGCCGTTGCTCTCCAGCCTGGGCAACAAGAGCGAAACTCCGTCTCAAAACAAACAACAAAACAAACCAGCTTAGAGCACGGTTGCCATACTGTTAGAAAGAGGAGAGGCATTGAGGTACATGTCAGGCTCCATCCTAAATGCACGTGAGTGGGATATGGACCCAGTGACTCAGAGCTCGCCAAAGACCCCAGCCCATGAGCCGTCTTCCAATGAGAATGGCATTGCTATTCTTGCCCCTTCAGGCAAGGGTGTTCTCAGCTCATTGCTGAGTTCATTATTGTAACAATACAAAGAAGTCAGCAGTTAATTATATACTGAAGAAGCTCCTTCACATCAGCCTCTACTCAGCTCTCTTTTTCATGCCCTCTGAAAAGACGTAATCATCCATTACAGTCATCACCAGCTTTGTTACTTTGTGTGCCTCTAATTGGCACTTTTCTTTTAGACAGTGAGGTATAGTGGAAAATATGCTCATCGAAGAGACAGCAGCCTGGCGTTGTGGTTCTGGGCCTATTAATACTCCATTGTGTAACCCTGAGTGAGTTCCCTTCACCTTTCTGGGTCTTGACCGTCCAATCAAAAGGAGAGGGTTGGAGCAGATCTAGCTAAGCTTTTCTTCTGCCAGACATTCTGTTACTCTCTCCCCAGATGTGCCCAGTAGCACGCCAGTTATCATGGAAGACATGGAAAAGTAAACATGTCCTCTAGTTCTGGCCCTCAGAAAATGCTCAGGGTTGGGGACCAGGTAGAAATGGAGAAGTGCATCATTGTGCAACTCTTCAAGGGCTACAGGAGTTTCCAGCAGGAAAAGTTAATTTGCTAGCTGGAACAAGAGGGAAGAGGCCATCCTGGCTCCACTGGAGAGTCTCATGTTGGGAACAAGGGTGGTAATGCTGAAGGGAAGGGAGAAGTCAGACTAACAATAAAGGGAAAAGAGTTTGAACTTCATCAGCAATAAGGGACCAGTGTCAACATTTGACTAATGCGGTTACAGCATGAGAGAGACTCCTTAGAAAATGCGTCAGTTAGGAATGCGTTTGGCTGCACCAATCACTGTGGTCTAAACACATCTGGGCTGGTTTTTTTCTTGTCTATGACAAGACATCAGGAAGTGGCAGGTACTGGTGTTGGCTTAGCAGTCGGGGTTACTGTGACATTAGAATGCAGACATTCTGATGCCAGCGTTATTTCTGCAATTTCCTTAGCCTTTTACTCATGGTTGCAAGACAGCTGCTATGGTGCCTGCTCACATCTCTATATAAGCCCAAAAGAGAAAAGATAGAAAAAAAAAGAGTGACTGCAGGGCGGGTTTGCAGCAGTTAAGTTATTCTCTTTATATCACAAAAATCTTTCCAAGTAGCCCCCAATCCCAGACCCCCTAAAGCAAAACTAAATTTGTGATTTTGTCTTAAGGGCCATAGCTTGGCTACACAGCTATCTGTGCTGCGAAGAGGCTTCCCAGCCTCTCATAGAAGTCATCCCCAATCCTGCTTTCCCCCACAGCCTCCTATTACACATTGTGCATTGATTTAAAAAAGATTTTTTTTTTGTGCTAGCTAACTGTGAGCATCTTAAGAAACTTCCCACCTTTGTGTCTGGAGCATTAGACGCTGTGCTGGGTTCACAGTGATCCTTCATTCATGACTGTGGGTGTGAATACAGCGAGAACAGCTCGGATGGGGAACTCCCTGCCTCTGTTACATCTCTCAAATAACCAGACGCCTGATGTCTTGGCCAGAATGTGTGTTAATATGCTGGCCCTATTCCAGCATATTTCATAGCAGCCATTAAAGAATATATTCTTAGGTTTGCACTTATAAAATTTCAATGGCTTAATCCATTTATTATCATACATTTGAAGTTGAAGTCTTGAAGTGTAGCTTAGCTACATAGCTGCACCTACCCATTGGTACAACTACAGCATGCAAGATGGTGAGCTTCTGGCAACAGTTTTTTTTTTTTTTTCTTTTAGATGGAGTGTCGCTCTATCACTCAGGCTGATACAATCAAGGCTCACTGCAACTTTTGCCTCCTGGGTTCAAATGATTCTCATGCCTCAGCCTCCAGAGCAGCTGGGACTACCGGCATGCACCAGCATGCTCAGCTAATTTTTGTATTTTTGTAGAGATGGAGTTTCACCATGCTGGCGAGGCTGGTCTCAAACTCCTGACCTCAGGTGATCTGCCCACCTCAGCCTCCCCAAATGCTGGCATTACAGACATGAGCCACCGTGCCTGGTGACTGGTGACAGATTTAATTCCTTTACCAGCTCTGAACAACTTCTGTCCATGGTAGATAACTGTGGTGGTTTTTGCTCTTTCCTGAATGACTATTTAAAAAAAAGTTCTCAGTTTGATCAAATAATTTGCCTTGCTTCATCCATAATTCTTCTTCATCTCCATTGAGCTTATGCTATTAAAGGGCAGGAAGTCCTCTGAATTTCTATTTCTGGACAGGTTTCTGTGGGAGTCTTTTTAATTTTTTTCCTGCTGCTTTTCTCCTTTATCTTTACAAGTTCCTGTTCTATAAAACCAGTCATTTTTACTGACCATTACTGCAGGCTGAATTTTTCCCTATAAACCCTAATTTTGTAATCTGGGAGTAATATCCATTGCTGATGCGACTTTTATTCCCTTCTCTCCTGAGTCTGGAAGAGTAGCCTTTCTTTTGTAGGTTTATGGTGTGGTCTTGTGCTCAGCACTCTCACATGGCAGATGAGTTTTCTGACTATAATGGACCATTTTACAGCCTTATGGTTTGCCTATTTCTCAATGAATTTAATATTTTATCCAATTTGTGAGCTAAATGCTAACTCCTGGGGTTTTTAAAATTGATCTAGTACTATTGTAAAATGCATGTTTCTTTATGTCTAGAGCCTATGGACTGCAATTACTGCATGTGAAGATTATGTACAGATTCTAATATACATATTCATCTCACTATGCTATGGAACTGGTCCTTGCAGAGTTGTGCCTCATGAAGGGACACTGTAACCTCATATGCTTTCTAAATTGATGGCCCAAATACAGCAATGTCCCCCCCACACACATACCCTCCCCTACTGGTGGCTGTCTTCATGGTAGAAGGGGAAGACAGGAAACATCCTACAGTTGTACATTTTGGAAGTGGAGCATGAAAAAAATAAAACTGACCCTTGTGAGATTCAGTTGTCTACAGAACAGGTTTTATGGTCTAAACCATGCCTCTGGATGCCCTGGGGGCGGCAGTAAATGGAAACCTCAGGCTGGAGGGAGAAGCACAGCTCCCCAGCTACTCACATATTCATATATTCTCTCTCGCTTGAGGCCGGATATATTTCTACCTAGCAAGGAAGCAGTGCTGACACACAGCCCCAGCACAGAATTCCACGTTCCTTTGTGTTCAGGGAACAATGATTTAGGTTAGCTGGGATTAACCCACAGTTGAACCTCGGCAAGACGGGTTCCGAGTCTCTCAATGAATTCAGGAGTCACTGACAGCTTCGTGAATGGGATTCGTTGCCTGATGCATGAGCTGAGTTGTCACAGGCAGGACGGGGAAGGGCAGACTGGAAGATCCCCATGCCTGGCTGCCTCCCGACGTGTTCCCCGAGATTGTGCTCTGGGGGTTTCTGTGAAGGGGAGCCCTCCCATTGCCAGCCTGCTCAGACCACACAGGCACGCACAGCCCTGCCTCATGGAAGCATCTTACAATTTTTAAAAAGTCCTTTCTGTAGAGAGCCCAGAGCCTGCGTGTTTTAACCCCCAAGTGGTAGCAGGCTTGTTTTGATAGTTGGAGCCAGACGTTCACATCTGTATAAAATAATATTCACTGGATGATGAGGAATATCCATGAAATCATCAAAATAAGCAGTAAAGGCAGCTTTTGATAGCCTCCATCTAGAATTGTTAAGCCTTTTTTTTTTTTTCTTTTGAAAAGGGGATAGAAGGAAGAGCTGTGCATCTAATACAATCAGTTGTTTTTGGTGAAATGTGTGAATGGGCTACTGTCAGTCCAAACAGGTGTCATTTAGTGTCCATTCATCTTATTTCTCTCACTAACATGTCAGTCTCCCTTGTCTTCCACTCATATTATTCAAGCTGGAAAACACTGAATAAGTTCTTGTTCTTTGTATTTTTTTTCATTGTTCTAGGGCTGTGCTGATACCAACACGTCAAGTCTATGATTTGGGGGAGAAAGGAGTTAGGAGGAGAGAACCAACATGGATTGAACACCTAGTATGTGCTAGGCTTCATACGCATCATGTTATTTAACCTGCCCACATTTGAGATGTGGTGATGTCATCCCCACTTTCTGACTGAAGACACCACAGTTGAGACAGCTCCAGAAAGGGTCCCCAGATCTTGCAGAGGTTAGAGACAGAGGTTAGAGTTTGCCTCAACACATCCTTGAAAACCCCATGTGGCCTAAAAAGCAAAGCATTTAATGTAGCATTCATAGCGATCTATTTCATTTGTATATGCTGACTTACATATGTCAATTGCTGTATCTTAGACAATGACATTTTATTTCGGTAGTTTATAAGCCTCATCCTTCAAGTACTGAAAAAGAAAAAAAGAAATGCTCAAACAAGCTTTGAAAGTGTATTCATGGTCTTTAGTTTCCTAGATCTTTCTGTGACTTCTGGCTCACTCCATTCCTTCATGTGGCAGGAAGCTTCCACAGTTGGGTGGAAGCAGGGTCACCACGGGCCCTATTGATTTCAGGCCAAACAAACATGTCCCTACTTCCTCAGAGGATAGGCTTAAGAGCAAAACACTTTCCTGGGTTTACCTAGATGGTAGCATTCAGGGTAAGGGGAGAGGGGATGGCAGTAGAATGCCCAGGCTCTTTTGGGACAAACCTACCATGCTAGAGTGGATGGATAAGGTCGCACATGTGCTCCTCGTCTTCAGGTTCCCTCCCCAAGCTTACGACTGTCTCAGATGCTTGGGCTCCGTCTGCCTCTCTATCTGGTGCATGTGCCCATTCACTCGGGCTTACCCCTACCCACACTCCAGCGCATAAGTAGATTATCTCTAGATCAAATGACATCTTTGACTCTCAGCTGTCATCAGGTGATGCAATCGGTGATTAATTAGGCATCAACAGTCTGGTGAATGACAACAGTGGGTTAACATTTAGAACGGACCTTTCTCCTATCCTGTTTTGGTCCTTAATTGCCTGTTTTGGTTCATCCTAGCAAGCACCAAGCTGTGGCTCAGGCCTGTAATCTCAGCACTTTGGGAGGCTGAGGCAGGTAGATCACCTGAGGTCAGGGGTTCGAGACCAGCCTGGCCAGCATGGTGAAACCCCCTCTCTATTAAAATACAAAAATTAGCCAGGCATGGTGGCACGTGCCTGTAATCCCAGCTACTTGGGAGGCTGAGGCAGAAGAACCGCTTGAACCTGGTACGCAGAGGCTGCAGTGAGCTGATATCATGCCACTGCACTCCAGCCTGGGCAACAGAGCTAGACTGTCTCAAAACAAACAAACAAACACCAATTTAAAAAAAAAGCACCAAGCTGAGACAAAGCTGTATCATGTCTAGCTTCATTCATACACATGTGTAAGTATTCTCAATGGAGTACAGTGGATGGGCACACCCACAGGACAGCTCTGGGTGCAGCTGAGTTTGACTGCCAGAAAAGTGTGGGGTAAATACTATTAAGATGAGCTTGATGCTGCTTGATGGAGCTGAGTGAGTGGTGCCATATGGCAAGGCTGTCATCACGAATAGCAGCAGCTGGGCTAGGAAGAAAAAGGTGACTCTCTGTGCAGCAGCATAGGGGAGGGGAATTCGAAAGACATCACGAAATCCTCTGGGGAAAAGAAACAGAAATGGAGCCCACAGAGTCCTTGAGGTCAAAACACAGCTGGCTTTGTCTTTCCCTTACGATTGCGGCCACACTCCTCTTCCAAAAACAGATGTAGACTCCAACGCCTCTGTTTTGCAAGTCAGCTTTAGTGGGCGACATAGATTGGAGGTCAGGTTGCCATGAGGAGGTCCTCAGGCTGTAATATGGTTGACGAATCTGGAAGGTCTGAACACGCGGCTATGAAGGAAGGCAGGGGAGCAGAGGGGAGGCTGCAATGCAAGTGTTGAAGTGCTGGGTATCTCTGAGTTTCCCAGAGCAGGGGCTTGAGGTGGGCTTATCTCTAAGGGAGAGGTCAAAGCTCAGAGAAAATCATACTGTGGGCTCTTCCATGCTCCTCAGAATATTGCAACCTAGCTGGCATCTGGAGAAAATAAGCCGCCTTCTGCAAGAGGAGTAGCTGAAGCAAAGCTGTCATAAAAAGCCACATGTAGCCAGGGCAATGTGTGTAGAGGGAGGAGGTGGGGATTTTCCTGCCTGAGAGCCGGCTCTGGGCCCACCTGCATTGCCTTGGCAACGGTGATGGGGGAGGAATTTATAGGCTCATTCCTACGTGAGTACCTTAGGTCTTTTTAAATTCCTGCTGGCTTCTCTAGCCACCCACCGCTTCTGTGAATCACCGCATGGGGCTCCGGGAGATGCTCTGTCACAATTTGAGCCTTGACACAGCTCAGGGGATGCGGGGAGGTTCCGAGGGACTGGGGGAGCAGCTTTTCAACATTTTGCTTTGGTCTCTGGAATGTCGGTTCAAGGGCCTAGATGGAAAAAGTAGCTTTGATGTGTGATTGCTCAAATCCGCTTCATTCACCCAAAATGTGAAGGGCCTTCTAAACAACCCAGTGAGGTGTAAAGCAATCAGAAGGTCGGAGTTTCCGCTCTGAACTGTTTATCGGTGCCACGTTGGGTGAGCTGCAGGTCACATTCCTGTCCCTAGTCCGGTCTCCTCTCTAAACACGAGCACTGGACGACCTGGCCACAGTGGGCCTATACACTCCAGCATTTTGTGCACCCTGACTGGACTTCTCTTTGGTTAACCACAGCTGGTTTAAGGGCACAGCACCTGTCCCGATTACTGTCACCAAGAACTTACAAAGCCAAGCCAAGCTAGCTGCCTGTCAGCGCCAGCCAACGGGAGTCGAGAGTCAGGGCTCAAAAACCGAATTTGGTGCCAGAAATCCAAATACACTGAAGCAAATGCTCACCTCCCAAATTACATTAAAAAAACGCAACACCCCCGGTGCTTGTCCTAAATGCAGGTGATGCTTGTGTCATCCCCAGTAGAGTGAACCCGGGGACGGGCAGAGCTGGGTCTGAATGTTCACAGCTGCATTTCAGGGCCTAGCGTGGAGCGTGGCAGAGAGGAGGTGCTCTCCGAGGATCTGGGCTCTAGAAAGCTCCGTCGTGAGGCTGTCACATGGAGAAGCATGGAGTCTGTTGTCACTGGCCCATTTTAAAGATGGTAACATCCCACGGTTAATAAGAATAGCTCATGTTTATTGACCTCTAAATTGTGTATAGCATCATCATAGGTGCGTAATTTTAAAAAAGATTTTTCTTCTATCAAAGTGACACATGCACATAATTTAAAAAATCATATTCTGAAAACAACAGTCTCCATGCTCCTCAAATTTTCTATTCCCCAGAGGCAGCCATTTTTAACTCTTTTAGTGCATTTTTTGGCATTAACCTTCATATCTTTATATAATGTGCTTGTCTTGCTATTTATTAGGATTTCTTGCTCTGTAAAGTGAGGATCTAGTTGCTTTTACTTCTTTGCCACTGAGACACACACATACACACACATACACAACACACTCCTCACAAACTCCACAAGCACAGCCCATGAAGACACCCCCCAACACACACCATGAAAACACACACAGCCCACACACACACTACACACACACACCAAACATACATACACACCCACACACTTTCTGGACGTCCCATTTTGCAATATGGTTATATTGTAACTTTGGGTACAATAGTCATTGTTTGCATTTTACGGATATGTAGATGTTCTATACAACTGACTTATATAGTAAACTATGATTACTTTCCTTTGCTGCATAATTTTTCTGTTTCTCTTGAGTTAATTATTACCTTGGGTTTTTCATCTGTGCTTGTGTGTTTGTGCTTCCTACTCTCTGATTTATCACTAAGTTGACTTCAGACTCTCCTCCAGTTGCAAATCTCTCAGTATTTCTCAAGCAATTAGGTATTCTGGTAAATTTCACCATTAGAACATATTCAATCTCCTTTCTTGGTTTCATTTTGTAAGGTGGGGAATAAGAACAATTTTAGCTTTTATCTAAGGGGCCTACGAGGACAAATCAATTTGCAAGGTCCCAAGACCTGCAACTCTGAATGAGAGTGGGTCTATGTTCACGTATTATTCTGTTTAATGTTGAAATTTTTTTTGTCCACCTGCCTCTAACACCTCCTAGAACTTTCTACTGTAAGACCTAGCCGCAAAAACACTTGTATCTTACAAGCTGTAAGTATAAAAGCATATGTATCCTGCCCACTTCATCCTCCTATCAGCTCACATGTACTGTGTCTTTTCAATCTAAGTAAGTCAGAGCTAAACTGAAAATTCAAATCTGGCTGGGCATGGTGGCTCACGCCTGTAATCCTAGCATTTTGGGAGGCCAAGGTGGGAGGATAACTTGAGCCCAGGAGGTTGAGACCAGACTGGGGAACATAGTGAGGCCCCTGTCTCCATAAAAATAAAATAATTTTTTAAAAGAAAATAAAATCTTTAATATGCATATCACATTTGAGGTACTTGCTACCACTGTCAAGGACTGACGTTCTAGCATGGGATTTGATTCTAGAATGTAAAATGTCTTGTGCTCTATCTTAAATGCTATTTGCTATCTAAAATGTATAAGATCAACCTTGGAACAATAGGATTTAGAACCTTTCCCACAATCCTCTCAAAGGTAAGGATTAAATGCACTTTGGATTAGGATATCAGGAGGCAGAGCAGTATTCTGGGTGAGACTTAACCCAATGGCATTCTCAAGGTTAGAACCCTGGCTGGAGAGAATACAAGAAAGAATACAAGAAAACTGTATTCTTTCGAATACGGGTTTTGACAACCTCCAGTCAAAGGCTGTTTGTCTTTGACATTCAAGTCCTTCTCTTTATTCTCAAACCATCCATGCTGATAGGGGGCCAGATATGTACTTCTTACTTTCAAATTAGCCACATCATTGTCTCACTAAGACAAGCAATTTAGATTTCAAGACTGGATTCTGGCTTTACTTTCACCCTACCCCAATTTTTCCCTCCCTCTTTCCTTTCCTTCTTCCTCTTTCCCCATTTCCACCTCTTGTGCCTCCTGTGCCTCCAGTGCCTCCCGTGCCTCCCCTGCCTCCCTCCTTCCCTCCCTCCCCTCCCTCCCTCCCTCCTTTTTTCTTTTCTTCTTCTTCTTCCTCTCCTCCACCTCCTCCTACTTCTTTCTCTCTTTCACCTACGAGGGCATGGATGTGAGAGTAAAATCATACTCTTGAGCTAAAATCTGTAGTTGACTGGCTGTATGACCTGAAGAAGTCTACATAGGCTTGCTAAGCATTTCTTTATCTGTAATATGGGGCTACTAAGACAACCTGTCAATTATGAGAATCCAACAAAGTTATGCATGAGAAGTACCTGGTACAGGGCTTGCTATATGCTAATTGCAGAATAAATGGCTTCACAATAATATCTTAAAACTCACCTCCAAATTCAATGCTGCTTAAAAGAGATATCCCCATTCTAGGAAATTTTGGCAGTGTTTACCATATGACTCCATCTTTCAGCTCTTTGGAATATTTGAATAGAACAAAATGTTGGTTTGGTTCAGAGAATATATTTTGGTCCAGTTTTATTCTGGCTTAATTATTTTAATAAATCTATAGATTTTGCTTGGGCTCATATTATGAAAATGTAAAATTGGGACTGGGTTTGGGGCTTTTTATTCTGGTGTTTTAGATATTAAAATCTTGGATTCAAAGGCTGTCTTGGGACTCCTACCCTTCTGCTGAAGCCCAGAAAAGAACATCCAGGGACTTGTGAAATAACAGACCTCTCACTGCTGGAACAAGATACTGCCCAGGTTAAGCGGCATAGAAAGGATTTGATAAGTCTGTTACCTAATTGCGCAATATCATAGTTATCTGAAACAAACAGTTCACGGGTCCATTGGCAAAGAGCCTCTTCATGTGGCTTCTCTTTGGCAGAATGGCATCTAGTGCTTACCTGTCAGCGGGAATGGCTGCGGTAGCTGACAGGAAAGGTGATGGAAAGGAAGCGTTTCAGGACTTTTATCTACAGCAGCATATCCCAGGTTAGCCTCTCAGCTGCTGTGCGTCATCAGAGGTCCTGAGTCTGGGTGCTCTGCAGGCTTTTATCTCAATGAAGCACTTGAGGCTGTTCAGGGTGCTTGATGAGAGAGAGGTGAGTGGTTGTCAAGGCAACCTTCTTTGGATTCATTCACGGAATGGAAGTTGGAGTATGTAAGAAAGCCCCAGGAATAACGGTGGCAGTGGAACTACCCACATCTAGCCAGTTCAGGAAATCTGCGCACTTAAAAGAAGAAAATAAGATGAGAATATATACAGCCAGGCTTACCTGGTGTCTGCATTTTTCTTCTGTGGGTTTGATTTTAAGAAAGAGTTTGGCTCAAAGAATAATGTGCCTCTTCACTCCATGATGTCACAAATGGGTGCTGTTGCTATGACAGTTTGCAGGAAACACTTTGTGTAAGTCTGTTTTCTGGGTAGAATCCTAAAGATGTGATAGCTGACTTTCCCCACAATGTTTTAATGGCCTCTTCTAGGTGAAGTACCCAGTGTGTTCTGTGCCTGCATTTTAGTTACTTATTCATTCAGCCATTTATTCAACAGATACTGGCTGAGTATCTACTATGTGCCAAACTTTGTGCCCACGTGAAGCTTATGTTGAACAAATATTTGTTGTTGAATATGGTGTTGGTATCATGTGCTGCGAACACAGGCAGGAAGGATGCCTGGGTACTTGGGGAGCCCTAGAGAATGCATGTCAGAGAGGCAGCTTTCCAGGAGCCTTCATTCCGATAGCCCGACAGAAATGAAGCCCTGTTATTCTTCCATGAAACACTCTCACGCCACCCATTCTCTCAATCCAGGGCTTCTGTCCTGGGCAGAGTCGTTACCAATATATGGACAGATTGTTGAAAGAGGCTCCGAATGGTTCTTCCTGACTCCCGTCACTAACCCATCTAATTCATCCTCTGCTGTCCTGACCAACACATTTTCCTTAGACACAATTTCCCTGAGAACCATCTTGATGGACCATCAAGTCTCATTATCTGTCTGGCTCCAATGAACACCTCTGGTTTTATTCCTTACTTCAGCTGCCATTTCTGATACGTTCATTTCTTTACTGTGCCTAGGATGGACCTCCCACTTTTTTATCATGTAGTCCAGCCTGCTTGCGGTGCCTTCTGTTTCCCCTCCTGACCCCCAAATCACCGGCCCTGTGCCACCACCCCACACTCCCACCCATTGCTCAAGGCTCAGCTGAGCCTTATGTATATGGCCAAGATTGCTGGTTATTCTCCAATATTCATTCTGTCGTCTTCCACGGTGACAGAATTTTAGCTGGGAATACCATTGGCCAGAACAAAGACCACAAGTCCCAGTTTCTCTAGTAACAAAACAAGATCATTCATGAACAAGTTTGTGCAACTTCTGGATCGTATTTTTTTTTTTTTTTTAAGATGGAGTCTCGCTCTGCCGCCCAGGATGGAGTGCAGTGGCGCGATCTCGGCTCACTGCAAGCTCCGCCTCCCGGGTTCACGTCATTCTCCTGCCTCAGCCTCCAGAGTAGCTGGGACTACAGGCGCCCGCCACCACGCCTGGCTAATTTTTCTGTAATTTTGGTAGAGACGGGGTTTCACCGTGTTAGCCAGGGTGGTCTCGATCTCCTGACCTCGTGATCCGCCCGCCTCGGCCTCCCCAAGTGCTGGGATTACAGGCGTGAGCCACGGCACCCGGCCTGGATCGTATTCTTAAAGGGAGGGGCATCCTCTTTCCTTGCCCCTTTCTGGGACAGGAATGTGGACAGCGTGTGGATTCACTGAACTATGTGGATGCACATCTGTGCAATAGGAAGGCAGAAAACCACAGGAAGGGACGGAGTCTCCAACAGCATGGAGCTGCCCTAGAAGGTCCACGCTGTATCATCCCTAGGTGCTTACACTTAGACACATGGGACTAATCACTTCTGATGTGTTTAAGCTTTTTAGAATTTGGGTTTCTGCTACAGCGGCAGAATTTCACGTCTCCTCCAGGAAGCCTTCCTGGCTCTTCCCTTCTTGAGACTCTCACCATGACCATAAAATCTGGTGTGTATTCGTTTTCACTTTATTGCTTCCTTATTTATCTCAAAATCTTTTCACTTTATTGCTTCCTTATTCATCTTCTCTTACCAGCTAGGCGTTAGGAGAGGGATCAAAAATTATACCATGTAATTTGTAAGTGCCAGTAAATACACTTTGGTGTGGCTGAAAGAACACTGAGCTAAAATTTAGATCTGGTTTCTAGTCTTTCTGGACACTAACATGCACTACATATTTGGGTAGATGCCTTCCTCTTTCTGAGCCTCAGTTTTCTCAGTGGATTAATGGGAATATAAATTGTATCTCTAATGAGACAGGAGAAGTGAATATATTGTGTAAACCGTGAAGTAATGTACATGCCAAGACAGTAGTATTGTCCTGCTTCAACATCTATGGCCATGCTATGTATACAGTTGTTGCTCAAGGTGATGATGGGATTCAGGGCCAGTTCCATCAACAATGTCCATGGTGAGCTGTCCACTTGTCCCGGTTGGTCTGTTAGTAGATTACCAATGTAATCTACTAATTGTTCCAAGCCACCATGGAACAATTCAGAATAGAAATACATTTGAACAATTTATGGGAAACTTTAGCAATATGGAGCAAATTGAGTTATCTTGGCACCTGCTTGATAGATAAGGCATCAAAATTAGAGACCCATCATGTACCGTGTAAGTTCCTTTTGGAGAGTTACTGACCTGATATTATAAAGCAGCAGTCCCCAACCTTTTTGGCACCATGGACAGGTGTCATGGAAGACAATTTTTCCACGAACAGAGTGAGAGGATGGTTTTGGAATGACATAAGCAAATTATATTTATTGTGCACATTATTTCTATTATTACATTGTAATATATGATGAAATAATTAATACAACTCACCATAATGTAGAATCCATGGGAGCCCTGAGCTGGTTTTTTGTTTTGTTTTGTTTTGTTTTGGCAACTAGATGGTCCCATCTGGGGGTGATGGGAGACAGTGACAGATCATCAGGCATTAGATTATCATAAGGAGCACGCAACCTAGATCCTTATCATGTGCAGTTCACAGTAGGGTTCATGCTGCTATGAGAATCTAATGCTGCTGCTGATCTGACAGGAGGGGTAGCTCAGTCTGTAATGTGAGCATTGGGAAGCGGCCGTAAATACAGATGAAGCTTTGCTTGCTTGCCCTCTGCTCAACTCCTGCCGTGCAGCCTGATTCCTAACAGGTCATGGACCCATAAGGGCCAGTGGCCTGGGGGTTGGGGACCCCTCTTGTGGAGCACCCTACATAGATACACAGATATATGCAGGGACAGAGAGTGGGTTTACAGAGAACACACACGTGTGCATCTTTATCTACCATTTATTAAGTACCTTAATCATATCTCCTCCACAGAGAAGCAGACATCCGCCCTATTCAAGGTTAAGAGAAGCGTTCGTCTTTGAAGGCCCACTACAGCAGTTATCTCTAGTGAACTAGGGTTTTTAATGGCCTTTCACAGTAATTACAAATTTAATTAACCTCTCTGCTTTGATCAGTCAGGGCTGTTTCTCATTACCTTCCCCAATGCCTGTTTCTGAGTCAAGAGCTATTCCTGGGCCTTCCCTTTCCAGCTATAAAGTACTGTTTAGGTTTAATTTAGTCTGGCACAGCTGTAAAGAAAGCAACTCTCCTGCTCAACAGCCTCCAATGACTCCCCGTTGACCACTGAATTAAGTATAAACTCCTTAGCCCAGCACTTGGGCTTTCCACAGTCTGGCCCCAGACCCCCTTCTAATCTCATCCCAACTCTTCCTGCACTTGCACTTCATAGCTCGTGTTTCTCAGCAGGCCCTTGTCTCCCTGACTTGGGGTCTTACTTCTGTAGCTCCTTCTGCCCAGTCACTCAGCCACCTGCCCCTGGTTGAACTCTCATCCTTTAGGAAGCCTTCCCTGCTAGCTCCCTCTCCAGTTAAATCCAGACACCCACCCCCTGCCAATCACCTGGGATCATATTCCTCCCCATTCTGATTTTTCACAGAAATTCACACCTTCTCATAATCCTGTTCTGAATGATAGTTATTGTGCATTCATCTTGTTCTCTGTCTTTAGATTGTAGATTTTAACAGAAGGAAATATGTCACCCATCTTTGTACTCATCAGCACCTAAAACATCACCTTTACAACACAGCCATAACCATTTCAGATGGCCTACTTTGGTCCAAGCACTTTGCTAGACACTTTAAATAAACTGTTTTTCTTGTCTTCACCAGGCCAGATTAGGAAGTGGAATCTCAGACAGGTCAAGTGACTTTCCCAAGTTCGCAGCCAGGAAGCACCTATTGGGTTGTGTTGGGGGAAGGGCTGGGGACGGTGACATTGTGCTTGGCAAGAACAGATTTCTGTTGCTACTACTGACCACGCTTTTCAGAATGTTGGCCAACATTTCCAGGGAGAACTATGATAAATTGGCTTCTGAATCTCCGGCAGGGTGTAAGGACTGATCTTCAGTCATCAACCATGGCCCATGATGTTTCTATCAGGTCTTCTGCTTTGACGATGGTTTGCCAGGCAGTCCTCCATCACCCTGGAGTTGGAACTTTCCCAGCTACTGGATTGTCCCAGAGTATTTGAGCTCAGTCCCTATCGTTGGTCATTTCCCAGGTTCTCCAGCAGCTCATGAAGCTTCTTTAGCAGTTAAAGCTGGAAGTTTGAGACCTCTCTCTAGAGCTCCCTTCCACCTCTGACATGAGGTCTTCATCCTCTACTCTGGGTAGGAGAGAAGATGCTTACCATCCTGAGTGAGTCACACCTGGAAATAGCCAGGAACCAAAACTGCCTGGAGGCAAAGGAGATATGAAAGGGATTCCAGCAGAGCAGAAGGCAGACTTCACACCTCTTCTTCTTCTTCTTCCCTGATGCTTCCTGTGGGAGCAGCTGGGCATTCTCCAGATTCTGTTTCCTGATGCTTACCATCCTGGTCCAGCATCCCATGGTCATGACCCCCTAAAACTTACTGGAAATGGGGAGGAAGAGGGCTGGGCTCAGCTCAGGGCTACTTGCTTATGGAGTGTCTATGTGAAAGCTAGTGGTGGGCGGAGCTAATGAAGGGAACTGTGGCACACACAGGCCAGGCAGGGTCCCCCAGTGGGCAGAGGAAGGTCAGGGATTGTGTTGGGGCACGGAGGTGTGGAAGCAGGTAATGATACATCAAGCTCGCTTGACTGACGGTCACATTCGCTTGCTCCATACCACCTTCCCTTACTAGATAAAAATGTGCTTTTTTGGCACAGAGGGAAACAGAAAATATGAGATGGCCATTTGGGGGTGTCCTATGTTTCCCCACTCTTATGCCCCAGCTTTGTAATTTGCACTCCCCACCCACCCATTCATCTACTCCCCCTACCTCTGTTAACAGGAGTGGATCACAATGGGCTTTGGTGCTGCAAAGTGACCTCATGTAAGCCTCTGACATCTCTGCATTTTTGTTTTTGTTTTTTTTTTTGTAAAACTTTTATTTTAAATTCAGGGGTATATGTGCAATGTATTGTATATTTCAAAATAGAAGAGAGGACTTGAAATGTTCCCAACACATAGAAGTGGTAAATACTGAAGATGATGGACACGCAGATACCCTGACTTGATCATGACACATTCTATGCATAACTGATACATAATACTTTTATATATTTATGGGGTACATTTGTACCCCACAAATATGTAAAAGTATTATGTATCAATCAAAAAATTAAAAAAACATAAAAAATTTCTAAAAATACACCGTGATTCATGTCATGATCCTCCTATTATTGACTGATGAGATTTTTTTCTAAATTTGTGTTATTACGAATAACATTATAAGAAACTTTTTGGTGTGTAATTTCTTGCCTCCAACACTGATTTCTTCTTTGGGAAGGATTACTAGAAGGGAAATTAGTGGACCAATGATGTAAAGGTATAAAGATGTAAAGGCATTTGATTGCTTTCCCAAGAGGATGAATCTCTACATATCTCCACCCACAGTCTGTGAGATTACCCATGCCAGACAAAGAGAATTATTGCCATCATGAGTATTATAATTCTTTAAAACATTTGCAGTTTGAAAGGAGATGGAATACCTCTCTGTAATATTAATTCCTAATCCTTTGATTACAAATGAGAGCACCTATATTTCTCTTTCTAACCATGGGTTTTTAATGAAATGTCATTTGTATATTGCTTTTATTAAAGAAAAATGTAATATTTTATTAAATAATTTAGGATTTGTTTATAAATTTTTATGTTGAGATTTTTAAATTTCTTCCTTTATCCCTTTGTTCATTCATGAATAATCACCAGGTGCCTACCATGTGCCAGACTGCTCTGACTAGACCCTGGGAATACTGCTGTGAATAAAATAAAGTCCCTGTCCTGCAGCGGGGTGGTGGGAAGAGAATGGATAAATGATTGTTAGTGCTAAATCAAAGAAGGGGCTACTGAGTACTGGGGAATGCAGTTTACAGTCAGATGGCTAGATAACTCCTCACTGAGATGACTTTCTTAAAGAAAGGGAAATCACAGGGAAATTAACAAATAAGCCATGCAGGAATTTGGAGGAAGTGTTCTATGCAGGAGAAACAGCAAGTGCAAAGTCCCAAGGCAGAAACACATCTGGCGTGTTAGAGGAGGAACAAGGAGGATGGTGTATTTGCAGCAGAGTAAGAAGGGAAAGAAGTAGTTGAAGATGAAGTCAGAGAGATAAATGGAGCCAGAAAATGAGGATTCTTTTGAATCACTCTGAAAACTTTGACTTTCTGCTCAGAAGGAACTGAAAGACATTGGAAGTGTATTAGTCAACTATTATTGCCTAATGTTGCATAACAAGCAATTCCAAATTTTCAATGGTTTGCAAGAACCAACTTTATTTTTCACTTACGATTCTGTGCATCAATTGTGGAGGCTCTGCTTCAAGCTGAAGATTGGGTTCCTGATGGCTTCAACTGCCTCTGCATTCTGAAATGGAAGCTACCAGAGCATGCTCTGCTAATGGCAGACAGCAGAAAGACAAGAGGGAAAGCCACCAAACCAGCAAGCATGCTGAAAACCTCTACTCACATCCATTGGTCAAAGCAAGTCATTTGACCAAGCCCAACATCAGTGGGGTAGAGGTAGAGGAGTAGAGAAGTGAACTGATTTTTATGTTAAAAAATTACTTCTAGACCCACAGACCATCACCAGCCTAAACCGTGTTTAGTCAAGTCTTTTTCAGATGCAATATCCCACATTCTTCTTAAATATTTAAAAATTGTTAATGATGTAGAAATAGCATAAGTCCTATCACAATTAATATCCTCTCAAACTACTCCCTATCTATAAAAGCGGAACCCTGGAAGCAGGAAGAGAGAATCATTGCAAACACAAGTTTTCACCTGGCAAGGAGAGAAATAATGCTTCCCCGCTAAAAACCACATTAAGAAATTAGGAGTCCCAGCATCCCACTTGGATATTTATGCAGTAGGTTTGCTGATGTGCCCCTTCTGCCCATTTGGGGAGTAGAAAAGTATAACAATTGGCATTATGTTTGGCTAAAAGTAAAAAAATCCCAACTACAAAGGGCTTAAACAAATAAAGTATCCATTCGTCTCAGGCAAAACATATCTAAATAGGCAGTCCAGATTTCGTGATGTCATCGATATCCTAGCCTCTTTCTGTCTTTGCACTCTGCTATCCTTGGCTTGTGGCTTTCATCCTCAGAGTCACAAGACGGACATTACTTCCACATTCTAGGCAAGATGAATGGAGAAAGGGCAACACGCTAAAGGGGGTCTGCCAGTTCAGTCTGTGGCCTTTAAAAGCATTCCCCAAATCCCTTCCCTATATCCCTTATTAAAGCAAGTGGGAAGGGGTTATGAGTAACTCTTGGGTAGCCAATCCAAAGTGTTTTCAACAGAACAGAGGATAAGTGGAGGGAGATGATAGAACAGAGGGCCCATGCATGAGACAAGCAGCGCTCCTACTACTGGGCATGGCAAAGATTATCAAATCTCTGGGGATCGATTGGCACCAAAGCTAGTGATCTGGCTTGAAACTTCTTGCCTAGTGAAGGGCATAGGGCTGGTCTTGCTACCTGTGCCATAGTCAGGAATGATCCAATTTCATTTCCTTTTTTAAAACCAATTTAATTTATAAAAATTTTAATGGACTTTAATTTTTAGAGAAGTTTTAGATCCATAGCAGAATTGAGGAGAAAATACAGAGTTCTGTTCTGTCATCCTGACCGCACCCATGCAGAGCCTCCTCCACTATTGACATTCTGCACCAGAGTGGGACATATGTTACAATTGATGACCCTACATTGACATGTCATTCTCACCCAAAATCCATAGTTTACATTACACCTCACTCTCGGTGTTACACTAACGAAGACTCCTGATCCTTGACCAAGCTGTAGTTATGCTCCTCCGAGTCCTCTTCTTGACTAGGCCTCGACCTGGGCCTGCGTCCTGTCCTTGCTGGGCTTGCATTACTCAGTAAGAATCTTGTGGCTGGGCGCGGTGGCTCACGCCTATAATCCCAGCATTTTGGGAGGCTGAGGCAGGAGGATTGCCTGAGCTCAGGAGTTTGAAACCACACTTTGCCACATGGTGAAACCCTGTCTCTACTAAAATACAAAAAAATTAGCCGGGCATAGTGGTGCATGCCTGTAATCCCAGCTAGTGGGAGGCTGAGGCAGGACAATCGCTTGAACCTGGGAGGTAGAGGTTGCAGTGAGCTGAGATCACACCACTGCACTCCTGCCTGAGCGACAGAGGGAGACTCTGTCCAAAAAAAAAAAAAGAATCTTGCTAGGTCAGTTTAGTGAGGATCCGTGCGCCTCTGAAATCTGATCACTCTTGATGTATGATCAAATTCCGCTTCCCCTACTATTGATATCTGGTCACCCTGGCTTGCCTTTAGCAAGAACCCTAAGTTGGTTTAACAAGAATTCCTCTGCTCTTGATTTCTCCTCTTAGGAATTTTCCACCCACTGATTCCCTTATTCTATTCATGGGCTATGAGTCCTCAGCTGTCTTTGTTATATTGGAATTGAGCCTGAATTATCTCGTCTGTTGTAGTAAGTCTCAACACCTATCATAATAGTCCTGAATAAAATCTTCATTATTGTTTTAACAAGCGTCAGAATAATTTCTTCTTTAACAATATAATCTATGGGTTTGGACTATATAAAATGTCATATAACCACCATTATAGTATCATACAGGGTAGCTTCACTGCCCTAAAATTCCTCTATGCTCTGCTTATTCATCCCTCCCTCCCCACTAACCTCTGGCGACCACGGATTATAATAAAGACATCCCAGATACTCGTAGATGTCCTGATCTCAGGTATTCTATGGGAGTTATGGAGGCCTGTGACCACACTTTGACCTAAGAAGCTCGTGGGAGGGTGGAGTTTTCCTTGCCCAAGAGTGATGCTGGCAGTAGAGGGTAATGGTGCCCATGGGAGCTGTGATCTCAGCAAGATTGGGGGCTGCAGAGACAATGGTGGGAGACCAGGATGGAGAGGACCAGAGCCTCCTGAGCTCTGGTGTCGTATAGCTGGGAAATTCAGAGAGCTGGGGGACACTTGGCATGGGTGAGTGTCTTAGAGCAGTATCTAGTAAGCGCTGACCCAGTTTATGAAAAGTTAATCGATCGCACCAAAACCATTTTTTGAGCAATCCTATCTTTCCTTACCATCTTTCAAATTTATTAAATTCTTGCATACATCAAGATTTACTTCTAGCTTGTCTATTCTCTTCAATTGAACTGTCAGTTTCAGTGCCAGCCCCAAGCTGTTTTACATATTATAACTTTATAATATATTTTAATGCCTGATGAGGCTAATGCTAGTATCTCCTCATTACTTTTATTTTGCGAAAATATTTGTCAATATACTTACCCATTTTTTTTAGATGAACTTTAGATCTGCTTTGTTACATTTCAAAAGAATATCTCTTGATACCTCAGTTATGATTGGGAAAGAACTGGCATCTTCCTTTGTACAAATCCCTGGACTATATGAATGAAATGAAGATGAGTAATCTGCCAGGAAGATTTGGAGATCAAATCCTAGACTTCTAACTCTTGGAAGTCTATGTGACAAGGAAGGTAAACAACTGGAAAAATTTAGTAGAAATGTTTTTCTCCTCACTGTTTTTCTTACATGTCACTGATCTCTAAGATTGCATGCCCTGCCTTTTCTTGATGCTTCCCACACAGCTGTTTTCTTTTTCCTCACCACCAGCCCCCGAGCACACACAGTGGAGGAAAGAGAGAAGCTTACATAAAAATAACTCTTGTTAATTAAAAAATATCACTGAGTTCCATCAGGCAAGTGAGGGATGCCACACTTAATTTGTCATGGTTTGCAGTACTAGGTCCCCCAGACTGATACCTTTCTTTGAAAGAAGAAGCTTGTCATCAAGCTGGTGGATCTCTTAGGTCTGTTGTGGTTGTGATTCCAGATGTCAAATCTCATCCCATTGTTGGTGGAAGTCTGGGATGTCACTCTGCCTTACAGCTGCTCTGACTGTTGTTCTGTCATGGAAAATAGAAGCTGTGCTCCTGTGTTGGAAGATGGGAATTATCACTAGCGCATCTGTCAGCATCCAGCTCTTTCATGGGGATTTTGCACCTTTCACATTTGCATTGTTTCACATTATACATTTTGTAGGTCACTCCCCTGCAAGGCAGAGGGAAAAGGCCATTATTGGAGTACTTTTTTTTGTTTGTTTTTTGAAGATTTACACTTTTTGCTTTTATTACAAAGTATTGTGGAATCTTCTGCTCCATCAGTCATGAGAGTAGGAAATTTAAGTCTATCACTTGAGTAATATTTCGAATCTTAGTTTAGGGTTCATCCTTTCCCTAGGGACTGCATTGAGATGAGTTAGACTGAGTGGAAGGTAAAGACTAACACTTCGAACTAATGTCATTTCCTTTGTGAAGAACTAACTGCTAAGAGCAAGTTAACAGGCAGCAGGCTTGAGAGAGAGAAAAGTCATCCAGACAGGAAGATTGGGAACTTCCTCAATGACTTTGTCTTCCTCGTTTATTACACTCAGTTTGTCAACAATCTTGTTAATTATACATTTTAAAGGCGATTTTTCTGGCAAGCTCTAGGACACATTCAAAATATTACATACAAGTGTATGTTATCATAAATAATCCTAAAGTAAACATACATGTAACTACCACCATCTGGAAATTTCACATCAAGTTATAAAACACTTTCATCATCTGCATGACCTCTTGCTTCCCTCCTCGCTCCTCTCTCTCGGTTGTTTCCCTCCTCCAGCCCCTAAGGACTGATGTCTTCTATTTCCCCAGACTTACTCAAAGCCTTGACTTGGTTTTATGCTTTGCTCTTTATTGTACAGATCTGAACAAGGACGGCAGCTGGGGTTACATCTCATTTATCCAGAGATGAAAAGTGATGAAGCTTGACATCCTTATTTGCCATCATGAAAAGCATTTGAAAGGGGGAAAGAAGAAAATTGATTGCAGAAAACCTTAGATTGATGAGCATGAGTAAGGGCTGCAGGGGGCACTGGAAAATTCAGGTGCTGGCTCTTTTCTATGAATTCTGCCTTTCCTCCCTGAGCTTGAAGACTCTTCAGTAAATAGAACACATCCGCTTTCCATATCAAGTGACAGAAAAACAATTTTCCATGTTGCGAGGACCTCCATTCTATATTTTATTTATTGTGGTTATATATATATATAAAACATTCACCATTTTAAACACTTTTAAGTGTACCATTCAATGACATTGGGTATATTTACATTTTTGTGCAAACATCATGGTCATCCATCTCCAGAACTTTTAATCACCCCAAACAGAAACTCTGCCCCTATTGAACATTAACCCCCATTCCTTCCTCCCTCCAGCCCCTGGTAACCTCTGTTTACCTTTTGTCTATATGGATTTCCTCATTCTAGGTACCTCATGTAAGTAGATTCATATAATATTTGTCCTTTTATATCTGGCTTATTTCACTTAGAATAATGTTTATGGTTCATTCATGTTATAGCATGTGTCAGAACTTTATTCCTTTTTGGGCTTGAATAATATTCCATTCTATGTATATACCATATTCTGTTTATCCAGTCATCTGTTGGTGGACATCTGAGTTGTTTCCACATTTTGGCTATGGTGAATAATACTGCTATGAATATTGGTGTCTGTTTGATTCTCTCTCTTCAGTTCTTTTGGATATATACCTACAAGTGAAATTGCTGGATCATATAGTAATTCTATGTTTAATTTTTTTGAGGAACTAGCAAAGTGTTTTCACAGTGACTGCACCATTTTACCTTCCCATCAGAAATGTACAAAGCTTCCAATGTCTTTATATCCTTACCAACATGGTTTTTTTTTAAAATTTTTTGTTTTTTGATAATGGTAATCCTTGTAAGTGTGAAATTGTATCTTGTTGTGGTTTTGATTTGCATGTCCCTAGTGGCTAGTTGTCGCACATCTTTTGGTACTTATTAGCCATTTGTATATCTTCTTTGGAGAAATATCTATTTAGAGCCTTTGACTAGGTTGGAATCGGGCTGCTCATTTTTTATTTTAATTACACGACCTCTTTATACATTCTAGATATTAATTCCTTACCAGATACATGATTTGCAAATACTTTCTCCCATTTGGGTTGCCTTTTCACTCTCTTGGTAGAGGTCTTTAGGGCACAAAGTTTTCAATTTCGATCAAGTTCAATTTATCTATTTTTTCTTTTGTTGCTTGTGCTTTTGGTGTCATATCCAAGAAATCATTGACAAATGCAATATTATAAAGCTCTTGCCCTATGTTTTCTTCTAGGAGCTTTATAGTTTTATCTCTTTATTCCATTTTGAGTTGATTTGTACACATAGTACAAGGTAGGGTAAGATAAGGTAAGGGCCCAGTTGGTTCTTTAGCATGTAGATATCCAGTTTTCTCAGAACCATTTGTTGAAGATACTGTCCGTTCCCCATTGATGGTCTTGGCACCATTACTGAAAATCAATTGACATTATATGTAAGGGTTTTCATTCTACTGACCACAAGTTGGTTTGGAAAAATTGGTCTCAGATAGTGCTAAAAATAAGATATTACTGAACCAGAACAAGAAGTACATTTTCTTGGGTAAATACTATTTTTTTTTCAGTCTACATAATACCTTGAATTAGAATATCGTGAACATGCTTTTATCCATTTGTTATTGATATTTACTTGTTGATGATGCTATCATTTTTCTAAATATGTGAGTTTCAATCCTTTCTCATCCTGCAAGGTGAACAGTTCGGGACTTCACTAAATAGTCCCGAAATTCTCAGAGGATCACTTAGAGGGGGACAGGGCTTTTGGAATGCTGTGACCTTGGTCTGTGGAGAAGGAGGCGCCTCGGAGTTGGCACCAAATGACTGCTGGAAATGTAATTTCTATGATGTTGGCATTATTGTGACTCTATATGCCTTTTTTTCCTTGAGACATCTTTTGGGCATTTGAAAACCCATGTCTACTGCATTGTAATGTTTTCAGATTATTTTCTTAAATGCTGTCCTATATGGTTCTCATGACCTCTCTGTGAAGTAAGCCAGTTAGACATATATTTTATTAATTAAAGACTCGAGACTCACAGAAGTTCAGCGGCCATGTCCAAAGCTCAGAGCCAGGAAGTGGAGGACTTGGGTCACGCGTCCTGGCTTCTGACCCTGAGGCTTTCCTTTTGCAGCACACACCAGAATATGGCACCTGCTATTCTGACTACATTATTTCTAGAAATGGGTTATTGGCAGATGAGACACCGTCTTCTCCCTCTTCATCATGGAAGGGTGAGTATTAGGCAGAACGATAAAGGTGAACTCTACAGAGATTAAGTGAAATTTTTCTTGTTACATTCCCATTGTAAGTGGCAGGTTAAGAACTACCAGAAAAAAATATAGCCATGGAGAAGGAAAAGCTTTGCTCTGAAAGACTTTTTCCCCACAGAGAGAATTCTGGTTTCACATGGAAATGACAGGCAGTAGGATGGCCATTCTCAATCATGTCACGTGGTGAAGGCAGAAGCCTCCTCATTTAGAACAATGCTTTAATTTCCCAGATGAACAAACCAAGGACCAGGGAAGGAAGTGATTTCCTCATGGTCGAGCTGCTGAATAAAGACAGAGCAGGCACTGGCACCCTGCCCTCCTAGTTTCAGCTAGCAAACCTTGCTAGGGAGCATTCCTGTTTCACAGCATCCTCATTTTTGCACATGTGCTGTCATTTTTTCAGATATCAGGATGAAGCCTCAATCATCTTGAATAAAAAATACGAATATAGACTTGTTCACCAAATTCTCCTGAAATTCTTTTCATAAAAGGAAACAATTTGAATCTTGGATGGTGTAAACTGAGTGCAAATAGAAGGAAAAACCGCTTCAGACAACAGGTCATTGTATTAGGCCATTCTTGCATTGCTATAAAGAAACACCAGAGACTGGGTCCTTTATTTAAAAAGGAGAGGTTTAATTGACTCATGGTTCTGCAGGCTTTATTGGAAGTATGATGCCGGCATCTGTTTAGCTTCTAGTGAAGCCTCAGGGAGTTTTTAGTCATGGTGGAAGGCAAAGCAGGAGCAGGCACATCACATAACAAAAGCAAGAACAAGCGAGAGAGAGTTGGGAGGGAGGTGTCACACACCTTTAAACAACCAGATCTCACAATAACCCACTAACAGAAAGACAGCACCAAGCCATGAGGGATCTGTGCCCATGACCCAAACACCTCCCACCAAGCCCCACCTCCAGCACCGGGGATTACAATTCAACATGAGATTTGGGCAGGGACAAATATCTAAACTGTGTCAGTCATCTAATATGGTATATATATATATATATGAATATTAAAACAGGAAGAAATCTAAGAAAACATAACTTATTGATTGCCTAATTGATACAATCATTGTTATTCATTGGACACATTTTTATTGCATGTTAGTATGTGCTAGGCACAGTGATTAGTAGTGTGAATATAATGATGAGCAAAAGTGAACGTGGTCCCATCTTCATGAAGTTAAGTTGCACTACTGAATTGACGACAGTGCCATTCATTGGGATAGACATTGGAAGGGGAGTGGCTCTAATGCAGGCAGAGAATGCTTGGGCTTAGACTGCAAGGTAAATTTGAGGCACCTGTAAGTAGAAGTGGACATACAGTACAGGACTGGAACTCAGAAGATGGTGTTGGCAGGAGATATACAATTCGGAATTTGTGAATGAGTGGCGATTGAAGCCACGAACATGGACAAGATGGACAGAAAGTACAGAGAGAGAAGAGAAAAGGGCCCAGTATGGAGTCTTTGGTATTATGAGTCTTGATGGCCTAAACTGAGAGGATGAGCAGGTGAAGGACACAGAGAAGGGGCAGCCAGAGAATAGAAACTGTGAGATGCGATGTGATGGTGACCAAGGGAAGTTTGTGTTGAAGAAGAAAGCACTTCTAAGTGAAATCCTGCTTAGAGATTCTGTAAGGTGAGGATGAGAAAAGGAACCTTGGACTTAATGATGTGAAGATCATTGAAGAGGCTTAGCTACATCAGTGGACAGCTGTGAGGGGAAGTCTATTGGGAATGAGATGAGGAATGAACAGGAGGAGAGCAAAGGGCATTAAAGTGGTACCTATGGTCTTCCTTTGTGCATCAGCTCATGAAATGTGCCCCAGGCTGGATGCAAGAACAGGTCCCAGAAAAACCTGTGATTTGCAGTGTGAACACTGCTAAATCACCTAACCCTTCCCTGCCTCAGTTTTCTTAATCAATTCTATGGACTATAACCAGGGCTCATGAGGGATAGAAGAGCTTTGGAAATCCAAGCTTAAATTATTCCTTACATTCACTAAGCTCCAAATGCCAATTATTTTAAAACTATTTTCCTGTTAGAGATGTGTCCTCCCTCACACTTCAAGAAGATTTTTGGTTTATTTTTGTTTGTATTAGAAGGGATATTCCCCTTTTCCAAATCTGATCAACAATAGAAAGTACTTATCTATGTTCTCTTGTGATCTTGGTTTAGGAGACAATATCAAATCTCCTATGTATGTATTGGCTAGTAATGTATTTATTTACCCCTAAGACCTATATTGTTTATATAATCCTAAGGCTGATGTGAAAGAGGAGAAAAACCTGTTTTTTGTTTGTTTTCTAAATGATCATTAGATACACTAGAGAGGATTATCCTTCAACGAGTATGCCACAGAGTTGAAGGAGGTGATCAGGAATCCCTTAGAGTCTTAGAAACTCTCACAATGTGACTGATTCCATACGTTTAATGGTAAATATGATAAGCCCTTTAGATTTCTTTTTTTTTTTTTTGAAACGGAGTCTCGCTCTGTCGCCCAGGCTGGAGTGCCGTGGCGCGATCTCGGCTTACTGCAAGCTCCGCCTCCCGGGTTTATGCCATTCTCCTGCCTCAGCCTCCCGAGTAGCTGGGACTACAGATGTCCACCACCACGCCTGGATAATTTTTTGTATTTTTATAGAGACGGGGTTTCACCGTGTTAGCCAGGATGGTCTCAATCTCCTGACCTCGTGATCCTACCGCCTCAGCCTCCCAAAGTGCTGGGATTACAGGCGTGAGCCACCGCGCCCAGTCTGCCCTTTAGATTTCTCTATTAGCTTAGTTTCCCAGACTGCTACAGTGGTGAGTAACTGAATATTAACAGATGAAAATGGAAGTTATGGACACATGCCAGTTGTCTCATACCAATGGCTCCCTAATGTGAAAAGTCCTGCTGATACCCACAACCTTACTGTGGCCTTTCTTGGAGGAGCAGATCTGTTGGAAAATAAAGTTATCATTGACTGGATAATTGATAGTTGTTTTTTGTTCTCCTGAAGATATTTATAGGCCCCAAATCATTGGTATGGTAGACTGAGAGTCCTGTGAGAAGTACAATCAGGGGATATGAGTGAAGTTTTGTTGTCTTAGGGCAATGGCTAGAGATTGGGCCAGGCCTGGACCCTTAAAATCTCTGCTCTATCCTCCGTGTTCTTTTTTTGCTGTTTATGTGTCTGGAAGTGAAGGACTCCAGGGTCTTAAGATATAACAGAGTGATAAGATGGAATCAGCCTGGATCCCTGAGTCACCACTTGGTGGTGAGCCTCCAGGGGGAACTCTCCCATTAGACTGCTGCCTGAGCAAGAAATAGACTTTGTGGTGTCAAGCAATGAACATTTTTGAGTTGTTTGACATAGCAAGTGGTTTACCCTGGGAACACATCACAGATCTATAATACAATGTAGGCTGTGGTATAAGCGAAGGTTATATAAAGTGTTATAAGAAGAGACAAAGGCCTGATTAATTCTACCTGGGAAAGTTAGAGAAGGATAGAAAGATGAGATGATATTTAAGCTGGATAAACAGAGAAAAGTTTGCTAAATGAGACAGGTGGGGAGACAATTTAAACAAGCGGTCCAGTGTGGGCAAAGTCCATGGTGCATGGAAATATATTCTGAGTACGAGTCAGTGACAAAGCTCCTTTATGGGACCTTTGTAGGGAGCAATTGGAGAAGATGCTGAGGCCAGAGCAAGCACTGAGGGCTATACCTCTTCAGTTTTACCCAGAACACAGGAACTGTCAATATTCCCAAGAGAAAAGCACATGTTAGAAGGATCCTCTGGCATCTGTGTGGGATATGGATGAAAAAGGTTGCCTGTGGGGGCTGGAAGTACATTTAGAAAGTTGCTTCAGAGCTCACACCTGTAATCTCAGCACTTTGGGAGGCCGAGGTGGACAGATCACTAGAGGTGAGGAGGTTGAGGCCAGCCTGACCAATACGGTGAAACCCTGCCTCTACTAAAAATACAAAAGTTAATTGGCCGTGGTGGTGGGTGCCTGTAATCCCAGCTACTTGGGAGGCTGAGGCAGGAGAGTTGCTTGAATCCGGGAAGTGGAGGCTGCAGTGAGCTGAGATCACACCACTGCACTCTAGCCTGGGCGATAGAGTGAGAGAGAGAGAGAAAAAAAAGAAAGTTGCTTTAGAAATCTAGCAGGAGCTTACAAGACAATATACGTGTAGCACACAAAACATAGTGCCAAACACTAAGAAATATTAGGGTCATTTTGTTTGTTTTCCCTGAATGAGAGAAATGACTGTGGGAATGAAGAGAAAGTGAGTGGATAAAAGAGTTTTTTGGAAGCTATAAATCCTTGATGAACAAGTATTGAATAAATGATGCCGTATCTTCTGGGGATGCTGAGTGGTCTGTTAAACACCCCATGGTGGGGAGGAGGGTTACTAAATAACTGTGTCAAATGTCTTCTCCTTTCACTAGAAGCTCTTAAAAATCCAGACATCCAACAAGAGACCAATAGGACACGCTGATGTTTTATGAATGGGGCCAGGACCAGCCTGAGTGTGGAGCCTCATGGGCTGAGTTTCCCCTGGATTCAGAGCCCTGAGGTTGAGTTATCTACTGGTCAGCTGGATCAGGTAATCAGTACCTGTGGGTTGATGGCGGTGGGGAGTAGGGGTCAGGTAAGAGGGATTGCATCTCTGGAAGCCTTTTGTGCTGTCTCGTAAAGAGCCCCTTTAGGGAGGGTGGATGATATGGACACCGTGAATGAGAAACAGAGGGCCATATATTCTCAGCTAGGCAGAGGGCAGCCAGCTCAGCTGAAGGAGGAGATTGCCCACGTGTTTATCATATCCAGATTCTTGTTTTTAGGTCTCCCCTCCTACATGAGGCATGGATTGGTGATGAAGTAGGTTGGTAGTGAGCACTAAATGGGAAAGAGTAAAGGTATAGTTGCCTAAAATATGGCCCTTTTCAGGCAGTTATAGGAGGGTGACAGTAAAGATGAAATTGATGGAAACTTGGTGCAAGGTGGGAAGAGGGACCCTCTGACAGAGACCCTGTCATCGTGTCCCTGGAAGGGACACTGAGATGTCATCAAATCTATTCCTGGAAATACAGGGCTGCATTTCCAGCCATACCCGAGAGGAAGCTGTCTGCTTTTTCTGAAAATATCTTGAGATTTCATTAACACATTGTCCCTTTTAATATATACCACTGTCTTACCACCCTAGGAAACATTTTCTTTTCTTTCTTTCTTTTTTTTTTTTTTTTTTTTTTGTGGGTGTCTAATCTAATTCCTTACAGCTGCAATATATTCTGTTTTTCCTTGCAGTTCAGCTGCTGTAAAGAGACAGTGCCCGGCCACCCATACAGCATTCCTTTGTGGCAGACAAGGGACTGGTGAAATGCAACATAGATGGTCTAAGGACCCTGTGCAATGGAAACTCCAATTGAAATTGTACATAACCACTAACATTCTACCTATTCAAGGGGGCTGAAGATGGAGTGTAAGAAAAAGCTCCGAAGCCAGAGCACTGTTGCAGCCTCGGCCTCATTTTCCAACAGGTACACTGGAGTTATAAATACATGCAGGGGCCACAGGGATGGTGCAGGTAGACAGGAGCTGCGTGGGTGTTGGCCAGCTCCCGGACTCATCTTTGGCAGTATGGAGTGCTGGCATGTTGCACTTGTTCCGTGAAAATCTGGGTCCACACTTCTATTCTGCATGCCTGGTTTCTTGAAGGGACAGTGACCTCTGCCAAGACAATAGCTAGTGGGGCTGTTAACATGGAATAATGAGAGTTGGTGTTGGTCTGGATCTGGTTAACTGGGGGAAAGGAAGGAAGTCACTATGACTTTATCTTACTTTGCTTTGTAGAAGTTCTTTCATATAATCGGAGGGCTAGAAAAGAAACAGAGATACATATGCTGACTGCTATATTTTACAGAAGAGGAAATGGAGGCACTCAGAGATAAAGCCACTTATACAAAATCACGGTGAGATAAGGGTTCTCAAAGATTGTTTGGTTGTATGTAAGAGAAACCCAGTTGGATGAGGTGAGGGTCAAGGTAAGCCCAAGGCCTTGGGGCAAGAAGTGCCGAAGGGAATGGAACCGGGATCTTAAAACCTTTGGAAACTAAGATTTCTTATTCTCCTTCTCTGTCTTTTCCCCATGGTATCTTGTATTTGTTTCTCTGCTCATCTCTTTCCATCTCCTTTTTCTCAATTCCCTGAGAAGGACAGGGAATTGGCTACCATGTCTACTAAGTGATAGAACTGGAACAAGGTCTTGGACTCCTTTTCCTGTGCTTTTCCATTACATTGGCTGTGTCCACATGAACTCTCAGAAGTCAAGTACAAATTGAAATGGGAATTTGGAACTGGGTTTAGGACAAGAGAGAATTATCTGTTTCTTAGATCTGAAACCTCATGCTTTGGTCTGGGCCTTCCATCTGCCTCTCTTTTGTTTTGTTTCTCAGACTCTTTAGAGGGATGAGGGTGGCCTGTTTATTGAGTTCACCTGAGCTTCCAATGGCTAGCTTGGCATTATTTTAGAAACCTGGCTTCACTAAAATAAATAATAATGAAAAGAGTTTTTTGGCAATTCAGCAATCCTCTCAAATCGACTGTAGAATTTAGAGCTGGAATTGAAAAGACACATTTGGTTGGACCTTCCCCCACCTTCACCTTCATTTTACAGATGGGGAAACTGAGACTCTGCGAGATCAAAAGGACTAATGCAAGTGATCCTAAAATCTAGTGGCACACATGGGGCTAATGAAGACTCTGTTCCTGATCTGCTGCTGCCTGAAACAGCTGCTTACAACAGCTCCTTCCTCGGGCCTGGAAACCAGATGTGAGGACATTTGGGGAATGAGAATCCACTTGAAAAGCCGACCAGTGTCCAGGCCTTCTTTGCATGTTTCCAAAGAGCCCAGAGAGTCACTGCCTTCCTCAAGGACGGACAACATAGTCTGCCCAGCCCACAGAGCTGCCAGGAGAAGCCAGGTGTCAGAGGCTTTAGTCCCTGGCGTGGCTCCTCCACTCCAGAGAGGAGCTGAAGGCAATTCTCACAGTGCCCCTGCAGCAGTGGAGACATCTTTCTCCAGCGCTCGTGTACATCCTTGGGACAGAAACACACAGCCATTCTCCCTGCTCACAGCCAGGCCCCACCAGCATAGAGTAGCATTTATGGCTCCTTTGTGAGGCGCAAATCCAAACATGCAGTGATTTCATTTTTCTAACAACAGCATTTCTAGTCTTCCCACAGCACTAATCAGTTGCCACTAGAGCATCTCTTGCTTCCAAACATTTTCCTTTTTCTTTGCTTCTGGGAAAGCACACAGTTCAGAAGCCTTATCCACATGGATGGCAATCCCATTCTTTGGCTTCTCTGGGGTAGATCAGATTTAAAAAAAAAAAACAAAAAACAAAAAAATCAAGCTTCCTTACCTATACCTATCTCTTCACACATTCCTGCATTATGTTTGATTCATTTATCAGCCATGAGTGGATCCCACACTGCAGGACCCTGGGCAGTAATGGATCACCAGAAGGAAGAGACGCCCTTTGCAGGCCATTCCTGACTTTTCCCGGCAGCTAGTGGCCTTGGGGTAGAGACATTTACGTCTCAGCAGGGCAGGTATCTCGCCTGTAAAAGCTGAAGAATAGAAATGGTGGGGCCATAGTGATAGTCATCAGTGGGTCTACTGTGCAGACTCAGGGTGAGGGTGGCAGCCACATTAACCATGAATTCAATGGCCCCTGGAATTTTGTAACACACACCTGCACACCCATGCAAAATGGCCCAACTGGTACCAGAACTTTAAACACAAGGTTTTCCCAAGAGTTTGCACTGTGGCCGAGGAAACCCAGGATCCTGACCGGCCTGGCTGGTGGAGCAATTGTCAAGAACCAGGGCTATGTGTCAGAGACTTTGAGTTCGAATCGCAGCTCTGCCACTTGCCAGCAGTGAGACCATGAACAAGTTAAATATAGTAGGTGTTCAATAAATCTTTGCTAATTCATTATTATTGTTCCTACCACTACAGTGATCCTGTCTTAATCAGGGGCTGGCTCACCTGTGTGGCTCTGGTTCTCCCTCTGGCTGAATTGCACACTTCTGCACTTGGTCTTAGCCAAGAGGCCAAGAATCAACTGCCATTGCACACTTCTGGCCCTGAGGGGCATCTCTAGATTTTAGGGCCCTTTCCAACTCACCTTGTCCTTGGTTATCTGACACAGGAAATCTGAATTCCTCCTCCTAAGCCTCATCACCCACCTTTTCCATAGCTACCTCATGTCTTTTCATGGAAAAGTATTTTGGCAGCAATTTGAAGGATGAACTAGCCATTGAGTATTCATGAATAAATGAAGCAAATCTAAAATATCTCGCAATGAACACATTCATTGCAGCAATTGACCAAGGTGTCTGAGTCTTAAAACTAATCCAAGGTCTCCTGGAGATATTTTTTGCTTGTCTTTTGGTGAGATTTGCAGACGGGGCTTTCTCCAAATATTTCTGAGTCTGTTGTTCAGTGCTATTTTGAGTTCTTTCACATGTGGAATTTATTCCTATACTTAGCTCTTACCCAGCACCCTGGGGTACTTGAAAATGTTTTCAATTTGAACAACTATAGTGTATTAACAAATCCTTGCATGTGCTTTGCAAAGCACTTAAATTCAGCTGACTTCCTATCTCAGCCTCCTTTTCCAGCATAATCTCCAGCCCAAGCTGTGCTGACCACACCTTTTGCAAAACTTTGACCAAAGAATGTGCCCAGCTGAGGATTGTCAGATTCCACAGACAGCAACAGGTCCCTATTAGTGAGTGAGCCACAGAAATAAAATGCCTCTGATGCCAGAAAGTGGGCTTTCAGAAAAATGTCAACTGGAGAAAGATAACAGAAATGTACACAATTAGGAGCATTGCCCAGCGTCTGGGCAATGTAGAGTTTTGTACCCAAAGCTCTGTCCTTCTGTGTAGATAAGGGATATCTCTTGTCAAGCAACACTATGGCAATGTTCTGACTTCCTTATGTCTAAGCATGAGCAAAAAACCTGGAACTCATACCTCCACTCACCTTTCTTTTCTGATTAATCAAACTGAGCATTCTGACTCAGCATTGTCCCGTGTCTAGGAAAGGAGAAACAGTTACCCATCCAGGAAACAGGGAAAGAGTGGTGCCTTGCAGTAATGCTCTTCATATAACAAGAATGCTATCTGAAACTCGTAAGCCCTAGAAGATTTAGCCCAAATTAAGGACCTTGTTAGCAGCTGCTTCCCAAGCCCTTCCTCTCCTTTTATTTCTTTTGTTGACTTGCAGCAAGCTACACAAAAGGAACCTCTTTCTTCTTCTGCCCACAGATTCCTTTCTCAAAAGCCATTCTAAGAAATAATCCAATTCTGTCTCAGATATAAGGGCTTTCATTCTCAGTCCATTATATTGTTTATCTTGGGAATTTCTTTCCAGTTTTAGGTTTTTTGTTTTTTTTTTTGTTTGTTTCTACCCAAAGTTAAGCACATGGCTTGCACTGTGAGGAAGATTGCACTAGTGGTAGGAAATAGACCACCATCTTGGTATTGTGATCAAGCCGCATGGGTTCTGGGCCCCATGCTTTGTAAGCATACTTGGCAGAGAAAAATATATTTATACTAAGTTAAGAGGCAAATTATCCACAGTCAAAATGACTAATCATTGTTTAACTTAAATGTGAAAGATAATGGGGAGAGGAATGCAGCATTTGTAAGGAACTGAAAGACTGAATAATGTATAAGCAGGTGAAGCGCGGGCCTGTGAGTATGAACATATATCCATGGTGTGTCTGTGTGTGGGGTTTATGTAAAACATAGAAAGGCATATCTACTTCTGCAAAAATAAATCAAGATAATACGATGCTATCTACAGCTACACTATCATCACTGCAGCACCATTATTAGCTGCTTTAACAAACAACTCAAGCAAGCTCAGTTTTCCTTAATTCCTTTGAAAATGTTTTATATATTTGAAATACCATATAACGGTATTTTGCGGACAAATCATAGAAACAAATGGCAACATTTTTAAACACAGATAAAAAATAAAAACCATGATGCAACACATACACTATAAAAGCTCTACCTGTGACTACTTCACAATTCAAGGTGGTGGTTTGTTATGCGAATAAAACCTATTTTGAATTTGCCCTATGAAAAATGACAAAGAGATCAACAGTAAACTTTTTGGTGCTTCAAATGGGCTCAAATACATCTTGTTAGAATGTAGAATATCTTAGGATGGCTGATAACACAAAGGCAAATGATCCTGGGGTGTACAGAAGGAAAATTGAGAGAGATTTTAAATTTGCTCATTCTGGTCTAGGAGAGGAACATTTGCCTGCTAATTTGCTCAAGGACTGACATTTATGGAACGAATTTTTCGTCTTTCTGTTCCCATCTTAGGGAATTATTCTGGAGACATCATATGCCTCCACCTCCACATCAAATTGGCCATCAGATCCCGCAGAGTTCACCTCTGAGGAGCTCTGGGACTCACTCCTTTCCCCTTCGACTGCCACTGCCTTAGAATTGGCCTGTGGCATCTGCTTCTTGGGTTGCTATATTCTGTGCCTCTAACATCACTCTCAACCCATTCTCCCTGCTCCAGCCAAAGAGAGCCTTCTGGAACAGAGAGCTACATGCCATTTAACTGTTTAGAAACCTTCAGTGGGTTCTGGTTCTAGTCAAGGTGCGTGAAGCACATACCACTTCGTCTCTCCCACTGAATGCCGTGAAAATCCCTGGAGAAAATGCAGGGAGCAGCTACCGACAGACACAGAAAAGTAAAACAATAACAGACAGATTGGGGAAGAACTCCAAGTACTACAGAATGGGTAGCAGATGTAGTTGCAGGAAGAGCACAACAGAACAGGGAAATTAAAGCCCTGGATTTCTAGCCTGTGTACCCGGAAGGGGACCACCTGCAAGGTGGAAAGTGTCAGGGAGATGCTGGAGAAGAGGGAGCTCAAGGAAGAGATCCTAGAAAGATGTAGATGAACTCCTGGGCTGCACATACCCCTGACTACTTAGTAAAAATCTCTGCTAAGGTGTCGGAACATCTGTGCACATGGCTCCCACCTCAGGGGCAGCCTGCAAACGATTAAGCAATTTCCAGAGCCCCTGGCATTGGTGCCAGATGAACCAGGGTTCAAATCTCTGTTCTGTGGGTCATCCTCCTTACCAGCTGTGTAACCTGCAGAGCCATCACCCTCATCACCCTCTCTGGGCTCAAAAAAAATGAACAAGAATTTGGGGGCTGAGTGAGTAGTGAGAGAAGAGATTAGAAAAGCCTTCTATGAAAGGTGCCTGCTGTGGCTGGGATATAGTTTGTTTCGCCCACTAAATCTCATGTTGGATTTGATCCCTAGAGTAGCTGTGTTGGAAAGTGGGACCTAATGGGAGATGTTTGGGTCATGGGGATGGATCCCTCAAGAGTAAGTTGATGTCCTCCATTGGGAGTGAGTGGGTTCCAGGGGTTTGTAGAGGAAGTGGCTGACACATTCCCTGGGGCTGGAGGGCAAAGGAAGGGGGCAGAACAAGGCTGAGACCCTGGCTTGCCATAGGCCACCTACATGTCCAGGACACAACTGGGCTGGTCAGGAATGGGGATGAATGACCCGCGATGGCAGCAGCAGTACTCTACCGGTTCTTCCTGCACAAGCATGCACTCTGATCAGGGACACGTGATGGCAGAACATACAGAGGGCCACATGGAGCTTTTGTGCTCTCTTCCCAATTTCTGTATGTATCTTCAGTCGTAACAGTAGAGTCTCTGTTTCCTTGGCTGACCTTCTAACTGCTCCCTAAACAGCCCCACCTGAGTAATCTTTCACATCTGTGCACCCAACAACCCACCTTCCCCTTTTTCCAAAGAGGCCCATTAAAGGTTAGTGAAAGTCCAAGAACAGCATTTCTTCCCATGTAGTGTGGCAAGAGATTCTTCTTCACATGCATGAACTCTCTTTCTGTCTCTCCCATGAAACTTCATAGAAGCCTACCCCGCTGGCCCCCCGTTTTCCTTCCCCTTTGACTTTCCCATCTTGGGTGTCTCTGCCAGTGCCATCTGGCTGCCTCAGGTCCTGTTGTCCTTCTGGTTCACTCTAGACCCTGCTCTCCTGGCCACCTCATTCCAACATGTGCTTCTAAGTTTTTAATCATGGTTAGGTTGATGGTTGTGCCATGTATGCCCTGAATGAAGATGACGGCATTGATGCGCACAGCCTATTGTTGAAGCCAACACATGTCTATTTTTAATGATAGAAACGAATGAATTTGAAGAATTGTGTTTTTTGTGTGCAGGATGTTTCATTGTAAGTGGCGCAGAAATAGTGGCAATAAGTTTTGGTTTCATAGTCAGCTGTATACTTGCGGCGTCTGTAGGCCCTGGTGATTGGAAGGACATAGAATGTGGAAGATGAAGTCATACTTCTTCTTCCATTAGAAGGGACTCACCTCTGCTCTCATTTTTGCTGGTTTCCTGCCCACATCTCGGGCCCCAGCCCTCTGATCTGCTCTTAGGAATGGTTTCTTCAAGTTCTCTTTATGCCAAGCTAATCCTACGGCCCTCGGGCACTGACCCCACACAGTCCCAATGCCAGGAGAGCAAACATCTCTGCTAAGATACCGGAATACCTGTGCACATGGCTCTCACCTCAGGGGCATCCTACAAACGACTAAGTAGCTTCCAGAGCCCCTGGCATTGGCGTCAGATGAACCAGAGTTCAAATCTCTGTTCTGTGGTTTATCCTCCTCAGCAGCTGTGTAACCTGGAGAGCCATCCCCCTCATCACCCTCTCTGGGCTCAGTTTCTTCATCTGTTGAATGGGGATAATCTGCACAAACCATCCACCACAAGCTTTGTGCACTACTGATGAATAAGAAAGGTTTTTTAAAACTTTCTGTCTCTGCTTCCAGCTGTAACCATGGCCCCTCCTCCTGCCCAGCTAACCCAATCCTGACAGTGCAGTCTGGGCCACTCACATTCCTTTCCCTCTCCTCTCGGGCAGGAGTGGGTTGGCAGTTAAGACTGTACGGTTCATTAGCAGGCAACTGGACAGGTGACACTGCTTGCTGGCAAAATAAACAGCTCAAGGGAAAGCAAATGTCTGGGCTTAGCACCTGGGTGAGGCAGCTGAGTGGGGCATGCGGGCATCAGTTCCAATATAACAAAAAACCAAGGAGTGCTGTTAATATCACCACCATCTGGCAGCTTCCCAAACACTGAGACCAAGAGAAGTTTCATGGGCATGAGGCCAGACTGGAAAGTATTTCTCAACCTTCTAGATAATGCGTGGTTTGGTTGGGGAGGGGACTTGAGAGATTAAGTGTAGATAGGTAGATGGTGGCATAAAAAGTGAACATAGATCACAGAGAGCAAATTTAAGAGAGGGATGTTGCAGGACCTTCTTTGCTTGTGGCTTTTTGACTGCCCACTCACTCTCCTTCCTCTCAAGCAAAAGTCACCAAACTCCTCCCCTTAAAACCCCTGAAGGCCCAGGGGTGATGTGAGGAGTGAGCCAGGGTGCAGCTCTACCCACTGTGATATGGGTGGCCCTGGTTCAGCTGGGAGCCCCTCTCCTCTAGCGCTGGGACCCTGGCTCCCACTCCCTCTCTCTGCCCCAGGTCCCATCTTCCCGGGCCCACGTGGCTGGCCCCATGTGTCTGACCACCTGCTCTGCGGCTGCCCGCGGTGGAGTGGCCCGCAGAAGCCCCTCTTCCATTTTGCAAGACAAACAGAGGAACAGATGGACGGGGCCGGCTGAGAGCCCAGAGCACAGCTGTCCCAGCTGCCTGCTCTCTTGTACTTTGCGCCACCTGACATTGGCCTCTGTGAGCATT
>NW_012101843.1:3627543-3646249 GCF_000951045.1 Mandrillus leucophaeus
GTGGCAGGAACCGGAGGCAGGAGGACCCTGCAGTAACAGTAATCAGACTGCAAGTCTTGTCAACTGTCTCTCCTCCTTTCAGTTGAAGAAATGGACTTCCCTGTCTGCTGAAGCAGGAAATAGGGGTGCAAGAAACAGGACAAGGAATGGGATAAGGAAAAATCTCAAACAGGAAGCCTACTGCCCAGCCCGGCAATGGCGTGGGTGTGTATTTTTCTCACCACGATCCTATCAGGAATTTCCCAGGTTATGTGACTATGTTGATCCTGCACATAATACTCAAGGCCCCCAGAGTTCAGGATCTTCAACTATTCCTTAAAGGGGCAGTCACCTGGAGTGGGGGGGTGTTCAGATGAAACATTTGCTCTGCCCAGCACTCCCTCCCCTGAAATCCTCCCAAAGTGAAGTGGGCTTCTTGCTGGTCATGGTCTCCTTGGTCTATGAGTGTTTTCTTAAACTCCACTGCCCTGGAGCAGCAGGCGAGGAATCTGAGTCCAAGGAAGGGAAACCCAGCATTAGTGTCAGGCTTTGCTCCCAACAGTGAAACCTCGGCATTCCAGCCTCAAGCCCATGCATCCCTCCTTTCTCCTGGGAAATGTCTCCGTGGTGCTCTCTGTGTCTCATAGGCCCCAGCAGCAGTTCTCCTGGAGGTTTCTGTGGGTCACCAGCCCTTCACCACTCCCTGCAACTCCTTGTTCTGCCATGGGGGTATAGGTGAGTGGTCCCACTCCCCCGGTTCTCCTGACTGGGGGTGGTCTTCCTGTTGCTTTCCGTTGGCGAGGTTGTAGCTGCCTTTGTGGCTTCTTCAATAGACGTAGTGCTGAGTGGAGAAGGCAGAAAAGCCCTCTCCTTCCCTGATTACGCTCCAGCTCTAAGCCATAGAACTTAATGCCCGCGGAGGAAGTGCTGTTTCCTCAGGGCTCTTTCTGTCCACTTTCCCTACTCTTCCTCTCCTCCTCCCTTCCCTCTGCTGAGGTTTGTGGCAGAGCATCTGGGTGGCCCAACGAGGACTTGGCCAACACGAGGTTCTGCTCCCTCTTCATTGCTCCTTCCTCAGACACACAGCCAGTGCCCCAGGACCGAGCTTACCCTCACCGACTCTTGGTGCCTGCAAGTGAAGTGTCCTCCTGTTTCGTCCCTTGCCCCAGAGGTTAAGGGACAGCTGTAGCTTCCCAGCCTCCAGTGGCTCTTTAGACTGTGAAAATAAAACCACGGCTGACTTATCCCTGTGGACCAAGTTCTCAAACTACAGAAAAACTCTTGAGTATATATGAAATAAAAAACCACAGAGAAGATGATGGGTAGATTCTTCTTGTTTGGGAAGGTTTCCTGACTCCTTTACAGCTTGGAATATGCTTCCTTTCTGAGTAAAAGAAAAATAATCACCAAATTTAGGGTTATCTCTTTAGGTATCCCAAAAAGATAATAAAGCTTTTTCTTTCTTATCTCTGCTTCTATTTTTTTTTTTTTTTTTGAGATGGAATCTCGCTCTGTCGCCCGGGCTGGAGTGCAGTGGCGCGATCTCGGCTCACTGCAAGCTCCGCCTCCCGGGTTCACACCATTCTCCTGGCTCAGCCTCCTGAGTAGCTGGGACTACAGGCGCCCGCCACCACACCTGCCTAATTTTTTGTATTTTTTAGTAGAGATAGGGTTTCACCATGTTAGCCAGGATGGTCTCGATCTCCTGACCTCGTGATCCGCCCGTCTCAGCCTCCCAAATCTCTGCTTCTATTATGTGATGAAGAGAGATAGAGACCCAGAAGGTTAAAAAGAATAAGGCTGTCTTTTAATTAGCTCTATCAACTGATAGGACATAGAGCCACCAAAGCGTACATGAGCCACATTTTCAACAGGTGGGGACAGCTGGCCTGAAATCCCAGAGTCATCCTTGGAAGACTTGGATGCTAGAAGTATCCAGGTGAGATAGAAAGGGCATCCTAATTAGGTCAGGGGAAAAACTAAGGCTAAAGAGGTTTAACTAAGTGCAAGGGTTGTTAAGTGTCTGAGTCATTTTCTGTGTGTATAACAGACTACCATAGGCTAGGTAATTTCTAAAGAAACGAAATTTATTTTTTACAGTTCTGGAGTCTGAAGTCCAAGGTCAAGGTCAAAGAGCCGCATCTGGTGAAGGCCTTCTTGCTGGTGGGGACTCTGCAGAACCCTGAAGCATTGCAGGGCATCACATGGTGGGGGAGCTTGAGCATACCAAACTGGCTTTTAGTAGAGACCCACTCTCATGATAACTAACCCACTCCTGTGATAACCCATTAATTAATTAACCCACTAATCCATTAGTCAACTAATAGATTAATCCATTGATGAGGGAACAGCCTTCATGACCCAATCACTAAAGGCCCTACTTCTTAATACTATTATAATTGGGATTAAATTTCAACATGAGTTTCAGAGGGGACAAACATTCAAGCCATAGCAATAAGAAAGCTATACAATTGTTCCTGTGTGCATATTTCTTTTCTTTTTCTCTTTTTCTTTTTTTTTTTTTTGAGATGGCGTTTTGCTCTGTTACCAGGCTGGAGTGCAGTGGCACGATCTCGGCTCACTGCAGCCTCCACCTCCTGGGTTCAAGCGATTCTCCTGCCTCAACCTCCTGAGTAGCTGGGATTACAGGCGCATGCCACCACACCCGGCTATTTTTTTGTATTTTTAGTAGAGATGAGGTTTCACCGTGTTGGTCAGGCTGGTCTTGAACTCCTGACCTCGTGATCTACCCCCCTCGGCCTCCTGAAGTGCTGGGATTACCGGAGTGAGCCGCCGCGCCTGGCCTGTTTCTTTAAATCTTATTCTACTTGCATTGTTTCAATATATTCTTCGGTGAAACTATTAAACCCACTTTTTTAAAGATCTCATGTTTAAATATCTCAATTTTGTTTGTAAAAGGATAATAGGATAGAAAAGCATGTGATTATTTTCTACTCTTAACTATACCAAAACGATTAGGAAAGCCACACAGACATCAGCAAGGCACTGTTGGCTTCATAATGCTGGCATGTCCCAAATGCAGGCAAAGTTCCGGAGAGGACATTACCAGTTGCTAACAGATTCTGGCTATATGACTCATCTCCAGGGAACAGGATCAGTGTTATTTGATTTTGCACTATCAGAGTGGTGGGTAAATGAACATGATTTTCCTCTCCTGCTTGTCCATATGTCCAAATAATTAATATCTTGTGAGAACAAAATGAATCCAATGATAGCTAGCATTTATCAAATACTCATTATGTACGTGGAACTGTTAGTCATTTTCGTAAAGTAGATCATTTAATTCTTCACAAACCCTGTGAAGTAGGCATTACGGTCTCCATTTTGCTGAACAGGAAAATGAGGTGAAGAAAATGCTGAATCACTGCTTGAGGTCACAGAGCAGGTGAGTAGTGGGGTTGGGATTCTGGCCGGATTCCAGAACCTGGGCAGAAGAACTCCTGGAATTGAGGGAGAAATTTTAGGTTGTGCCTAAATCAAAAGTTGCCCTTTGCCTGCCAGAGTTTCTAATAGCCTCTTCTTTAATCAACGTACCATTTTTTCACCCTTTGATAAAGTAATAATTTTCACCCCCTGCAAATTTAAAAGTATACTGACTCAGGTTAGAACCATTTCTGTCCCAGGAATATCCAATATGATGAAAGGTTTGGTTGTTTCCCCAGGGATTTAGTGTTCCTGTAAGGAGTGTTTTTCCTGACATTATCAAAGTGTATGTCTTATTTTTGCATTGCCTTGACTTCTGTAAGTCAAGATTTTGTAATGTGGGACATTGATGGATTGACTGTTATAAACAAACTTGTGTATGTGAAAATGTATGTGCATTCACTTTGGTGAGGAACACAACATTTTTTAGGGTTGTCAGATTATTTCGACAAAAAGCTGAATGTTTTTGATTTAAAAAAATGTCAGCCCCAAAATATGTACATTATTAGGAAATTTATTGGTTACAATATATTTTATATTTTATACCAATTTTGCAACTTTTGTCAGTTTTACTATTTAAAAAATTTATTTGCTTCCGTGATAGTGAATTTTATGTGCCAACTTGGCTAGACCATGGTTTCAAGCTTTTGGTTAAACACTGGTCTAGATATTGCTATAAAGGTACTTTTTAGACATGATGAACTTTTGAATCAGTAGACTTTGAGAAGGCAGATTGTTTTTCATAATATGAATGGGCCTCATCAAGTCAATCGAAGATTTTAAGAAATAAAAGACTGAGGTACCCCTAGGACGAAGAGATTCTGATCCAGTCTGCCTTCAGACTTGAGCTGCAACATCAACTGTTTCCTGGGTCTTCAGCCTGCCTGTTTGCTCTGCAGACTTTGGCCTTGCCAGCCCCTATAACTATGTGAGCCAATTCCTTAAATCTCTTTCTCTCTCTCTCTCTATATATATATACACACACACACACACACATATATACACACACACACATATATATACACACACAAACATATATGTATATACGTGTGTATATATGTGTGTGTGGTGTATATGCATACTACTTGTATACATATATAGATAGACACATACACACACACATCCTGTTGGTTCTATGAGTCTTATTCCCTGCAATATGCATACCATGTTGGGTCCAATAGTCCATATATTACTGATGACACTGAAAGTTATTTCACACTGTTATTTGCCAAAGGAAATGAAAAGAAATTCAAATCATTTCAGTAAATTTGGAGTAGCAGATTCTTTGTGAAAAATGTATTTTCACTTTTCAAGAAATGTGTTCCCTCAAAAATCGGGCATAATATTTAAAGGAAAATTTGCAAGGAGCCCTGTTCTCCATGGTGACAACATGCAGAGTAGAACTACTTCATCGAAACAAGATTTCTAGTGATTAGCTAAAACCCGAAGCTCCAAAACACAGTGAAGTGGATTTTAAAAGGAAACCCTGTCTCCCAGTGTTTGAGAATTATATATACACACAGGGCCTCAGAGTCAATGAATTGAGTATATGAACTCTTAAATAGTCCTTCCACAATAGAAAGAGAAAGAAGTAGTGATGGAGCATTTGCAGGTGAGAGGATTCTAGGATAGGGATTCCAGGAGAGGAAGGGGAAGACCCCGGGGCTGGTGATGCGGTGTGGGTGTGTGGTCTACCAGGGCTTCCATCAGAGCTCAGGCTGTCCTATCCCTTTGGAGCAAGATTACTGTTAAGCCCTATACCACCAACTTGGAGCATAAACAATTTCATTCCAAAGTAGCATCTCAAAGCAAAACAATGAGAGGCCTAGACCTCACAGGTTAGCAGGAGACACATCTTACCCCACCCCATCCTTCAAACTTCCTCCAATGGCATATTCTACAGTTTTTGGGTTGTGTGCCACGTCAAAAGATTAGTTCCAGTTATTTTAATTTCTTGGTTGGTGCCAGAACTCTGTTTCACCTTTGAAGGTGCTGCTGCCCTGCTCCTGGAGGCGATATGGCTTGTTTTGCTCTCTCCCTCTGGCAGGCATCCTGACTGGTCTCAGTGCTGCCTGCAGATATATAATGTGCTGTGTAATGCTCGGTCAAGGGGAGCCTCGCGAGGGTGGAGATTTGCAGCATTACAACTCTTTGGGGTTGCAGTTCTTCTTTCCTTTCACTCACTCAGCCGTTTCCTTAGGGTGCAAGTCTGTTTCCGTGATGGCTCACCACTGGGGACAGAATCAGTTGCTGAGGGGGGCCTTAAATCCTGGAACCACCATTCCCTGTTAATGCTTGGCCCTTATTGTTCGCAGGTACTGTCTCCTTCTCCATATGGTGAATTATTTATTTTTCAGAAGCATATTGATGCGTAGTCAACAACCAGAAAATCTTGGTGACATATAATCCTGGTGTTTATTTATTGCTCATAAGTCTACAAGCCAACTGTGGTTTGATTGATCTAGGCGTGGCTCAGTGGGGCATGGCTGCAGGTTGGTTTTAGGTCTGCCCCACGTGTCCCTCATCCTTTTGGAGTTGGCAAACCACCCAGAGCACAGTCTTCTCATGCAGAAGTGCAGGTGGGAGAACACGTTCCAGCTTTTGCTAACATTGCATCAACACTGCAAATCACATGGCCAAGCGCAAGAGCAATGGCAAGGGGAAAGCATCTTATGAAATTTCACCCTAGAGGCTGTGAGGAGTGAATCTCCAAAATTCAAACTAGCACACCATCTAAGCAACTTTACACAGCCTTTTCCTAATTTCTACCTTGCTGACAGTTACCCCACTATGTCTAACAGCCTTAGTAATTTTGAATCCTAAAAGAAAGTGTTTGGGTTCTCAGGCTTCTTCTCCCAGATGTCCACTCTGCTCCCCAAAACAACTGTCTAATCACTTCTCAGCATATTCTAAGCTGCTTATACCAACGGCCCTGTGGGTAACAAGCTATGAATCACCAACTCCCTACCAAGCTGAAGCTCAGGCCTGGTTCAGGCAAAATGTTGTAATAAAGAATATAGCTCAAAAGGGATATTATATTGAGTCTCAGCTCTTCATTCCTTTTTATTTGCGCACAAAATATCCATGTCATTCTGCTACTTTGCTGTTCACTTACGCAAATACCTTTGCTTGTTTGCCATTAATTGATATGGAGTTTATTAATGATAGAGAAATAAAAATTATGACAACCTAAGCAATCATTATCTGAATATTTGCCAGCTATTATGTATAGAGAGCTGACCAATGTAAAATATTATTTTTAAATTGCATAATATTATTTTCTTTAATTATCTGTGATCAAGTTAGACATTAATAAATGCATATTTATTCCCTGTGGTCAGCCAAGGCTCTCTCATTGGTTTAATTTAAATTTGGAAATGTTGAGTAGAGTAGGACATTACCTAGATGCATGACTATAACAATTCATTTGGTTTAGTTAATTTTGAAGGCTGATATTTGCCAGCAAATAATTACACCATTTATACAAGTCTTTTTTCCCCTCGTGGCAAGTTTGATATGTGATCAGCCAGTAGATTAATCATTTGTGATATATTTTCAATTTTCATCCTTTATCATTTGGAGTGAGTCTCCCCCATCATTGTGGATGGTTCTACTAAGAAAGGCTGAGGAGGATTGGATGGTAGGAAGTGGGGATTTGGGGGCAGCTCTGCCTTAGTTCTCTCCTAATTGACAAATTCAACTTCAGCGAGAGCTCAGGCTTTTACCCCCATACGGGGGGGGGGGGGGGGAGGCGGTCGTGAGATGCAGTGTTCAAATCATAGCTCTGGTGTCAGAGACTGGGATGTTTGTCTTCACGACACCAATTTTGATTTCTGTGCTTTAAGTGAGTTACACAACCTGGCCAGTCCTTGATTTTGCCTCATAATATATTTGAAATAAGGTCATATATTTGAAAGGATTTTAGAAAAGTAAGGTGCTACACAAATATTTATTTTTGTCATTCTCAATATTGTTAACATCCACAGGAAGTTTTCCTTCAATTATAGTTTTCAAAGGAATAAATGCATTTACCTCTCTTTTGTTTCTTTTGTATTTAATGGTAACGTTACAATGGGAAACTTAGGAAATTTGTAGTGGTTTGTTAATATCAAAGCTTTTTTATTTTTCAACACTCCCTGCCTGTTTGTGTTAAAGATATTTTGGTCATGATTGATTTTTACTTTAGTCTAGGATTATGTAGTTTCATTTCTTTGATAATAGGAACACAAACAATTTCATATATTAATGGAAGAGTACTGTGGGTTAGCCCTAACTTTACTTTTTCCATCTTGGCTTCTCCAGCTCCCACAATGGGTGGCCCATTGTCAGGCTCAAGTTCTCAGCCCACTCTTGCCTTCAACCACTGGAGCAAGGGCTGGCCCAAGTGCCAAATTCCCCTAGGTTTATCTGACCTGAACAAAGCTCTGATGTTGAATGCTGGCTTGACAGTTGCACCTTCCACTCCCCCTCAGCAATATTTTCCTCAAATTGGCCCTCTCTCGGGCCTTGGTTTTCAAACCAAAGCCTGTGATTCAGTTTCTGTTTTGATCTGAGACCTAAGTGAAGAGCTCCTCTCAGTGCTCCTCCCTGGGGCCTGAAGCCCTGCTGCTAGGCCAGTCTAGGTCACCTGTGAGTCAACCTGCTAAGTATTGTGTGTCTAGTTTCCACACTTCTAAGGGTGTTACTATTTTAAGAGGTGGTACTGGGTTTCCTCTTAGGGAGAAAAATGTCTTTGTTGAGGAAAATTCCTTGATAAATCACTGGAAGCAGAAGGTGACAGGGGGAGATGAAAATGTCACCAGGATCTCAAGACACAAAGTAGGCAAACCGGTCTGTACAGGGAACAGGTGCAGTGGGAGGGAGAAGAAAGGAGCTCCTGCCAAGAAGAGGTATATGTGGATCAGGAGCCCCACAGGCAGGTGGTTTGTGTTCTTTCTGTGCAATGTGTGAGGTCCCTTCTCAAATCAACAACATTTACTACATGCGTAACTGCCTTGTGTGAGTGCATGTTTTAAAAAAACAAAAATCAAGAAAGGACTGAGTTACACAAAAGGAGGCAACACTGTGTGTATTCTTTAAAAGAAAACAGAGATGTTTCCTCTCAGACGACCCACTGGAACTAGGAAATGGAAGAAAGTGTAACAAAGGGAATATTTTCATGGAGGTGGACAGAATTAGGGGAAACAAAAGCAGGAAGGCAAAGTATTTGCAGTCAGCAATGGGGAACTGTTTCCCTGGGGGGCGTGAAGGGGAAAGGGGAGGGAACAGTTCCTAAAACCAGGAGGTGGTTGCTGGAGCTGTCAGCTGGCAGCCATTGAGAGAGGGCTCCTTCGAGTGGAAGGAGGATGGCTGCCTTGACCTCATCCTCTCTCCCTCTCTGATCTCCTGCTAGTCCCTCTCATTGGTCAAACCCAAAGGGACGCCAAAAGGCAAGGGGGCTCATGCATGTTAACCACTCAGGACACCCACCAGGGTGGGGAAGGATGGGACATAGATCTGGAGGGCCAATAAAAAAAATAGTATGCCATGGAGGCAAGGACCCTAGACAGTGGTTACCTGAGAGCATGACCCTCCTAGGAATGCAGAGCATGACCCTCCTAGGAATGCTCTGAAATACTGGAGATGGCTTTGATGGTCCACAGAATAGTGCTCAAACTAAACGTGTTTAGTTTTTGTGGGGTTGGAGCACCCCATGTGCGATGAAGTTATGAAAGTGTTACCATCTCAATTGCCCATCTATTGGCTTTGCTTGATAAAACCCAGGATACCCTCCGGAAACACTTGGTTCTGGCAGTTCTTTTGAGCTGTGGCTGAGTTTTATCTGCCCCTTGGTAGCCATGCCTTGTTGGATCTTCATTTCATGTTGCTGGGGCTTGCATGGTGGTATACCCAGTGCCCTGTCTTGGCTGTTAGCCTCTGCACCTTGTTATGACTGAAGAGTCAAAGGTTCCAGACAAGTCCTAAGGTACGGCCTTCTGGGTCTCTCATAAATTTTCAACATTCTTGGCCATCCATGGAGCAGACAGGCACTCATCATCCATATAGAGGCCTCAGGATTTCTTTTTAGTTCTATAGCCTGTATTTGATTCCTGAATAAATATGCCTGCACCTGGTCCATTCATATCCATGAGAGGTACAGGTAAAATATCTATCTCGCCGGGCACAATGGTGCGTGCATATAATCCCAGCTACTCAAGTGGCTGAGGCTGAAGGATTACTTGAGCCCAGGAGCTTGAATCCATCCTAGGCAACATAGTTAAGTTTCCATATCTAAATAAATAAATAATAAAATACCTATCTGACATCAACCTTTTCAGGTAAGTGGATATTTTGAAGTTGACTTCGTTAATTTCAGAGTTGCCACTGATATTTTTAAGGAACTCAAATGTTCTCATTGCATAGCTGGTTTGCTCTGCGGGAAACCTAAGGGGAGATGCTTTTCTATTATCATGGGAAATGTGTTATTTTGAATGGGAATTTAATCGTCGTCCAAAAGTTGCTCATTGGGGTTCATCATTGAAGTTGCACATTTTCCCCTCTGTCTACAAAAATCCCATTCTAATCTTCTTTGCTTCTGTCTGAGCAAACTGAATGCTGTTTAATTCACCTTGGCCTTGTTGAGCAGAACCACAGTGGTATTTTGCTTGAAGCTGTGTGTTCTGGCATCAGCTTACATAAGCAGAAAAACCTGCATTTCAAAGACAGTACAAACACAAAGGCATGCACCTGCTTCCAACGGAGAGGCTGTGAAAGAATTATCTAGGTGACAGGGCGAAAGTCAGCTGTAAAATGTGTGTATTGGCGGAGGCAGGGTAAGAGCTAGTTTGCAGGTTTGTGGTGGGGCTTAAATGGTCCCATATATGTGCATGGCACATTGTAAGTGCATATTATGTGGTAGCTGCCCGACCTTTATTTGTATATTATTGTATAAATATATAGTGTGCCTTAGCCATTTTTGCTCAATGAGCATCTTTAGATGGGAGGGTAAGATTAGGAGAAAATGGAGTTGCTTTTTAAGACTAACTTCGCAATATGGTTTGTGTCATTACATATTTATGGAGAAGGGCTGTGCTAGATATTGTAGAAACACAGACCAAAAAAAAAAAAAAAAAAAAAAAAAAGAATAGGCTCTTTCTATTCTTTTTTCTTTCGATTCATGGTAAGTGGTGCAGAAGTGAAGCATGCTAGCTGCTATGACGGCATAGAGCGGGCTACTATGAGACTTCATGTAAGGGGGCACTTCCCAGTTTGGGAGGGCCAGGGAAGGTTTCCCAGAGAGCTGATAGTTAATTTGAGTGCAGAAATGAGTGGGCACTAGCCAAGCAGAGTGGCAGGAGAATTGGAAGAGAGAATTCCAGGCAGAGGGAGCAGCATATACACTTGCCAGAAGGGAAGAGAGAGAACAGCAAGTTCACATTTTTTAGCCATGTGCTCCACTCCCATCACCGTGGGTCAGGGTGATGGGAGTGGAGCAAATGGCTAAGAATGGCAGGAAAGGAGTCTGGAGGTGTAAGTGGCATTGAGTCAGAAGTGACAGTGTCTGCCATGGCGCAGGATCTTGAATCAGCAGCCAAGGTGGTTTGATGGGGAATTGGGACACTTGAGCTCCAATCTTGGTTTTGCCAGGTGAACTTGAGCAGGTGCCTGTACTTCTCTGAGCCTCTGCTTTGTTGCCTGTGATGGGAGGCTGTTGCACACTGGTCTCATGTTCCTTTTTATTCTGACTTGGTGGAGCCTGGATTCTTTCCCAGTTCATCTCCTAGGGGGTGTAAGCTCTCATGAGGTGCCATTTGCAAGGTCCTCAAGGTGATCCACCACCAGTCATATCCGACTATGTGCTGGGATTTTTGAATAATTGCTGGCTTTGTAGTAGATTTACTTCAGGTTTTCCTTATAGTCATCTTCAGCTTTCAATTCCATATTAGTGCAAATATTAAAAATCTATGTGAAGACCCGTTAAGATGGGCAAATTTTCCACACTATTCATTCCCTAAGGACACCCACACTATTGGCCATCCCAGATCCCTGGAAATGAATGTCAAAGCCCCTGTTGTTCATTCCTGCAAATGTGTGGAACCTTCTCTTTGTTTGCTATGTACTTTCACGCTTCCCTGATTTTGCCCAGGGGATCCTAACTTCCTGGAACGCCTTGTTCCAAATGCATGTGTTTGACCAACTCCAACTTTGACCTTCATAGCTTAGCTCTCACCTCTTTATTACAGCTTACTCTGCCCACTCCAGGAAGAAGTCAGTGCTCCTCCCCTTTTCTGCTGACTCCTACTCCTGCCTCTGGGGGAGCAGGTGTTATGTCATCAGCATTGGAGAAAGTGTTCATAGCCCTGGCCAATTGGGAGTGCCACAGGAGCATGACCACACCTGATTCTTCTCTGTGTCACCAGAGCTTGACCCAGGAAAATGATAGGTCCTCAGTAGATGTGTGTTGAATTAATATGAGGTGAGCAAGTGTTATGGACTGAATTGTGTGCCCCCTAAAACTCATAGGTTGAAGCGCTACCCCACAATGTGACTGTATTTGGAGACAGACCCTTTATGGAGATCAATAAGGTTAGACAAGGCCATAGGATGAGGCTCTAGTCCAATAGAAATGATGTCCTTTTTTACAAAAAAAAGGAAGGGACCCCAGAGGGGTGCACGCATGGAGGAAAGGCTATGTAAGGACACAGGAGAAGACAGCCACCTGCAAGTCAAGAAGAGAGGCCTCCCCAGAAACCAACCAGCCGACTCTTTGATCTTGGGCTTCCAGTTTCCAGAATTTCAAGGAAAAAAAATTTCTATTCTCTAAGCCATCCAGTCTGTGGCATTCTGTTATGGTAGCCCTAGCAGACTAATAGAGCAAGTAAGTGAATAAATGCATCAACAATTCTTCCCCCAAGATTAACATAGAATGAAGTCTGATTTCAAGTAGGAAAGAAAAATGCAGAGTTGAGGAAAATCCATATGGGTTTCTGGGACCCATGAGGCTAAATAAAATAATGCATATGGAAATGCATAAAACAATACCAGCAAGGCATGCACAAGGCAATCAGTTCATTTGCTTCCTATTATTACACCCCGGGAGACAAAAGGTGTTTCAGTTAAATTTGCAAGCAGTTCAGACGGCCAGAAAACTAAATTTTCCCAGGTTCAAAGCCTATGTTTCCTAAAGAGAAATTATTTTAAAAAATGGGAATATACTGTGGGCCTGTGGGATCTTAGACATCTGTCCCCACCCTGGAGGGAAAATGCTTACTATGTGGTAGGAAGTGTAAATGTTATCTCATGTGTACAGCAGCCCTCTGAGATGGATGTTACAATGCCTACTTTACATCAGTCACAGAGCTGGGTCTGTTAAACTACTAAGCCCAAGGTCTCTGCAGGCCACCATGCTGCCTCCAGGACACGCGTGGGCCCCCAGGTGTGTGCTGGGAGAGATGGGGTTGGCTGTCATCAGATGGATCCTTTCATAGTATTGACATCGCTACAAATTAGTGTAGACACAGTCTTCCTCTTTTAGTGACTTAGAACAGCATGCTGTTTGTTATCTCTGTAATTAGTCCCTGCCACTCAATGAAAAGATGGTTCTAGGTAGTGAGGAAGCCCAAGGATGGGAGGCTACCTGGTTCTACCAGCTGTTAGGAGAGTGGCACAGATCACAGTAAATGCCTTGGCATATTCTTTTAGAAACTCCTAAACCTTCTTGATCTCTGCCAAAGGCCTTTTCATATGCACACGCACACAAGCACACACACACACTGCTCCTGTGTCTGGCTGCTATCTGTCTGTGAATGCTCCTGCCTCCTATTTAAAATGAGTCTGAGTTTATCGCTGTTGTTCATCTGGGCCTGAAGCAGCTCATTCACACGGTACTTTTTCCCCTTGAGATGGAGAAGGAGAGGGTTAGCAGTCTGTGAGCTGGTTGAGAAGCATTTGGATCATTCAGGAATTGGGTGATGGAATTTTTTGATAGGTCTGTGCAGAGAGAATAGATGTCTTTAGAAGTTAACTGATAGCATTACAGTATGAGAACTGAGCAATTAATTTTCTTCCCACCTGAATTCCCAGCCTATATGCTCTCCTCTAGCTAATCTAGAAATTTTTCCTTCAGCCAGCACTAATCCATTACTATGTTTATAAGGCTTCAGTGCTCCTTGTGAATGCCAAAACCTGCCTGGCACAGAATACAGGAGTTAATCTTAAAGTCCCTTAGCAAAAATCGGTTTAATTTCTATATCCTATCAATGAACTATCTGAAGAAGAAATTAGGAAAACGATCCCTTTTACAATAGCATTAAAAAAGTACTTAGGAGTAAATTTAACCAAGGAGTTGATAGATCTGTATATTGAAAATGATAAAACATTGATGAAATAAATTGAAGACACAAATCTCAAATAAGTGGAAAGATATCCTGTGTTCATAGATTGCAATAATTAATAGTCAAATTGTCCATATTACCCAAAGCAATTTACAGATTTAATGCAATCCCTATTAAAATTCCAATGATATTTCTCACAGAACAACAACAAAATGCCTTAAAATTAGTATGGAACCACAAAAGACTGAATAGCCAAATAAATTCTGAGCTAAAAGAACAAAGCTGGAGGAATCACATGACCTGATCTTAAAATATATTACAAAGTTACAGTAATCAAAACAGCATGATACTGATATAAGCACAGACACATAGGCCTATATAACAAAATAGAGAGCCCGGAAATAAACTCATGCATTTATGGCCAATTGATTTTTGACAAAGATGCCAGGAACACACAATGGGGAAAGGATAGTCTCTTCGGTAAGTGCTGTTGGGTCAACTGAATATCCACATGCAGAAGAATAAGTTTGGACTTTCATATCATAGTATATATGACAATCAACTCAAAATTGATGAAAAACGTAAACATAAGACCTGAAACTGTAAAACTACAAGAAGGAAACATAGGGGAAATGGTCCACGACATTGATCTGTGCATTGACTCCTTGGCTATGACTCGAAAAACACAGGCAACGTAAGTAAAGATAGACACATGGGATTGCATCAAACTAAAAAGCTTCTATACAGCAAAGAAAACAGAACAAAGAGACAACCCGTAAATTGGGAGAAATATTTACAAACCATCCATAGATATGGAGCAGATACCCAAAACATGTGAGAAACTCAATAGCAAAAAAATAAATAACCTGATTAAAAAATGAGCCAAGGACCTGAGCAGACATTTCTCAAATGAAGACACACAAATAGCCAACAGACATATAAACAATGCTTAGTATCACAAAACATCAGGCAGAGGCAAGTTAATACCACAATGAGATGTCACCTTATACCTGTTAGAGTGACTATTTTCAAAAATATTAAGGATAACAAATGTTGGTGAGAGTGTGGAGAAAAGAGAATCTTCGTAAACTGCTGGTGAGGATGTGGATTAGTACAGCTAGTATGGAAAAGAGTATGGAGGTTCCTCAAAAAACTAAAAATAGAACTATTATATGATCCAACAATCCCAATTCTAGGTGTATATCCAAAGGAACTGAAATCAGTGTGTTGAAAAGATATTTGCCCTCTCAGGTTCATTGTGGCACTATTCACAATAACTAAGATACGAAATCAACCTAAGTGTCCATCTACAGTTGAATGGATAAAGAAAGTATAGTATATGTTCAAAATGGAACAACTATTCAGCCTTAATAAAGAAGGAACTTCTATCATTTATGAGAACCTAGATGAATATGGAAGGCATTATGCTAAGAGAGTAGACAATCCCTTCATTCTAAATTCTGTAAGTCTGTAAATAGAACTTAGGACCAAATTTCTGGTTGGCACCCGTGGTGGTACCTGAACTCCCTCAGAACTTTTCACAAAAACCACTATTTAGCCAACTCCACCTCCTGCTGTGTTTGTGCAATTGCTCTTTGGGGCCAAGGGCAGGGTCTAACATGTATTCCCATTAAATATCTTCTTGTTACATTCATCTCTTCACTTCAACTTGTCAAGAGGAGTTTAAAACATGATGCTGTCATCAAAATAGTAGCTATAATTTGCTCATAGATTGGATGACATTGCTTTTTCTGTTTTTGTCAATGTCAGGATTCTTAACCTTTTTCTACCCTAGCAACTGAGGGATACGATACTCTTCCTTCAATAACACTGACTGATTACTCAAGGCACTGGGGTGAGGGGATTGAGAAGCAAGACTACCTAAATATTAGGTCGCAAGGCATGCATAAAGTGAAGCTCATCCCCTTCCTCCCTGGATTCGTGCTCGTAGTTTTCTGATTAGCCTCTTAGAATGGCTGATTCACGCTATACTCATAATTATGTTGAAAATACAATGGCGCATTACGAATCACTTCACTCCAGGTTGGCCTCCGCCTGATCGTTTGAAAAATGATCTACTCACCATTTGAAAATATGTGCGCGTGTGTGTGTGTGTGTGGTGTGAGTGTGTGTGTATATATATATACACACACACACATATATAAAAGATACGTGTGTGTGTGTATATATATATCTGTGTGTGTATGTATAATACTTGTAATTAATCTTCTTGGCTAGTAGGTTATCATGGGACAACTTGTTAAATGCCTTGTTAAGATCTACATACACACCCAGCTCCTGATCCAAAGTTCTTTCATGTACAAGTCAGAATTCAGAACATTTGAAATTCAGTGCTTTTGAAATTTAGAATTCAAATACAGAGGATATTCAGACTTGGAAAGAGGCTAGACCTTAACATAGCACTCTGTCACAGCACTGCACCGAGCTCTCTCTCACAACCAAAGCAGCATGTGTAGGCAATTTTGTAACTTCAACATAATGGCACGGATTTTCATATTGGAGGTATTTTACCTTAGATACACATTTCCTCAAGTCTTTTTCTGGCTTGGTTTATTACTTCTATTTCTTTTAGTCAATTATATGTTAGCCTTTTTCATTTCCTCTGAAAAGTCAATAAAAACATAATTAGAGAAAAGTTCGGGTAGAAAAGGCTATCATCCATTTCATTGTCTGGGTTGCTTAAGAAATGTTTATTTGTGGACCGGGAATTTCTTATTTGCATTGGCCCTGCCTTTGTGTATATATCCACTGCTTAGCAAAATCCTCTTCCTGAGCTGGTGAGCCTGGAGGCCTGGAAATGAAGGCCCCTGGCAGACTTGGAACAGGTGGCCTTAACTGCCCCAAATTAACCCTTTCAGGCAGTGAGTTTCTTCTCTGCTCTCACCAGGGCAGGCAGCAGTATTTATCAGATGTCCACATGAAAAACAGGTGTTAGATGATGATTCAATATTTTAAAATATTTCACATATGCTTTTGGAAAAACAACAACGACAAAAAAACCCAAGAAGGAAGTTTGTTAATCGGAACGAAGTTTGTTAATACTTGTAAATATTTCTGTATTATCTACTGCATTTAAAACAACTACATTTAAAACAGACTGGGCCCAAATCCTGGAAGGAAGTTGCAAACCTGTGGATGATGTGTTCGGTTGTATAAAATGCCCTTGAGAAACTCAAAATCTAGTCAAGAAAATTATATTTTTAAAAAAATGTGTTTTCTGTTTATAAAGATGACTTACGTTTGTTGTGAGAAATCTGGAAAATGTATAAAAATGTAAGAAAGAAAATTCATATCACCCATATTCCACCACCAATAATCACTATTAACATTTGGTGTAACTTTTAAAAGAAATGTGTATGTGTTTAAATTCCTTTTTGCAAAGCTGAGATTATATTATACACATTTAAATGTGCCTTTTCACCTACTATAGTTGTAACATCTCCCAAAGTCACTAAGTATTATTTAAATCTATCTTATGGATAGGAAGTATTCCATCATTTGGATGCACAATACTTAATTTAGCAAATCTTTTTTAGGAATTATGTTGATTGAAACCATTGGCTATTACAAGTAACACTGAAGTGTGTATCTTTGTAAATACATTTTTATGTACATCAATAAGTATTTCTCTAGGAGAATTTCCTAGATGTTGATTTAATGGCTTGAAAAATATAAATATAATATAGGGTTTTAAAAAATAGTTGGATGCAGTGACTCATGCCTATAATCCCAGCACTTTGGGAGGCGGAGGTGGGAAAATTGCTTGAGCCCAGGAGTTCCAGGATGCAGAGGGCTATGACGGTGCCACTGCACTCCAGCCTGTGCAACAGCGTCAGACACCATCTTAAAAAATAATAATAGTAATAATAATAATAACAATAAATACACATGGCCAAATTCTGTTCAAAATGCTGTAGGAATTTACACACACACCAATGATGAATGAGGACACCCATTTGCTTTAACCTTGGACATTTTCATTTGACAATTTGGTAGCTAAAAATGATATCTTATTCTAATTTTTGTCTCTTTGCTTCCTAGAGAAGTTGAACATATTCTCTTGTTTATGGATCATCTCTGTTTCTTCTTGGTTTGTAAATCGTGTTTTCATGTGTTTAGCCCCTGTTCTTCCGGAGTTTCATAGTTTTCTTAATGATTCTAAAAGGTCTGTATATACTAATACTATTGTCCTTTGTGTGTCATGTATATTGCAAATATTTTACCTGATTTGTGTATATCTTTAAAATTTTTTTAAGCTTACAGATGTTTTTAAATTTTTATGTAATCAGTACTATCAAGTTTTTTTCTATAGGATTCCTCTCCCCTTTTATGTTAGCAATAACTTTGCCACAGTAAGATTAGCTGTTTGAATTTACATTTTTATCTTGTTCTGTTATTGTTTCTCATTCTCTCTCAAACATGTAACTCTTTAGTCTATTTGCAATTTAGTGTATGATACATAGAGTAAAATTTGGCTTTGTCTCCATTCCAAGTGATTCACCCAGTTTGCCGTCATCATTCTTAATTTTCCCTCCAGCCAGTTTGAAATAGCATCTTAATCACATGTTAAATTATTGCATAGACTTAGGCATGTGTTTTTGTTTTTCTTTTCTGTTCCACTCATCTGCCAGTTTGCTAAAATCATTCTGTTTTATTTTTTGCAGCCAAATAACATATTCTAATATCTGACCTTAGGAGCCCATTCTCTCACAATTCTTGCCTTTCAGAATTTCTTGTTTGGTCTTCTGTCTGGTCTTCTAAATACACTTTTAAATCATTTTGTTAAAATATCCACCCCCCTTTTTTGAGACAGCATTTTGCTCTGTTGCCCAGGCTGGAGTGCAGTGGTGCAATCATGGGCCACTGCAGCCTCAACCTCCCAGGTTCAAGGAATTCTCCTGCCTCAGCCTCCCGAGTAGCTCGGACCACAGGTGCACGCCACCACGCCT
>NW_012101843.1:3652367-3654281 GCF_000951045.1 Mandrillus leucophaeus
CTTTCAGAATTTCTTGTTTGGTCTTCTGTCTGGTCTTCTAAATACACTTTTAAATCATTTTGTTAAAATATCCACCCCCCTTTTTTGAGACAGCATTTTGCTCTGTTGCGCAGGCTGGAGTGCAGTGGTGCAATCATGGGCCACTGCAGCCTCAACCTCCCAGGTTCAAGGAATTCTCCTGCCTCAGCCTCCCGAGTAGCTCGGACCACACGTGCACGCCACCACGCCTGGCTAATTTGTTTTGAATTTTTTGTAGAGACAGAGTTTTGCAATGTTGCCCAGGCTAATCTCAAACACCTGGGCTCAAGTGATCTACCCTCCTTTGCCTCCTAAAGTGCTGGGATGACAGGTATGAGCTACCGCACCCAGCCAAAATATCTCATTTGTAATGGCATTGAAACATCATTAATTACATTTTAAATTAACTTGGAAAAAATTGATCTCTTTAAAACTTTGAGAACCTTCCAGAAGAAACTGACAGAAGAAGACACACATCTATTTTCACTTGTGCTGCTCCCTTCACTGGGGCATTGCTGAGGGTAAAGCACTAGAAAAGTTAGAGGCCACAGCAATTCAGATGACAGAAAGGGAATTCAAAGAACATGAAATTGCAACAAATCCCTGGAAGATGGACAAAAGGTGGAAGCTGCAGCCTGCACTTTTTGTCAGGAACGGCCCAGAGAACCCCTAGACTAGGAGAAGGCAGATGTCTCAGATGGTGGAGAAACAGTGGGGCTGAAAGCAGGGCATTCATTGAAATTCTGTATGTGGAACAGAATAACTCCTCTGTCCTTTCCAAAACTCCACAGGGAGAAAAGCCCAAGGACAGACATTCATGCCAAGGAAAAATGGGAGGTTCCTTCTTGTATAATTGCATAAATTGTCTGGGAAAACCAGTGTGGTCATATGGGTTCTAGAAACGTCTTTTTAAAATTTAAGTTCTGTTTTCCTGCAGTGAATCTTTTCCACAGGTTATTATCTTGATGTCTCTTTTGAGGGTTATATTCTACTTCTTAGTTGCAGAATCCTTTCCTTGGCTAAATATTGGTGTTTGGTTTTCCCCATGAACAGGTGGGTTAATTCCCTCCATTGGCTTACTCTCAGAATCCCCCTCTCATATCTTCCTTATGAGAGATGGTTGATATAAATTTACATGATTATCAACTCTTACTTTTTCTAGTAAGAGTTTCTGTCGATGTCTCCTCCAAGGCTGCTCTCTGACTAATGTGAGGGAAGGTAGGAAGCCGTTTTTCTTCAGGTCGGCTCTGTTGTCTACCAAATGTCTGGTACAGATGCCAATAACACAGTCCCTATGGTTCTGTCATGTAGATAACATCTATGCCCAGATTACAGTCCTGATTTCATCATGTTTCATGGGGGCATAGAAAGCAGACTGTCAGACATGTGGGTTTATCTCTTCTTACCTGGCAGTGTGAGTGAGATCATCACTTTTTTATTTTTGAATATATGCAAATTATGTGAGAATTTCCGCCTGAGTGGGAAAGGTCACCGTGAGTTGGAATGGTCACAAGAAATCACAGAATAAATTATATCTGAGTGAGGACTTGAAGGATCAATAAGATTCAAATTGAGGCAGTAGATTTTGGAGGAGGTTCCAGTCTCAGGCACAAGCACAGAGATACAATGCACAAGGTTTATTTGTCATGAAGAGAAACACCTTGCTCCTATGGCATATTCATGGTAGATTTCTTTTGAAAGATAGGTAGGGACCAGATAGTCATGAGTCCTGGGCACCAAAACAAGTGAATTTATATTCTATAAATCATAACAAGCAGGCCGGGCATGGTGGCTCAGCCCTGTAATCCCAGCACTTTGGGAGGCTGAGGTGGGCGGATCACCTGAGGTCAGGAGTTCAAGACCAGCCTGGCCAACATGGTGAAACCCCGTCTCTAC
>NW_012101843.1:3655311-3735580 GCF_000951045.1 Mandrillus leucophaeus
TTTATTTATTTATTTATTTATTTATTTATTTATTGAGACAGAGTTTCACTCTTGTTGCCCAGGCTGGAGTGCAAAGGCGCAATCTCAACTAACCACAATCTCTGCCTCCCAGGTTCAAGCAATTATCCTGCTTCAACCTCCCAAGTGGCTGGGATTACAGGCGTGTGTGCCACCCACCACGCCTGGCTAATTTTGCATTTTTAGCAGAGACGGGGTTTCTCCATGTTGGTCAGGCTGGTCTCGAACCCCTGAACTCAGGTGACCCACTTGCCTCGGCCTCCCAAAAGTGCTGGGATTACAGGCGTGAGCCACTGCACCCAGCCTTTCTTTTTTTTTTTTTTAAAGAAGAATGATTGGTGTTCTTCATATCATATACATAATATATACTTACTATGGAAAAAACAGTTGAATAAAAATTATTTTATCATACCCAAAGATTAGCCTATTGCTATATTCTTTAATCTTTATACATATATATGCATGTGTGTATACATATATAGAGATAAATATGTAAAATATAAAAATACATAAACATATGTGAATATATACACATGTACATTTATATGTGTGTATATATATACACATACATTTGTATGTGTATATATAAACACTATAAAAATAGGATTCTACTGCCCATTCTGTTTAGTAACCTTAAGCAGTGTAAATTCAAAGATGCCAAGATTTTATCTCTTTTTTTGCAACAATAATGAAAACAAACAGAATGTGATTTTCTAAAATCCCTTTTCTGCAGAGATAATCATAAATATTTGTTAAACTATATCAGTAACTGGGGGTGAGAGAGGTGAGTGAATACTAGTCCTTTGTAGGGAGTGGGCTTTACATTTCACCTTCACTGACTTGCCCAGCCTTACAGAAAGCCATGAAAGTATTTCATATGTCCACAGCTATGAGTCGGAAACCATTTGTCATCAGAACCGAGGAAGAAGAATGAGGTGAACAAGGTGGGCCTAATACAGGTACTGTAGGGATTATCCATTCCCAGAAGGGAGAGGGCAACAAACTCATTGTCACCTTCGGATACAGTCATGCATTGCCTCAGAGAAAGGCATCATTAGGTGATGTTGTGCAAACATCATGGATTGCGCTTACACAAACCTAGATGGTTTGTGTAAGCGCAATGTGTAAGCGCAATCCATGTGTGTAAGCCTACCACACATGTAGGCTCTATGGTATAGCTTATTGCTCCTAGACTACAAACCCATACAGCATGTGACTGTACTGAATATTGTAGGCAATTGTAACACAATGGTAAGCATTTGTGAATCTAAACACAGAAAAAATACAGTAAAAATATCACATTATGGAACCACCATCATATCTGCAGTCTGTTATTAACCAAAATGTCATTACGCAGCACATGACTGTTTTTAAAGAACAAATGAGTCACTTAGGAAAGAACACATGAATCTTTTTTCATAATTACTCCCCACCACGGGTTCATTTTCCAATTCACTAGCTGTACTTTGAGCACATTCATTCAACAAATGGCAGACACGATGTTCTAGGTGCCGTTCTGGGTGCTGGTGACAGTGCAACAAAGCAGAAGAACTCCCAGCCTCTTGGAGCTTACCTTCTAGTAGCGGGAGGCAAAGCAGAAATAAATACATGGTATGTCAGATGGTAAGAATAATGAGGAAAATAAAGTAGGGAAAGGGATTGGGGCTGTCTGTGCTAAGGGGTGAGATTTTAAACACTGGAGGTCAGAAAAGGCCTTACTGAGAATGTGAGCTTGAGCAAAGACCCAAAGAAAGTGAGGGAGTGGGTCGTGTGGCTGACTGGCCAATGACATTGCATGCAGTAAATAGCAAATGCAGAAGGCCCAAGGCAGGGCGTGCTGGGAGTATCCAAGGGATGTAAGGGAGCATCCAGCTCAGAAAGGCTGCCAGTGTGTTAGTACCCAAGAGAGAAGAGAGGGAATCAGAGAAGATGAGACTAGCCGAGAACAGAGGAGCCAGTCTGGGTAGGGTCTTGTAAGCTCCTGAGTGATTTGGGAAAACACTGAAAAGATTTTGGACAAGAGGGCGCCATGATCTGCGTTAGGGTCACTCTGGGAGCTGTTTTCAGACTGCAGTACCTGTAAACATAGATGGAAGGACCCCAGAAATAGGGACGTCAAGCCTGGAGATGGCAATCATGATCAGGGAGAGGAGCCATTGGCGAAGCTGAATCTCCAGGGACAAGAGACCCATGGAGTGCAGTCTCCTTTACCCACGTGGTAATTCTCCTACACCACCAACCTTGGTTTGGACTCTTGGCAGCTGCGCATAATGTGGGCTCTCAGTCAGGCTTGTGAATAAATGGAAGAAGAAAGAGAGAACAAAAAGAATCCTGCTGATAGAGGCTGCTGGTCAGGACAGTGTTGGGCAGGCCTGGAAGGGAGACAGGTTGCAAACACAGGCTCCCTGTGCAGCGGGGAGAACAGCCTGCAGAGCTCCCATGTAGGGGAGAGCAAAGTCCTTGACCCCACAGGGGCCCGGGTGCCTGTTCTGATCATCTCCCCAACATGCATGCTTCATTCTGTCATCTGGACCCCTGGGGACATCCTCTTGGCTGCTCATTATGGTTTTACTTCTTTTTAATTCAGCTTCAGAGCTGTAAGGAGAGACACGGTATAATTAATGAGTTGAGCTTTTAGTGTTTGTCCCAGCTGCCAAGGCTACCTAGGTAAAGATGCTTTTGCAGCTTTTTTCTATTGTTAAATATTGGTTTACTCTTCAAATTTTCCCCACTTTCCAATATCTATAGACTATACTTATGTATGCCCTTTAGGGTTTGCCATCTGTTGAAAAGCAAGTACAGATGAGGAAGGAGAGGAAGCAAAGATCAGCTAGGGCACGTTGTGGTTGGAAAATATGCCAGCTGTGATTCAATTCTAAATTTACTACAGGTTCATTGCAGAATTCGAGTCACCTTTCTGTAAAATGGAGAAATAGTATCTTCTAATTTAACACAGAGAGATCCCATAAACACCCAGAGAGCAGTCGCTGCCTTCCTGTTATGAAGGCTATGCTTTCTACACTATTGGTCATCTATCTCTAAGGGCTTCTGGTGGGCCCGTAAGACTGTCCAAGAAACTATGATAGAGCCAAAAACACTTTCTACCAGTGTCCCCACTGTGGTCAAATGATGGTCACAACATTTACTTACTGGTGAAGACTGCAACTTCCAGATTGCAACTGACTGCTGGTCTGTGGCATGACATATATATATATCCTCAGTCGGGCACGGTGACTCATGCCTGCAATCCCAGCACTTTGGGAGGCCGAGGTGGGCCTCCCAAATATATATATATTACTTTTGAGATGGAGTCTCGCTCTGTCACCCAGGCTGGAATGCAGTGGTGCGATCTTGGCTCACTGCAGCCTCTACCTCCCAGATTCAAGTGATTCTCCTGCCTCAGCTACCCGAGTAGCTGGGATTACAGGCGCCTGCCACGAGGCCCAGCTAACTTTTTATATTTTTAGTACAGATGGGGTTTCACTGTGTTGTCCAGGCTGGTCTCCAACTCCTGACCTCAGGTGATCCGCTGACTTCGGCCTCCCAAAGTGCTGGGATTACAGGCATGAGCCACCGTGCCCGACTGATGATTAGTATTTTTATATGTTCTTAAACAGATCTGTATTAATTTGCTATGGCTGGCACAACAAAATTCCACAGACTAGGTGACTTCAACAACAGAAAATATATTTACTCACAGTTCCAGTGGCTGGAAGTCCAAGATCAAGGAGTTCGCAGGACTGGTTTCTGCTGAGGACTCTCTCCTTGTCTTGTAGATGGCTACCTTCTCAGTGTGTCCTCAAAAGGTCTTTATTCTGCATACAACCATGTCTGTGACCAAATCTCCTCTTCTTACAAGAACACCAGTCATGTTGGATTAGGGCCTACTCTAAATAGCTTATTTCAACTTAACTCTTTAAAGACTGATATGGTTTGGTTTTGTGTCATCTCCCAAATCTCATGTCGAATTGTAATTCCCAGTGTTGGAGGTGGGGCCTGGTGGGAGGTGATTGGATCATGGGGGTGATTTCTAATACTGTTTGAAAGTGTAAAGCACCTCCCCACTTCTCTCTCTCTCTCTCTCCTGCTCTGCCATGGGAAGATGTACCTGCTTTCCCTTCACCTTCCACCATGACTGTACATTCCCTGAGTCCTCTCTAGTCATGCTTTCCATACAGCCTGCTGAACTGTGAGTTAATTAAATCTCTTTGTTTCATAAGTTACCCAGTCTCAGGTAGTTCTTTACAGCAACGTGAGAATGGACTAATACAAAGACCTTATCTCCAAATACAACTATATTCTGAGATAACTGGAGGTTAGGACTTCCACATACGAATTTTGGGAGGACAGAACTCAGTCCATGATGAGATCTAATTTTCTATTTGACAAGCACCTGCTGAGTACTTGCTATGAGCTAGGCAGTTAGCCTAGCTGGTCAGGGCATAGTCAAAACCATACTGATTATGTTAATGAGCCAGTTGGCATAACCCTCCCCAAGGACAGGCAAGAGAGTATAGCAGAAGTGGAGTAATGCTTCCATCATTCTTGCTGAAGCAGCCCCAAGTACTTGTGGTAGGTGCACCAGGAGATCATTTTCAGCAATAAGAATGCTCCAGTTGGGAGACTGCTGTTAGACACAGTGGGCTAACCCAGGACTATAGTGTCCAGAGATGAGGGCTTCCTCTTTGAGCCACTGTAGGGGGCACAGTCCACTGGCGTTGGAGTCAGAATAGACTTGGGGAATATGGGCTTATAGGTCTTAAAGTGAAGGGGCCATATGAATACTTCGAAGATGTTAAGTGATGACATGAGTCAGTGCTTGGAATAACTCAGCCATGGCCATATGACTAGCAGCTGTTGACCAAGTGTTATGGGAAGGTGAATGGAGGCAGGGGGATCAATATCTGACAGTTGAGGGTAAAAGACAGGACAGCCTAGACAATATTCGGTGGCGGATGAGAGGAATACCTAACTCCAAAGCAGAAGCCCATGAACACATTGAAACAACACTGGACACAGTCATGGGCTTTCTTTTTGTATGCCTTAAACCTTTCATATTTATTATGTGATCTTATCCTCCCAACAAACTTGTTGAGTAAGTAGGGCAGGTTTTACTAATCCTATAAGTTAAATAAGGCAATAAGGCCCAAGTCAGTCAAATGAGTGGCTAAGACCACACACTACATTAAATCAAAAGCTGTTTCCTGACTCCCATTCCTGAGTTCATTCAACTTTCAGCGCTGAGACTGGTTGTGGGATTTGTCAGCAGTGATTTTTAGAAAAGCTCATGCAGTCCTTTTCGGCTTTGTGAGAGAAGGTGTTTTGGCTGGGTCTGAGCCCTGCCCACCTGCTTGTCATATGTCAAGAATCATAATGCAGGGGTGAACCAAAGGCACCCCTTGTCCTTGAATATGCTGAGTGGTCATTAACTAGAATGGTTTTTGAAGGGAGACTTATGCTTGAGTCATGGCAAGGCAAAAGGAAGCTTTCATCCCTCCCTTCCTTCGTTTCTTGTCTAGAGCTTAAAGGCAATGTCAAGCAGCCTACTCTATTCTATTTCACCTGGGCTACCTCTTTGGCCTTCCTTGGCTCCTAGACTCAAAGTCTCTCCCAAGCAAAAGATGCACCAACATTTCCAATCTAACTCCGAAGTCCTGAGGCTGCTTCCTCTGGGAAGCCCTTCTTGAGCCCCTAGACCTGAGGCAGCAGTCTATCCCTTCTGCTCCATAAACCCTAGCACTGTCATAGCACCAGAAACTTTGACTGGCAATTGCCCATTGGCCTTTCTGGGTTTCCTAAGAGACTGTGCTTCTCATGGACAAAGGCTAGTCCTTCTGGATCACAAATTTACTCCCAGGGTGACTACAGTGATCCAGGATACTCCCTTGAAGGAATGGAAAGAGGAAACAAAAGAGTGAGGTTTTACAAGATCTTCACTCCTGCCTCCCCCAAATTCCACTCCAGCTGTAGGTTGTCAGAAGAAAGAAGTAAGGGAGTGTTGATCATTCTTTGCTGAAGCTGATCTATGTGGTTCCATTATGGTTATGATTTTCAAGAAACTTGGACAGAAAGGGTGTGTGGAGAGAGGCAAATGAGGGCCACCACAAAGATCGCTTTCTTGGAAGGAAAGGAAGGTGGAAACCAGTGGGATCCTTTCTCTGACCTTGGAGGATAAGTGAGGAAATGGAATTCCAGTGGAACGGTGGTAACAGCTATTGATCATGACGGAAGCTAAAAGGGTTGGGTCATGTCTGCCATGGCTCATCTTGGCAGTTGCACTCGGATATGGCCTGCACTATTCAGAATCTGAGTTTGGACTCTGAACCATTATCAAAAGCCTGAATGAACCAAATATAAACATGCAGAATGCAAATTCCAAGAAATAAAAAAGTGATGATATTTATTAAAACCCCAAGGCAAATAGTATTTAAAGAGGACACTGATATACACAGGACTGCTGTCACTTCCTCACTCTAAAATAGAGCCTGTTCCAGCTCATCTCACACATGACTATTATGTAGAACAAGCCATAAAATATGACCATAAAGCACTTTGCACACATAAAATGCTACATGGCAAATCCTTACTACTACTTCCCATCATTTAATATCTGAAAATAAATGTCTACCAATCATAATAATTTTATGTGACTTTGATGGGTGCTGGCTCTTACCAAACATGGAAGTAGAAAATGGGCTATCTGTGGAAGGCACAGTTTTACCTTGTAGGTAAAACTGCCTTGCTAGAATACATTTGTTTGTGTCCTTCATATTGAAAAAAAAAAAAAATGTTTGCCTGTCTGGAAGATTCTGTAGGTAGATAAAATGCTTTACTTGACATTTCCCCCCCCCAGACCCTATCACACAGTAGGTAATTATTGTAATATGTTCATTGAATGAATTAATGATTGCATGAATTGATGATTCAAGATAAACTAAGGGTACAAGCTTCTGGGTACAATGGGAGCCATCAAACACTGTCCCTAACCCGGATACACACATTGCTTTATGACTGGAGTAGGATCACTGGCATTGTTAGGGAACTGGTCCAAGTTATTTCTATATTATGCATTTCTTCAGAGGTTAGGACTGTCAGGTTTAAATCTTTTCCTCTCATGCACTATAAAAACTGTTTTTATTTTGCATTCGTGACTCAGTTAGCCATATTCTTGGAAAGTGTTGGCACTATTTCATTGTTCAGATTAGGATCCTCTTCACTTTGTTCCCCACCCAAAACAAAACAAAAACAAAAACCACCACGGTTCATACTCTGAACATCAAACTCCTCGTCTCTAAAGAGTAGGGGCTGGTCCAAATGCCTCCTTTCTACTTAAGACTCCGCGATTTTGTGAGGACACCTCAGTCTAGTGCCTGCCAATGGAATAGATTTATTTTAAGAAGAAAACAGGTTGGGGAAGGAGCTGCTGGGCAGCTTTAGCCATTTAGTACTGTGCTTGACAATATAATTCACCTTGTGCTCCTTCCTGAATCACAGCCTCCAATATGCTGTGTGCCCCTGACAGCTGGGGCACCATTTGCTGAGTTGAGGCAAGATATGCATTTTGCAACCACTCTATCTCACCCACGCAGGAAACCATTCACCTTCTGGCTGACCTAGCAACCAAATCATAAGCTCAACAGAGAAGCCGGGTGTGACGTGGAAGCTTAGAGGGGGAAAGAACAAGATTGCTTTATGCAGGGTTATTGTCCAGATTTATTTATGGCCCTTAAGTTAGACCCCCTCCACATGCTGTTGGCTGAGAAAGAGAGGGCTGCTATTTAGCAGTAGGATGATTTTTTGAAAAAATCCTTGAAATGATTACATATTCCCAAAATTCAGCTTGTAACTGATTGACAAAACACAATGCCTGTATGTGTGGTCATTAACTACAATGATCTGGGGCATGAGGCAGGATGTGGACACACCACACACTCCTACTGAGATTACAGTCAGGAGCTAGGCATTGCTCTTCATTTTGAGTTTAAAATAAAAAAAGACTGACAAATGAAATATTAATATGGAGCACCCGCCAACAGGTTCATAAAAATTAAGTACTCCTTTTGCCTTTTGCCTCCTCTGCATGGTTTCTCTTTTTGGAATCAAACCAGCTCTCCTTGTCATTATCCAATCGATATGGCCGATGGCAATCCTGGGCACTTGGAAACGATGTCCATGTGCTGTCCAGCAGCTGCCATCCATCTCTTGCTTTTCCTTAATTTCTGCTGACAAGCATGTTTGCTCCCACAAAAGGCTTAGATTTGTAGGATAAGAGCATTGGGATTGTGTCCATTTGACCTAAATTTGGGGATGTGGTGACATTTTGATGAGATTTGCTCATTGTAAATCTTAATTGATAGGACTAAAGCAAAACCTGAGTGACTGAACATTGACTGGCTCCATCTGTGTTGGGAAATACAGGTACAGAGGGGAGCATTCGAAGACTGCAACTCTCTGATGTGTGTGTTTATTGGAAAACAGTGTGGAGAAAAGAATGGTTATAACAGTAAGCTATAACAGTAAGCAGCCAAGAAAGGAGAGTGTTGACAGAGGAAGGAGGTAGGTGAAGGAGATACTAGGTTTCCCCACTTTATCACTTCTCTCCTTCTCCATGCAGAGCAAGAGACATCATTGTGGCTTGGTTCCTTAGATGTACTTCTATATGCTCTCCTACACTGCAGATACATCCAAATGTCTTCAGCTGATTAAAGTCAATAGGTAAGTTTGGGGCCAGGTGCAGTGGCTCATGCCTCTAATCCCAGCATTTTGGGAGGCAGAGGCCAGAGGGTCACTTGAGGCCAAGACTTTGGGACCAGCTTGGGCAACACAGTGAAACCCCATCTTTGCGAAAAATAAAAAAATAAAAAAACAACTAGCTTGGCATGGTGGTGTGTGCCTGTGATGCTAGCTACTTGGGAGGCTGAGGTGGGATGATCGCTTGAGCCCAGGAGGTTGAGGCTGCAGTGTGCCATGACTGCACCACTGCACTCCGGTCTGGGTGACAGAGCAAGACCTCATCTCTAAAAAAATATTTTTAAATTTAAAGAAACAGGTCAGTTTGAGGTGTCAGGTTGTCAGCATCGCACATGGTGCAGTAATTAACGAAGGTGACTTGTGAGCTGCAGATTCCATCATGAGGCTCTTCTCGTGAGACTTGGTCAGCCACAGGCTCTCCCAGTGGGATGTGCTGAAGCCCCTCTCCACCCTGTCCCTGCCCTCCCAAACAATGAGAGTGCTGCTGGGCCATATGCAAGAAGCCCTGAGTGGTAACATCTGACATCATGTGCTGTCCTGGGCACCAAGGGGGGGCCTTGATGGTGTGTCCATCAGATCGGAGTCTTCCTTCAGCCATTTGACTGGATTTCTCTTCCAATTCCAACTTCACACTATTCATTTCCCCACTGGGCTTGAAGGTCTGTTTTGCACCCTAGGCAATTCGATGGGGACTGACAACCAGCCTGGTCCCACCCTGCCTGACCGATTCTCCTGGGGGAGCATAGTCCCTGAGATGACTGAGACTCAGGGCGTTTATCTCCACTTTGATGCTATTTCTACTTCATCCTGTGCCTCTAATGACCTCTAACAGTCAGTAGACAGAGTCCTACTTGATCCAACCTCATGAGAAAAAGACTTCATTCTTCTTCAAATGTCTTGAGGACACATGTGTCAACCATCTGAGGTCCTTGAAAGAGAGTCTAAATTCAGGTATGGGATATATCATGGTGATCAAGTTAATCTGCCTAATTTCTCTTCTCCACATGTCAGCAGATAATAACAGGATATAAGTAAGGAAGACACTTGAAGGTTTTTAAGAGGACAGTGTGTGTTTCAGACACGGCCTCTCAGCTGTGGCGGGGGAGAGGTGTTAGGTGGAGGATAAAGGACAAGGCTTGGGAAGGTACAGATGGAGACAGAGGGTCCTGAACACAAAGTGAGAAGCCAGACTGTTCCATTGCCCTTTTTACCCCTTCCCTGCTGGGGCACAGCTTCACAGGGCAGGGTACAGTGCAATTCTGACATCAACTACCACAGTTGGTGCAGACTTTCCTGGTTGAAAGCACAGGTCCCCCAAAAACCCCCACCCTTCAGACCCCAGCCACAAGCCCTGGGGTTTCCAGGCCACCCACACATGATTGAAATACAGGCTACACGATCGATCTTGTCTGCAGCCTTCCCCACTTCCCCAGCCCCTCTAAGCATATGATTGGTGTTTCTGGCCTGGATAGTCCCTATCCTGAAACTGTCAAGGGCACAGTCACCTCACCTCATCAGCACGAACTCAGGCCTGGCCTCAGGGGCCCACCATGAGTACCAAAGACACTCCTATCGCTCAGAACATTCCAAGGGTTTAGAAATTCCCACCCAGGAACCTAGACCAAGACCAGCCGCATTCTTTACTGTAGAATGTCTGCCTTTCTCCTCTCTGCAAAGCCAGATGGGCTGTGAAGCAATCAGCTTCAACCAGCGGCTCTCATCCCTCACCAGTTACAAATGGGCTTCCTTTTGCAAAACTGGAATTGAGACTTAAAAACAGAGGCCAAGTCAGATTTTGTTTTACAAACTTGCTTTACCATGGGATTTCTTTTAGCTCAAACTCCCCAAGGCATTTAAAAGCTAATAATAACTGCACTGCATTTGTGTGCTTGCCGAGAGGCTGTTCTGCACATGGAGAGCACAGTTCCAGTCCCAGCTTGTGGTTTCTTGGCAGAGGGACCTTGTAGCGGCTGCCTTACGGTGTGTGGCCCTGGGAAAATATTTTTACAGGGTCTCATCTCTATACAGAAATTTGAGTTACCTTAAAATCATGGTGTCGGCACCATTCTAGTGCCTCACACAATCTCATGAAAGGATACTCTGCCGGCTGGCAGGCATGATCTGCTTGGTGGGACACTCTCTTGGGTCTGGGTCCAACTGAGGACCCTGGGACAACCCCATAGGTGCAGGTCTTTAAGCTCCTTGGGTAGCTGGTCACCCCAGTGAAATGGGGTAAATAGAGTATTGGAGACACATGAAGACCAAGGCCCCCAGGGGTCCCACACTCCTCAGGGATGGGAGGGCCTAAGGCATGGAGCACAGCAGCCCCACCTCCACAAGTCCCTTGAGTTTGCCAGGGTGTCAGGATGTTTCTGGACATTGGACAAATTCCTTAATCTCTGTGTGTCTCTTTCCTCATCTGTCGAATGGAGGTTATAATAGCAATGACTCAGGGTTAATGGAAGGACAGAGCCAAAGCACAGCCTGGCGTAAAATAAGTGCTTTTTTAAGGTGTTAATTCTGATTCTGTTTTATGGTTTGTTTTTTGTTTTTTGTTTTTGAGTCTTGCTCTGTCACCAGGCTGGAGTGCAGTGGAACAATCTCGGCTCACTGCAACCTCCGCCTCCTGGGTTCAAGTGATTCCTCTGCCTCAGCCTCCCTAGTAGCTGGGACTACAGGTGCATGCCACCATGTTTTATGGGTTTTTTAAAAAATTAAATGTTAACCTTTAATCCACACAACTCTCTAAATAACTTCCTGTTTTAATTCACATTTCACTGATGAGGAAATTGGGATTTTTAGAAAATTAAAGTAATGTGTCCAAGGTCACACATATATCTGGTAAGTGTCTGAGTCAGAATTTGAACCCAGTTAAGTCTGACTCTAATGCCTGATTATTTTATGATATGCTCCACTATCCCTTAATTGCTGAAAAGTCAAATTTATGTTATCTTTAAAAAAATCATGGCTAATGCATACAAAGGCTCGTTTATGTGGCCTGATATCAGCATGGGGGTATTCTTTCTGGAGTGCAAGCTGCAGATAACTTTGGCTGCTAGAGGATCTTCTAGAAGCAGGAGCTGTGTGGCAGAATAGAGCCTATAATGCCAGCTTATTAGCAAGTATGTAAACACCAAGAAAGTGACACTGCAAGTATTTCTCAACCCAGCACCCAGTGGCACAACCTGCCTTCCTTTAGGGACTAACAGAACTTCATCCAACCTTCCCTGTAGGCTCCACCAAGCACTGGAGGTTCCTCTGTTCCTGCAATCCCCTGGAGGATGTTTGAACATCCTATTCTTTAGCCTTGGCTTTGGGAGTGTGGCATTTACAAAGGAGCTCCCAGCCAAGCTTAGGTATAGGGAGGAATCACTTAGCAGCCTGCCTATGAACAGAGTTAAAAAGGGAATAGATAATTCCAGGAGCAGCCTGAAGGCAGTTTCAGCCAAAGAAGGGCACATTAAGATGTAGAAGAGAACAACTGGGTAGGTATATATCCAAAGGATTATAAGTCATGCTGCTATAAAGACACATGCACACGTATGTTTATTGCGGCACTATTCACAATAGCAAAGACTTGGAATCAACCCCAATGTCCATCAGTGACAGACTGGATTAAGAAAATGTGGCACATATACACCATGGAATACTATGCAGCCATAAAAAAGGATGAGTTTGTGTCCTTTGTAGGGACATGGATGCAGCTGGAAACCATCATTCTCAGCAAACTATCGCAAGAACAGAAAACCAAACACTACATGTTCTCACTCATAGGTGGGAACTCAACAATGAGATCACTTGGACTCGGGAAGGGGAACATCACACACCGGGGCCTATCACAGGGAGCGGGGAGGGGGGAGGGATTGCATTGGGAGTTATACCTGATGTAAATGACGAGTTGATGGGTGCTGACGAGTTGATAGGTGCAGCACACCAACATGGCACAAGTACACATATGTAACAAACCTGCACGTTATGCACATGTACCCTAGAACTTAAAGTATAATAATAATAAAAAAAAGGAAGTTAGAGGAATCCACAAAAGTGAAAGAAGTCGTTGAAGTTGGGAAGAACCCATTAGGCTTGGGCCCTTGGGCACAGCTAAGAATATCTGTGCCAGGTACAAATTCCAAGCCGCATACTTAGAGATTTGGAGCAGACAAGCTAAGAAGAAAGGCAGGGAAAAGAAGTCGCTTCTACAGCAACCAGAAGAAAGTTACCCAACCAGGGAACCTCCCTGTTAGAACTATTCCGGTTATACCAATGTCAAGAACATCGCCAGTGAGTTCAGAAATTTAATAGCCAAGGAAATATCTAGAACCTCTAGAAAACTGAGGTTCTAGATCTGTGAAACTGGAAGCACCTCAGTTGTGATTCTGACATAGGTAGGAAGGGATGAAAAGGACATATTTTTGTGACTTTGTGGATCTGTGCAGAGCAAAACAGTTTCAAATGATTCCACAAAGCAAAATGATTCCTCTTCTGAAAACTGAATGTGAGAACCACCACCAACATCCACCTATGCAAACCTTCAGGCGATTGAGCCATGTCAGGATAAGTATAATCTGGCATTTTTATCTTTGATTCGAAGGTGGTCATAAAGACCTTTTCAAAGAGGTAGGAAATGAGGCCAGTGAGAGCAACTGTGAATGGGAAATGTCAGGATACCAGAGATAGTGCAAATGAAACAGAATTGAGCCAAGAGCTGCGGCAGGTAATTTCAAAAGCCTAAGGTCATCCAATCTCCCTCCATGGGGGTGTGAGCTTTTCAGCAACCAGAGACTTTGCAGCTCACACTTCCTGGGGAATTAGTCAAGGTCATATGGGCCGCCTGGAGGTAAAAAGGAGGCTGATCACTAAATCTCCTTGCTGATGAGGAGCTGGATCTGAGAATGCAATCCACCCATGAGTTCTGGAAGGTTTCTATGACTCTCTCCAGTCAAAATTGGGTGCTGGCTATGGTGTCATTGACATTTGTCTTCACGGTTCTTTGCCCTTTCTCTTTCAGCTCCTAACAGGACCCACTTCTACCCCCCAAACACTGGGCTCTCTCACCATGCAAGGCCTCCATTCATGGAGCTGACTGAGAAGGCAAATAATTTATGCTCAATGTTTGGTCATTTAAAGCATTGCTTTCCTATCTCCGGAAATATCTTTGTTGCTGCTCTTGTTTTTGTTAATAATAGTAATTAGATACAAAAAACAATGAATGTATCAGGAGGGGATGTGAGGGAGCCTTCCCTCTTCCTTCAACCCCCACTGAGTTCTAGTGCTAATCACTCTGGGTTTAAAGCCAGGAAGCTCAACTTCTAGCCTCTGCCACTTAGGACGCCGTGTGATCTTCAACAAGTCATGTCGCCTCTCGGGGAGCTCATTATTCTTATCTAGAGTGAGGAGGAGAGGATGGTTTCCAAAAATCTGCTTCAAAAATCTTCTAAATTCTATGAGCTGCCTGTGAGTGAAAGCCAGACCTGTTAGCATGTCTTGGGTCTAATTCCACAGAACAGCCCAGGGGGTATGCAGTGCCTTGGCCAATGTCTATTAGGTCTACAACCCGTTCTCCCTGAGAGTGAGACAGGAGAGCCAGTGGGAAACGTTACAGAGCCCACCACACTGGCCTGGATTGCATGAGACTGGCCAGAAGCAAGGATTTCAGACATGGTCATTGACGTGAGCAAACTTTTGCCTTCTCCACTCATTGAGATAAAGGCAGCAGGAAAAGAATGGCCATGCACCCTGGGAGGCAGCCCAGCTCCACGTGGGCCCAGTGGAATATTTGCTGGCCTATTTGGAAGTTAGAGAGAAAATATTGTGAAAGAAAATACTATTTAAAATTTTTTCTTTTTCTTTTTCTTTTTTTTTTTTTTGAGACAGAGTCTGGCTCTGTCGCCCAGGCTGGAGTACAGTAACGTGATCTCAGTTCACTGCAAGCTCTGCCTCCCTGGTTCACGCCATTCTCCTACCTCAGCCTCCCGAGTAGCTGCGACTACGGGCGCCCGTCACCACGCCCCGCTAATTTTTTTGTATTTTTAGTAGAGATGGGGTTTCATCATGTTAGCCAGGATGGTCTCGACCTCTTGACCTCATGATTTGCCCACCTTGGCCTCTTGAAGTGCTGGGATTACAGGTGTGAACCACCACACCCAGCCTAAAAATTTTTCTTTCAAACAAAGCCTAGTCCTCTCCCCAGCACTTATTTTTTTATTGTTGTTATTATTATTATTATTAACAGCTCTGGTGACCACAGATTCCATGCCAGGAGTCGTTTTGCTCAAGAAGTACTTTCCTGGTCCGTGTTAGGTTTTTCATAACAGTCGATGATGAAAAGTCTTGACAGCTGCTGTTTGCATTGTAGGTGGGGACAGGTGAGTTGACATGGAGTTGTTTGTGCTTCTTTTGTGCAAACATTGAGTAACAGTTACCTTCAGTTGAACTTTACCGGGTCAAGTAATTCCACTTTAATAAAACCTAACTCAGGCTTCCCATTAAAACAGAGGTGAAGAACTAGGGACACCTTGAGCTAAGGAGCAGAGAGGCCTAAAGTTGGTTTTACTGGCACCCAAGAAACCATCATTCTTCCTTTCTTGAGCTCAAAGCACTTGTTTTTGCCCACTAATTAATTACTAGGAGGTGATTTGAACCCGTGGTCATGCCTATTAGGTATAAGGCTTCTGACACAAGACAGATTCAGTAATCACTGCCTGGCATTTCCAGTTGAAAAGGGCCCATCCCAAAATTAGTTATAGGATACCTCTCAAGGCATCCGTGAGAGATCCAGGCAGCATCTCCGAGGAGAGCGTTCAATCTAACCTTAGGGCAGGGGAAGGGCCTTATTTTGTGATATTGTGCTTTGTCCCTGTGACGAGTCATCTCTTTTTCTCTGCTAATTTATTTCTGCTCTAGGTGAAATCCTCCAGTATGTGGCCCTTCCGGGAGGACCTTCCTGTTTGGCACGCACAGCCAATGAGCTGTGAAGCACTTGCAGAGCTCAAAATAGAAAGTCTGCAAGCACACTGCTCCCCAGGGCCTAGTCTGTGCCTGCTTGCTCAGATGCAGGAGAGTGAGGCTAGGAGGGCCGGCTCCTCCGAGAAGGCCAGGCACCTCTCAGGGGTGGGCCTCGGCGCAGAAGAAATATGATTGCTAAGTCACCACCCTCATAGTTCTAGAAATCATTTCAGATCTCTGCCAAATGCAACATTATCACTGAGCCCTGGATTCCCACCCCAATCTAATATCAAGAAAAAGTTGATTGCTTTCTAAGATTAAACAAGCTAAACACCCAAATTTTAGGATTTCTGAGGGTATGAAAGGTACTTGGCTATTATCACCATCAGAGAGAGCTATTAAGAGGAAAGAAGGGGAAGAGCTTTGAACAAACAAACAAAAGCCTTTCTCCTGCTCTGCTAATCCACCTTGAGATATGACTCATGTTGGGTTGCCTTGGTAACCATGACATCAGAAGAGGGACTGTGTGTGTACGTGTGTGTTGGTGGGGAATCCTTTCACACGTCCATCCTGTGCCTCACCCTGTGAGTGCCGTGAGCTGACCCCGCCTGCACAGACATCGCCCTTTTGCACCTGGAATCATTTTGCCATTGCAGGATCTCGCCACGGGCTGCTTGTCATTGATCATTTTCTTGGGGTGAGCAGTTTTGATGGACAGGGTGTCTGTCAGTGGCCCACGGGCACCCAGAGTATGATCAGAGGCTCTGCTAGCCTCCTTCTCCGTCCCCTCCCCAGCTTTCCTGATGGGGTCTGTGGTTTGTCCTCATCAAACGAAGACTGCTGCAGCCCCAGGGTGGTTTTAGTTTTGGGGAAGTCTGGTCTGTCCTCCCAGGCTGTGAGTCTGGCCCTGTATAATGACAACCAGGTGGGCACATTGAATCAGAATTAGAAAAAGCATCACCAGCTGGGGAAGGGGGTGTAGACTGTGTGGGTCCCTAGCCTGCCTTTTTTATCTCTAAGTCCAAAGAGAAATTCCTCTAATCCCTGGTTTGCTCTGGAATGCCAGCTGCAGAGAAACAGCCACAACAGTCACTTGTAAAGAGAGGCCCTTTCTTTGAAGCGGAATTTGTAGCCATGGCTAAACATTCAGGTGAAATCACATTACAGCAAATCCTTTCAGGCCGAAGTGCCTCAGCAGAGCTATTCTATCTCCTGGGAAGAATTTGGGATTCAGCGAATGCTCTGTGATGAATGATCCTGTGCAGTGATCATTTTATGTGGTTCTAGTCCAGTAACTGTTACCCATACTGTGAAAAGCTCTGTAAAATGAGATCTGTCTGAGAATAACTTGTATCCAAGAAGTGGTGTTATTAAAGGGCAATATGGCGACCAAGCACGGTGGCTCACGCCTGTAATCCCAGCACTTTGGGAGGCTGAGGCAGGCGGATCATAAGGTCAGGAGATCGAGACCATCCTGGCTAACACTCTGAAACCCCACCTCTACTAAAAATACAAAAAATTATCAGGGCGTGGTGGCAGGCACCAGTAGTCCCAGCTACTCGGGAGGCTGAGGCAGGAAAATGGCGTGAACCCAAGAGGTGGAGCTTGCAGTGAGTCGAGATTGTGCCACTGCACTCCAGCCTGGGCAACAGAGCAAGACTCCATCTCAAAAAAAAAAAAAAAGAAGCAACATTGAGCAGTTAAAAAATTGACCAGTTACAGGTAATGTGACTTTAGGCAAGCAAGTATCTTTAATTCTATGACCTCAGTATATTTTTAATAAGTTTATTTATTTTTAATGATGAGGCTAGTAGCACTTTTCAGGGTCTTGGTGAGAATTCAGGGAGACAGTGTGGGAAAGTGCTTCGTGATCTGGGATGGGACATTCCAACAGAGGCTATTACCATTGCTTCAGATGAGATTTGAATCCCAGCCAACACAAGTACATCAAAATGCTGGATGTTGACATTGTCTTGTCATGAGAATTGTAATGTCTTCCATTATTCCATGAATGCTATCAAAAGAAAATTTTGAATTTTTTTCTAGCTTCATTGAGGTATGATTGACAAACAAAAATTGTATGTGTCTAACATATACAGTGTAATGATTATATATATGTGTGTATATATGTATGTATAGTGGAATTCTTACCACAATCAAGTTAATTAATATTAATCTCACAGTTACCCTTAAATTTTTTCTTTGCAGTGAGAACACTTAAGATCTACTCTCTTAGCAAATTTCAAGCATACAATGCACTATTATTAACTATAGTCACCATACTGTACATTAGCTCTCCAGAACGTATTCATCTTATAACTGAAAGTTTGTACCTGTTGATCTCCTTATTTCCCCCACTTAAAATTTGTAATTTTATTTTGTTTATTTAGTTCTTTTGAGACGGACTCTTGCTCTGTTGCCCAGGTTGGAGTGCAGTGGCGTGATCTCAGCTCACTGCAACCTCTGCCTCCCCGGTTCAAGCAATTTCCCTGACTGGGCCTCCCAAGTAGCTGGGACTACAAGCATGTACCACCATGCCTGGCTAATTTTTGTATTTTTTTAGTAGAGATGGGGTTTCACCATATTGGTCAGGCTGGCCTCGAACTCCGCACCTCAGGTGATCCACCTGCCTCGGCCTCTCAAAGTGCTGGGATTACGGGTGTGAGCCACCGTGCCTGGCCCGAAATGTGGAATTTTAAATAGAATCTCACACATTATACTTAAGGTATGTGCTTTCTAGATCCCGTGCTGTCATGCAACCAGGAGCATGAAGTCATAAGTGGGGCGGGGGAGGGGAGGGGGAGGGAGAAGGAGGGAGGCACTCCCTGACACTTCTTGCAACCTGTTGTTACCAAGGCAGCAGAGTAGAACAATGAAGTGCAAGGACCTGGAAATCAGACACACCTGGGTTCCTGGTGAGTTTCACTGCTTCCTGGTCTCTGATATCAGGCAAGTCACTTAACCTCTTTAATCTTCAGTTTCGTCTTTTGTAAATGAACCATAATAATGACTCATCAGTTTCTTGTGACATTTAAATAAGCCAATGTATGTAAATGCTTAATCCACTGACTGGAACACAGTAAGTGCTCAAAAATGTTGGTTATTAATAATTCCCATAATCAATTGATGTTTCCTTATCATTGAATGTTTCTTTTAAATATGGAACTTAGAAAAAAATCACTCAATTCTGAGTTCATTTGCTGAAGGTTGAAAATATTAAAAGACACCCATATCTGTCACCATTTCCACTGGTGACTTCAAAGTTGCACACATGTCATAATGCAAAAGCACCTGGCACAGTACCCGACATGGCACATGGTGAGTGTTCTGGAAACTTACAAGAATGGGATGAGGACATATAAGCATCTGCAATGCCAGGCTCAGGAATTTCGAATGACTTTGATAATCAACTTCGTGCCATCAATGGTTTCTGAGCCATAGAGGTGCAAGATCATATCCAGGCTTTAGGAAGACAACTCTGAGAACAGAATGCAGAATGAGTTGAGGGGGAAGATGTCTGGATGCTCGGAGATTATGGCTCTGCTGCCAGAGATAAGATTATGGCAGTATAAGAACAGGGAGAATGGGATACACTGAGAAGCGTGGCAAGTGTAGGACCTACAGGAAGAACTTGGAGCTGGGGGTCAGGGTAGAGAAAGGAGTGATGGTGAATGGAAGTTTTGTAGGTCAGGCAGGGTGGAGATGTGAAGTCAAGGAAGGACTGTCGGGGTGGGGAGGCCCTCATTCATCTGCACTGTTGGGTTTGAGGAAGGGCTGGTGAAGGGGCATGAATGTAGAAACATAGTTTAGAGCAAAGAAGAGAGGGTGGGGCTTGAGCTAAAGTAAAGGGGCCTTCTGCCTAAAGATTACTACTGAGACCATGGGATTCTCTGCCCATATCCAGGCTAGGAGGGAGGAGTAACCCCAGGGGAAGAGTGGTCAGAGAGGCCACTGTCTATGAAAAGGGGAGAGTGGAGTATCACAGACATCAATGTGATAGAGCATTAAGACTTGTTCAACCAGACTTGTTGCAAGAGTCAAGGGAGGCTCCAGAGTCAAGGAGGCTGGATTTGTAATGAGGATGCCCCTCAGTACCCTAAGCCATCCCCTTTAAAGAAATGGAAGGAATGAAATCATGTCCTTTGCACCAACATGGGTGCAGCTAGAGGCCATAATCCTAAGCAAATTAACACAGGAATAGAAAACCAAACACCGTATGTTCTCACTTACAAGTGGGAGTTACGCATTGAGCATACATGGACATAACTGTGGAAACAATAGACGGGACTACCAGAGGGAGAAGGGAGAGGAAAGTGCGTTACAAAACTACCTCACGGTTACTGTGCTCACTACCAGGGTGACAGGATCCATACTCCAAACTGCAGCATCACACAATATTCCAACGTAACAAATCTGCACATCTACGCACTGAATCTAAAATAAAAGTTGAAATGTAAAAACAAAACAAACCAACAAAAAACAGCAATTGACGGGATCGCAAAAATATAAGAAAACACAAGATAGAGGGGGTAGCGAATGCAGTAGCAGAGTTTTACACATGTGAAATGCTTAGGATATGCACAAATATGATAATAAATATGGTACTTTTTTTTTTTAATGCAAGAATGTGCAGTTAAGTAGTCAGGGAGGGGGCTGAGTCCAGAAGTGAGTCAGCTGCCCAGATAAGACCAAGCATACCTTGGCTATAGATACCAACTGCTTTAGTTTCGAGCCTTGCCGAGAATAATACCCTCCCTTCTGGAAGCTGTGTGTAAAGGCTAATGTTTCAGGAGAGGAGCGGGAATCGGGAGGCTTGGTGGGAACCAGCTGTGCGACCTGGGGCAGATTTTCTTTTCCTTTCAGGTCCTTATCTCTAAAATGAAGTGATTGATCCAGGTTATCTCCAGGGTGTCTCAATACACTCACTTCTTCTCCTTGTGGTAGGAACAAAATATAGTTAATTTTGATAAAAAAGATATCAAAGACAAAACCCCATCAAGTCTCTCAATTGTTTTCCTCTCTGGTTTCCTACCCAAGTCTAAGTCAATATCCTCTCCTGCTTCAGTGTACGATCTTGGCTAGGACATCACGATACTTTGCTTCCAAATCTAGAAGACAGAGGAGAAGGGAAAAGAGAAAAGATAATATGTCACTTTTCTTGCCTGCCAGTGATTATATCTGGAGGGAAGGTGAGGCACAGAGGATAAATCTTATTGGATCCTCATCTCACAATAATTCTATGGAACACATAGAGCAGGGATGATTTTCCGTATTTTGTGGTCAATAGAACTGAAACCAGAGAGGTTCAGTAGCCTCCCAAAATTCATGCGGATAACTAATTAAACATTTACCAGATACCTCCTATGCTTGACTTCAGGGAAACAAAGATGGATAAGGCACTAGCTGTGTGATATGAAACAAATGACTTAACCTCACTGGCTTTAGTGCTACCCCCTATAAAAAGAGGGGACTCCATTCTGTGATTTGCTAGGTCCTTACGTTTCACACATTATGGTTTGGTCTCTGCATCCTTCTGTTCTATCACAGGAAAAGGCTGAAGCCTTTGCCTGGGCTCTAACTGGGTCTAGGTTGTGTGAACCTCTAGATGCAGACATCTGGGGCAAGAGGTGAGGCGCTGGTTGCCTTCCAGGCAGATGTAGTTAAGAGAGTTGGCTGCAGACAATGATTTTGCTCTGTGTCTCCAAGATCGTGGGCAGGTGGGAGCCCAAAGAGAGGCTATTAGGATTCACATCAGATTGTTAGTTGGGGGGTTATTATTTTTAAGCCAGCACCACTTTAAGCACTGCCTTGCTTGCTTGCTGTCTGGGACATTCTTTAGCACCTTTTCAGCTTGCAGCTCCCATGAGCAATACAGGTCACTCTTCAGTCAGTTCCCCTGATCTGTCCTTGCTATTTCAATCCCTATACTTGTGGAGGATCAGTAGCAGAGGAGAAACCAGACTAAAAAAAGATAAAATGATCAATGTCAATGTGAACATACCTATTTGTATGCAAGTTCATAAACACACTTCGCTGCGAGCCCACGAGAATGTTCTGCATAACCACCTGCCAGGGTTGTGGTGGGGTGAGGAGCAGGGCTGACTCTCTGGCTCTCACTTTCTTTTCTTTTTGATATGGTTTGCATCTGTGTCCCCACCAAATCTCATATCGAACTGTAATTGCCAGTGTTGGAGGTGGTGCCTGGTGGGAGGTGATTAGATCATGGGGGCGGAGTTAACAATGGGTTAGCACCATCCCATTGTTCTCGTGATGGTGAGTGACTGAGTTATTGTGTTTGGTCCTTTAAAAGTGTGTGGTACCTCCCCATTCTCTCTCTTCCTCGTGCTCCAACCATGTGAAGTGCTGGCTCTTCACTGTAAGTTTCCGCCATCACTATAAGTTTCCTGAGGCCTCCCCAGAAGCAGATGCTGCCATGTTTCTTGTACAGCCTGCAGAATCAGGAGCCAATTAAACCTCGTTTCTTTATAAATTACTCAGTCTCAGGTATTTCTTTATAGCAATATGAAAATGGACTAATACAGTTTTATTTTATTTTATTTTATTTTATTTTATTTTATTTTATTTGGAGACAGGGTCTTGCTGTCACCCAGACTGGAGTACAGTGGTGTGACCATAGCTCAATGCAGCTGGGCCCAAGGGATCCTCCTGCCTCAGCCTCCTGAGTAGCTGAGACTACAGGTTCATGCCACCACACCCATTTTTTTGTTGTTGTTTTGGAGACAGGATATTGCTGTGTTGCCCAGGCTGGTCTTGAACTCCTGCCTCAGTCTCCCAAAGTGTTGGGATTACAAGTGTGAGCCACCACCCCAGGCCAGACTCTCACTTTCTAGGTGGCATTGTGGGTGAAGCCTTAAACTCTGCGCTTTGGTTTCCTTGCTGTAGAGTAGAGATAATAATAGTACCTACCTGAAAGAGTTGTTTTGAGGACACAGTGTCCTTATTCATGTGAGATGCTTAGAGCAGTGCCTGGCACACAGTAAAAACTTAAACTATGAACTGCTCATCAGTTCTCATTATCTATAGGCAGTTAGTTCACAGGCTCACACAATGTCTCTTCACAGCCTCTTTGAGGATCCATAATTCTAATCATAATTCAGCCTTTCTTCTTAGAGCAGCTTCAGATCCTGACATTAATTTCCTCAGACATTTAAGGAATCACAAGGTAATGGGTTGTTATTATCTCATTTTTTTTTTTCAAAGTAAAAGCAAGTTTATTAAGAAAGTAAAGGAATAAAAGAATGGCTACTCCATAGACAGAGAAGCCTGTTATCTCATTTTATCAATGAAAAGATTTGAATAAAAAATTAAGTATCAGTTTGTACCCAGTCTCCTTGGGCATCCACAACAGAGATGGTAGAAGTATCTATAATCTTGCCTGGCCTGGCTCATCTTACTGTCAGCCCTGCCAGCTCTAAGGGTGCCCAGTAAGTTTCTGATCATGCTGGAAGGATCCTGTCCTACCCCTGGAAACACGGCTGGCCTTTTCAGCCAAAGCACCATCCCCAGAGACTTCAGTCCTGGAGTCCTCATGACACCCACATCCTGAGGGACACTTACCATTAATCCCCAAGTTGAAAGTTTGCTAGGTTACAGCTGACCCCCAGGAGGCCGAGAGCAAAGGAAGGGAACATGTCCTTCCTCTCTGTAGCCATGGAGGGTCCCTGCATATCCAACCAGCCAAAGTGGTGCTGTCCTCGGAAGGCTGGAGTGGAAGTGGCGAGAGGGGTTTGTTAGGACTTGTATTATTTTTTTCTTCAATCTAAATAAATGTTTATTATAAGGAAATAAGTTTAGATTATTGAGGTAAACAAAACTAAACCAAATATAACCTATATGTCCTATAATATAAAATATTCACCTATAACTTTGTTTCTCATAAATATCCGAAGGAGTAGAGTACCAATGGAAGTATGCTATACAAATAGATCTCAGTATGCTATACAAATAGATTTCAGCATTTGGTAAAGTAGAAATTTTTAGTGGCATAAAAGCTGGCAGAACCGATGGACTGCCTTTAGAGGAAATAAGGTCCCAGTTTCTGGGGAGGCTTCACAAGATGCAGGGTAACCGTTTCACATGGAAAGGGGTTCCATTTTAACGGCCATCCAAGAATTAAAATAAGAATTTTGCAGTAATGAAATAGGTTCCTTCCAAAATAGCACTGAACACTCTCTCTGTGGTGTGTTCAATCAAAATAGCTGACATATTTTTTTTTTTTAATGGCCCAAACACCTAGTTCATGATAAAATTCCTCAGGAATCTTTAAGAGGAAGGAAGGGTCTGTGTTAGCTGGGAGTGAATCCTGTGTGAGCAGATCACATCAAAAGGTCATGCTCAAGTATGTTGTATGTTCCAAGTACAGCTCTGGATGCTCTGGGAAATAAAGTGTCATAAGACAGGGGTCCCCAACCCCTGGGCTGTGGACCAGGACCAAGCCACAGAGCAGGAAGTGAACGGCAGGCAAGCCAGGAAAGGTTCATCTGTGTTTTTGGCTCCTCCCCATCACTCGCATTACTGCTAGAGCTTTGCCTCCTATCAGATCAGCAGCGGCATTAGATTCTCATAGAAGCACGAACCCTATCGTGAATTGTGCATGCGAGGGATCTAGGTTGCACATTTCTTTTGAGAATCTAAGGCCTGATGATCTGTCACTGTCTCCCGTCACCCCCAGATGCCCCAGATGGGTCCAGCTAGTTTCAGGAAAACAAGCTCAGGGTTCTCATTGATTCTACATTATGGTGAGTTGCATAATTATTTCATTATATATTACAATATAATAATAATAGAAATAAAATGCACAATAAATGCAGTGGGCTTGAATCACCCAGAAACCACCCCCTCTCACCCCCCACCAGTCCATAGAAAAATTGTCTTCCATGAAACTGGTCCCTGGGGCCAAAAAGGTTGGGGACCACTGGTATAAGACACAACCAGCACCCCAAAGGAGCTTATAGCTATTTGGGATATAGAGAGGTCAAACCCATTCTCCTTGCTTCTAATGTGGTAATACTGAAAAATTACTTGCCCAGGTCGCAGGGAGTTAGAGGAAGAGCTGGGAGGAGAATCTGGAATTGGACATGAGGAGACAGGAAAGGGAGAGTCCTAGGGAGCACAGGGGGTGTCGGGAGTGAAAGCTGACACTGGTGGCTCTGGTTCATAGAAAGAGATGCCCTCTGGATCATTTAAGGTCAGGAGTTCAAAACCAGTCTGGCCAACATGGCAAAACCCCGTCTCTAGTAAAAATACAAAAATTAGCCTGGCTTGGTGGTGGGTGCCTGTAGTCCCAGCTATTAGGGAGACTGAGGCAGGGGAATCGCTTGAACCCGGGAGGCAAAGTTTGCAGTGAGCCAAGACTGTGCCACTGCATTCCACTCCAGCCTGGGCAACAGAGTAAGACTCTTTCTAAAAAAAAAAAAAAAAAAAAAAAAGAGGTCTTCTGCACCCTCTACTACTCCTACTCCTACTCCCGGTTCTAGCTCTAACTTTGAGTGGAAAACATCTCACTTTCACTGTCTTTCCTGCCGGCACCAAGACCTTGGCTCTTTTGGGCAGTGGCAGACATGGGATCTCTCTCTCTCCTCCCACACTCCACACTCCCACCCTCCCTTCCAGAAAGCTGAGGCCCCAAGGAGGGAGGGCCTCTGCCTGCAGCCTGGCTGGTACCCCAGTCCTTGCCTTTTCTGTGCTGGAACTGCACAAGGCCATTTCATGTCCCATTTAGCAAGTGTGGAGAGCTCTTTGATTTGGTAGGTGATAGCACAAGTCATCCTGCCTCCGATGGTGGGTGAAATACCATCTGATTCAGAGCTTATTTCGTGACTTCCTCCAGAACCGACTGCCTCATTTGTGTCTCCAAAAATAAAAATAGCAAGGGTTAGATCCTATGCCTCTCCTATTCCCTGGGGATGCTGTGATTGAGTGATGACTCTACCAGCAAAGTATCGAGGCTGTCGGTCTGTTCCCTTTTGATCAGAACCTAGAAAAAGCACGTGGAGCAAGTGATGTTATCCTCTGAACTTCACTGCAGTCCTCCCCAGGGGTTAAGGGCTCAGGACCCTGTTTGGCCCAGCACTTTCAGCTTGTTCATTTCATGTTGAGCTTTGCTTTCTACAAATCAGTGTGTGGACAAGATCAGTCTTTTAGCAAAGGAGTAGTTAAGGCAGTGCTATGGGGGAAGTATCGGGTGGGACTACAGTGCCTGGATTTCACCATCAAAGATCCCTTCCATTGGCTGCTTCTCACTAAGATCCTTTCAAAAGGTTCTTTAAAAAGAATACAAAGCTTTGTAAAGAGCCACACAAATGTAAACTAAGGTGTGGCAAGGTTATGTTACTCTAGGTCAGAGGTATGGGTGTCAGGAGGCTCAGGGAACCATTAGATCCTAGAGACATTAGAGCTGAGACAAGAAGCTTCCAGAGTCTAGGAACTCAGTGGACAACAGCAAAGACACCAACCCCAGGACAAGGCAGTGCCTGTAACCCTGCTGTTATTGCCTATTTGCTCCAGGACACCATCCCCCCTCACCGACGCTTAGTATTGGGGTTAGAATGGGTGCTTATGATAGAGTATGTATTAAAAATCAGTTCCCGTCCAGGCTGAGAGGCTCACACCTGTCATCCCAGCACTTTGGGAGGCCAAGGTGGGCGGATCATTTGAGGTCAGGAATTTGAGATCAGCCTGGCCAACCTGGTGTCTACACCAAAAACACACAAAAATTAGCTGGGTGTGGTGGTGCATGCCTGTAATCCCGGCTACTCAGGAGGCTGAGGCAGGAGAATCACTTGAACTTGGGAGGCAGAGGCTGTAGTGAGCCAAGATCGTGCCACTGCGCTCCAACCTGGACGACAGAGCAAGACTCTGTCTCAAAAAATAAAAAAAGTTCCCTTCTCTTCCATTAAAAAAAACTCATTTCATCTATGTGTCCAACTATAGACCCCAGATCACATTTGAAGATAAAATATCAGGGATCACCCAGGCCCCTGACAATGTGGAAAGGAACCAGATTACATACAGGGGCAGTGTGAGTCTCCTTCTTAAGCTCCCCTCCCACCCCCAGAGCAGCAGCCACTTGCCTTTGGAAGAAGTAGATCATGGCTGGCACTCCACACTTGGACCCCTCTCTGAAAGCACATCTTGGCTTCCATAAGAATGGATCCATTCTTATGATCCCTTCTAATCACAAATAGCAGCCTTCCAGAGCAATAAGCTCAGCCCCTTCCATTGTTCCCACAGCCACAGACACAGGCATGCCTGTGCCCTCCCGTTGATTCTTGCCACGGACAATCCTAGGGACAAAAATGTAGTGTTTCATGGCGACTTTGAGATGACACGCACCTAGAGGTAAGTCTACAGACAGGGCCAGCATTAGGTACAAATTGCAGTGAGACTTGTCTATGGCACCCTCCATTGGCACCTTTCTGCCTTTTACATCTTTCCTGTCCCTTCTCTCCTGCACTTAGTGCTTTGATACACATAGGCCAGGGATGGTAAATACATTCCATTTTCAGTGCCAACTGTGATTAATCAGTAGGGATCACTGTATTGAGAAAGAAAAAACAGTGGTATGTGAATTCTGGAATCAATTGCTAATGTCTGCCATGGAGACATTATTTGCATCTTCTCATTCATCTGTGAGCCTTAAAAGGCAAGACTGTGTGTTATTCAACTTCAGATCTCTAATTATTAGTGCCCAATTATGTATTATATTTGAACAGTATCTGTAGCAACTGTGGAATCTTTTATGTCTAACTTGCTTGTTTTCAGCTCTGCCCGAATTTCAGCTGTCACAGAATGAGTGACGTAGTAAAATGGAAATGCATCATCTCAGTTTCCCCGTGGCCTGAATGTCCATACAAAATGAGAGCCAGTAGAGAAGAAGAGAGGACGTGAGGAGTTTTTAATAACTGAGGAAAAGTGGAAGGAAAAGTAAGGATGAAGGTGAAGATGAAGGAATATGTCGGAGATGCTAGCACTGGCATCCCCAACCACACAGTACCATGTCCTGCTAAAGAACTCTATAGAATATACATGTAAGTGCTATGCTGCAGCAGACTTAAACTTGCAAGAGCTGCTTGTTAAATTTTCAGGAATTTTGTGAGTCAATTGACATCATGTTTGTAGATTGAAATTAGCTGTGATGACAGTATTTATACCATAGGAATTGGCACAGACTAAAACATTTATAGTACCACATTGCATTTATGCCCCCAAACTCTGGGTGTAGACAGGAGTGAAATCATTAGTATCAGTCAATAGCATCCAAAATAGGCTAAGCTGCCTTCAGTTTTGAGTCTTGGTGGGAAAGTAGGACTGGCAATCTGGCTACTCTTCATGCCCAGTGGGGATCAGGGGTTGCTGTTCTTTTCAGTGTTCTGGGATTTGATTGGCCCTCTGATATGATTTGGATGTTTTGTCCCCTCCAAATCTTACGTTGAAATGTGACACCCAATGTTGGAGATGGGCTTACTGGGAAGTCATGGAGGTGGATCCCTCATGAATGGCTTGGTGCCCTGTCCTCATCGTAATGAATGAGTTCTCACTCTATGAGTTCACTGTTATTTAAAAAAGCCTGGCACCTCCCCCGTCTCTCTCTTGCTCCTACTCCTGGTCTTGCTATGTGACTGCTGACTCCCCCTCTGCTGTGATTGGAAGTGTCCTGAGGACCTCCCCAGAAGCAGATGCTGACACTATGCTCCCTGTACATCCTGCAGACCTGTGAGCCAAATAAACCTCTTTTCTGTATAATTACCCAGTCTGAGGTATTCCTTTATAGCAACACAAACAGAGTAACACACCCTCTTATCAGAGGCTCACCTTGACATCAGAGTGGAAGAGTGGTGGCCTGTCAAACATGGATGGTGGGAAGGGCAGCTGCACAGAGGGGGCTCTCGGTGATTACACGATACTGTAAATTAGGTATCACGTTGCATTCCTGCAATGGCAATTTGAAGGGAAAATGACACAAGAACTCCTAGGTCATGTCATTGACTAAGGAATGCTTTTTCACTCCATTAAAATGAGCCCTGAAGGACAGGCCCAAGCCTACACAGGCAGGGTCCTGTAACCTGAGGTCACTGGGAAGAAAGGAGTTTCTCACTGGAGCTCAATGTAACTCTTTCCTTCTCTGACTAACAAGGGTGTAGATGGCAGTCTTCTTGGGGAACCCATCTGAGAAAAAGAAGCTTCAGCATTGCAAGATTTCAGCTACTGTCTCTCCTTGGACAGGATTCCACCTTTCCCATGGCTGGAGCCCTTGACACATGTCACTGTACACTGCTGTTCTCGCTGGGGTAAGGAGGAGCGGGGAGTGCTGGTGGAGAGGGTGGAAATGTCCTGGGAAAATGGCTGATTTAGAGGCCATTCCTTCACTATACGTTGCTGGTGGCAGTCTAGACACCTCTTTTTTGCTAGATTGTGAATTTGGAGCCATGGCTGAATGGGACCACAGAAGGACTGTCCTGCCCATTGACACTGTCATTGATTCAGAGCAGTAGGAATGTGTTCGGTGAAGACAGGAGCAGGGCAAACTAGAGAAGCACAATAGATAAAATGAATGCAAGAAGGACCAGTCTCAAGAGAGGGGAGAGGATGATAGAAAGATAACCCTTGAATAACGTCTGCTCACTTTCTGAAGTGTTTTCTGAGCTTCGGTGATATTCAGTGCTCTCTCATAACTTCTGCCCCCTCTCTTCCCTTTCCATGTACTTTCTTATTTATTTAATATTGCCTTTAAAATTGCTCACTTAAAGAAAAACATACTCAGCCTCATGTTAAAAATAGAATTCTTAAAATCATAGGTTTGATAGGTGAGTTTTAGTTTCTCTAACACATATGACTATAAAGACATAACTGTTAAAATGGAAAACTCTTAATTCATCCACCCCCGAAGTCATGGCGGGTCCCCGTGCTGCACCTGGATGGGAGGAATGGTCTCCGTGGACACAGACAGATGTCACTTAGAATGAAACTTCAGAAAGTGCCTGAATCTGTATGTCTGTAATTCATCAATGCCTCCCCATCTCCTGCCCAACTCACATAATGTCAATTTAACAGCGGTGGCCGTAGTTGCTGCGGCATTCATTCACTGAAGCTCTCATTTGGCATCAGACAAATTTTTTCCCTTTTGAAAGGCCTCAAGCACGTGAACAAGAGTGAGAGGTGTCTGCTCTCTGTCCAATCAGGTGTTGAGTTGCGGTAGTTTGTTTCGTTGTCAAGAATAGAGTTGTTGCTTGTCTAATGTACTACAAGGTATTCCACTTAAAAACAGGGTCTCTGGAGGGAATTATTCTAGAATAAGCTATTTCCCTTCATCTAAAATGAAGGAAGAAAAATACCAAGAAGAAATCCATATTTTCATGTCATTCTTCCTGTTTCTGCTCTATCCTCTGTCTCCTCCTTTTCATGCCACTTCTCTTGTCTGTTCCTAATTTTCTTAATCTTTTTCTCGCTCTGTCTGTTGTCTCTTCATCATAACCCAAAAATACGAATCTAGGCCGGGTGCTGTGACTCACACCTATTATCCCAGCATTTTAGGAGGCCGAGGTAGGTGGATCACGAGGTCAGGAGATCGAGACCATCCTAGCCAACATGGTGAAACCCCGTCTCTACTAAAAATACAAAAATTAGCTGGATGTGGTGGTGCATACTTGTAATCCCAGCTACTCAGGAGGCTGAGGCAGGAGAATTGCTTGAATCAGGGAGTCGGAGGTTGCAGTGAGCCGAGATCGGGCCACTGCACTCTAGCCTGGTGACACAGCGAGACTCCTAAAAAAAAAAAAAAAAAAAAGAATCTAACTTCTTTTTGTTTATAACAATGTACATTTTCTTGGTAGACGCTTAAGCCTGATGTGCACTTTCTTGGTGGCATAAATCACTTCTGGTAGGGGACTGTAGGGCAAGTCTCCAAACATGAACGTTACCCATCAGCTTTTAATGGTAGTCTTGGCTGTCTGATTGGATTATATTTCCACTAGGGGGCGCTCTTCCCTTTAAATGTCAAAAACTCTACCTTCCCTGGAATTCAAGATTGCAACAGGAACAATGGAAATGTTGATTTCCTTTCTGAAATAGCTGCTACTGAGCACAACTCTGGAAGGAGATTATCAGCGATATGCCAGTTGCAAAGAAAATACTTGGTTGTAGCAGCAAATTCACCTACTATTGAAGACATAATGTCAACGAACAGTGGTTGTAGTTGCTGTGGGATTCCTGATGTAGTGACTTCTAGGAGATCCTTTCCTACTCCAAGTGCCAGCTAGCAAATTTCTCTCTCTAAATTCAACCTGGAGTCAAGGGATCCTTCTCAATAATTTCACAAACTTTTCTGCCTGTAATCTTTCTAGGTTGAATTCTAGGTTTGATTTGGTGACTTTAAATCTGGTGAGATCTCAGCCATTTCCAAGACCTAACCCTTCACTGTATGAACAAGGAAACGGGCACAAAGAGGTAGAGCAGTGTGTCTAGACCACACAGCACAAAGGGGCAGATCTTCTGATGCCATGTTTCCAATTACTTCAGTCCTTAGATGTCTGTGTCTTCATTACAAATACCTTCTTCCAGCTTTCCACAGTGTCTTTTGTCAATAAGATTTATTTAAAGTCTCTTCAGATTTGATAGGGTTCACTGTAGCTCTGACCTTGTAATATTTTACTATAGACATTAGGTTATGGTAGTTTTTATATACTCGGGGCTACTGCAGTTTTTTCAAATAATTCACACATATTGAATTCTAAGTGAATGACATTCACTGGGCCCTTAACACATGAACCATCATATCCAAGAGGTAATAAAAGAGAACAAAAGAGCACTGACTTTCTCAGCACCCACGGACTGATTTTTGAGTTCTGTCCACATCTTAAAGAACGAGTTACTTTGGACAAGATTACTTAATCTTCTTTGGGCTTTCATCTTCTTTTCTGAACAGAGACTTTCTGTGTATTCTTTTGTTTACTCCTTGAAATAGCCCTCAGAGGTCAATACAATTCTCATTGTCCCCATTTTACAGAAAAGGAAACTGAGACCCATAGGTGACAAGTGAATTTCCCACGACTGTCCAGCTGATACGGAGCTGAGCTGGAAAGTGAGCCCGGATCTCTCTGGTTCTGAAAGCTTTGCTCGAAAGCACAGGATGACACCACCATTCAATCAATAAGCAGAGACCCTTCCGTGGACTCAGCAGGTCCTGTTGTCCCTGAAGCTTGACACTGTCATTTCAAACCACAGCAAAAACCCAAAAAGGAAACAGTGCAAGGAAAATAATGTGATATTGGAGAGGCAGCGTGGGTTATTGGGGGACATGGGTTCATGCCCCTTCTCTCCCACACACGTGGCATGATGCTAAGCAGGTCGCCTGACCTCTCCAGGGTTGTTTCCTCAACAGAGAAAATGAGGGGGTTGAGATGAACGCCAGCCCTGGGTGCTCAATGCTGCAGTCTGGGGTGGCGTGGACTGAAATCAGAATTCTTTCTCCTCCGCTCTGGGTGCTGACACATGATCTCTAGCTCTCACTCCCCACCCCTAATCTTGCCCATCTGAGTTTCAGGTTATTTTTTCCTTCCCCCTGCTCTTCAATTTCCTTATTGAGGAAGCTCTTTCCTGCTGCCTCTGTCCCCGCTGGAGTTGTTTGATCCGATAGAGCCAGTTGAAGCCAAGGGGACCCTGACTTGAATCTTGCTTTCTGACATGCTGGCTGTGGCTTGCTTGGAACCTGAATAAGAGCTTGCTTACTCCCGGTGTTCACCACGGCGGAACCATGGGTGCAGAAATGTAATTCTCAACCAGCCCAGTTTAATCAGCGAAAGACAATAGGGCTTGCAGGCGGTATCACGTTGAGTCTCTGAACACAGCACGGCTGCTGTCGCCCTTTTCATTAAAATGATTGAAATGTATTTCTAAACAGAATTGAGGGCCCCTGTCTAAATCAAGCCACTGTATTGGTCTTATTGTCCCGATCTGAAGTGCTTCAGCTTCTAGTGCACAGTTGCTTCTCAATAGAAGTTCATTATTACAACGATAATAACAACTGTATAGATACACAGAAAAGAAGTTCCCATTTCATGAGGGAAAAAGAAGCTCATTCAAACCAAGAGAGAATGAAAATTACTCTTGTTCAGCAGCTCCACAATTCCTGCTTTCCCTTTCTTCTGGAAAGGAAGTTGAATTTAAAAGCTTATCTTGGTTTGATTTTCTTTTTCCCTGAACCAAAATAGAATAGCTATTTAGCTTGAAAATTTGTAAGAGCTCAAGTCAATTGGTTAACCAAACACACACACACACACACTCACACACACTTACATGCACATCTTAATATCCTCATTATATAAAATCTCAATCACCAAAAATGACCCCCCAAATTGTAAGACTCCAATGTATGATTGGGCAAAGGACATAAACAGATGATTCATAAGGAGGAAAGACACATGACAAAAAATAGGAAAAAATTTTCAACACACAGATAATAAAAGAAATTCATAGGATAACAAGATATTGTAGGTGCTAATCAAAGTAGCAAAGATTTTTAAAATTATAGCAGAAGAGGTCCTTGCTTTTGTGTAATGAGTTCCCAGAAAATACATGAAATTCACTCATCCTCTTCCAAATCAACATTACTGTCTGTGAAAGGAACAGTACAACCACACACACAGATCCCAGCCTCTGCTGGGAAAATCCTGTGTAAACTCACCGTCCTCTTTGTTTCTTAAGTTCCTCCTTGGTAAAAAGTTGTTTGGCTCATGCCTGTAATCCCAACACTTTGGGAGGCCGAGGTGGGCGGATCACCTGAGGTCAGGAGCTCGAGACCAGCCTGGCCAACATGGTGAAACCCCATCTCTACTAAAATTACAAAAATTAGTTGGGGGTGGTGGTGGGTGCCTGTGATCCCAGCTACTCGGAAGGCTGAGGCAGGAGAATCACTTGAACCCAGGAGGCAGAGGTTGCAGTGAGCCGAGATCGTGCCACCGTACTCCAGCCCAGGCAGAAGAGTGAGAATCCATCTCAAAAAAAAAAAAGGTTGTTTGTATTCAGACTCTGAAATTTCACAATTCTCCTCAGGTGCTGTTTTTCTTTGCCCAATGCCTTTAAGTCTTCACTGATGGATATGTAGACACCTAATAAATATTAGACCTGAAAGTATCCTTCAAAGCATAGAATTCAGATAGTGATTTTACAACTGAAGAGAGTGAGGCTCACACATTCTGAAGGTGGGAGTCAGGCTCTTTTTACCATAAAAGTTTTTCCTTGGGGTAATGGTCAATATCCACCAAAATCCAGGTGGCACATGCTTGATGCCCTTCTGAAAAGACTTAGTCTGCTTCACCACTGGTTTTAGCAGGCTGGAGCCAGGGTCTCAGTACACAGTGAGCTGCTCAGGTGAAAGAAGGTCATACTAGGATTTCTGCTTTCTAATGTGTCATCCTTTTTAAATTTTCATTTTTCTTACTGTTATAATGTATAGGTTAATAGAGCACTTTACTTCTTGGGGATGCATAATTAAAGTTGTTTTGCTGATGGGATAGTGTTATCAAAAAGTTTGCAGGCAGCTGGAATGGTGAGGGATGTGAATGTGTCTGATCTTGTACAATTCAGGAAGCAGGGCCTTCAGAGTGAAGGGAGGAAGGAAGGCTAGCTGTGGTCAGAGGAGATGACCAGCAGCGCTCTTAACAGAGGGCAAGAGTCACCTTCTCACCCCGCAGGCTGCATTGAAACTAAGGCAACCGGAAAGTTCAACTGAATCACAAAGACATGCTGACATGCTGGGGAAAAGCCAAAAATTTTAAAGGCCATCTTGCCAGAAAAGTGGCTACTGCTCAGGTCCTGTCCTGGCAGTCTGCGCCCAGGATCCCAGGACTCAGCTCATGGGGTGCAGAGAGTTGTGGTATGCCAAGCCAAAGGTCTCAAGGAGATGGTTCCAACTGGGAGTCAATGGCAGAGAGGCCAAGATAAGCTAAGGGGCATGGCAATCTGAGGATCCAAGCCACCTAGTACAGACACAAGGACAGGCAAGTGAACTGGAGACCTTAGCAGGCTTGTCAGAGGGAAAGTGGGAGGCAGCAGCGGCCCAGAAGCAAACTCCCTATGTCAGATAGAGGTGTGTGCAGTGAAAATGAAGGGGGAACCAGAACCCCTTACAGGAAATGCCCAGTGGAACTCCATGGAGTCCCTCGAGTCGTCTTTGCACTGCTGAGCCAGGTATTAGAGGACCCACAGTGCACTTCTGAGCCTCATTTCTGTCTCTCTCACCTACCATAAACTGGACAATCAGCTCGCACATTTGTTCCTGTATTCCCAAGGAGAACATGAGGAAAAGACGTAGATATCACCCAAATGTATCATTTACCAGGTAAGAAAATTATTATTTCTGGGTGTCCCAGCAGCCTCTGTCAGGAATGCAGGTATAAGTAATCTCATGTGCCTTTGTTCCGGCCTCCTTGTGGGAGTCCAGTACCCCAACCCCATCTTGAGAGACGCTGCTGTTCCAACCTCAGGATCTCCTAATGGAGTCAAGAGGTAAGGCTGATTTGAATTCACGCTGCTTCTCCTTAAAGCTAGTGCAACTCACAGAAAATTGAGAGCCAACTGGAAAACAAACTGTCAGTTTTCCTAACAGGTAGGCAGGTGTGTCTTAACCCCCAAGGCTTTCTGAGGGAGCCGGAGAGGAGAAAGTGACAGACCTGAGGACAAAGGAGATCCACCTGCTTCTCTAATTGTAGACCTTGAGCCTGCCTGTCACCTGGACTGCAGCGTACTGAGCACAGGGGTGGTGCCGGGCAGGTACAGCTCCCAGCACTCTGCTGTGGACATCCTAACTCGCTAGAAGGTGACTCAGTCACAGTCTATCTAAGTTTATAGCTGAGGCTCTAGCACCTGTTCTAGAACAGGAGAATCCGAAGGAGGAGATGAACTGAATTTAGCACTGATTTTCTTTAAAAATATTTATAGAAACTATAACATTTCTGAGTTATCTAGAAATGTTATTTTTGTTTAGTTTGGCTTTCTTTTTTCTTTTTCTTTTTTTTTTTTTTGCTTTCATCTCAAAATTAAACATTTTGAGATAATTGTAGATTCACATGCACTTGTAAGAAATAATACAGAAAGAACCCTCTATCTTTCATCCAGTTCCTCCAACTTGGTAGATCTTGCCAAACTATTGTACTATTTCATAGCAGGATATTGACATCGATACCATCAAAATACAGACCATTTCCTTGGCTACAAGAATCCTCCACATCCTCTTCCCTCTGGCACCCACCCCTTCCTTAATCTCTGGCAACCACTGTTCTCCATATCTATAATTTTGTCTTTGCAGGAATGTTATATAAATGGAATTATACAGTATGCAAACTTTTGGGATTGGCCTGTTTTTTTTATTAGAAGCATAATCTTCTGAAAGTTGTTGCATGTATCAATAGCTTTTTAATTTTTATTGCTGAATAGTATTCTAGCGTATGGCATACTACAGTTCGTTTAACCATCCACCTGTTAAAGCATATCTGGGCTGTTTCCAGTTTGGGCAATTGCAAGATGGACATTGATACACAGGTATTTTTGAAAACGTAAGTTTTTATTTTATTTCTCTGAGGTGAGCATTTGCCCAGAAGAGCATTTGCTGGATCTTATGATAAATGCATATTGATTTTTTTTTTTTCCAAGATGGAGTCTTACTCTGTCACCCAGGCTGGAGTGCAGTGGCACGATCTTGGCTCACTGGAATCTTCACCTCCAGGGTTCAAGCGATTCTCCTGCCTTAGCCTCCTGAGTGGTTGGGATTACAGGCACGTGCCACCATGCCTGGCTAATTTTTTGCATTTTTAGTAGAGATGGGTTTTCACCACGTTGGCCCGGCTGGTCTCAAACTCCTGACCTCAGGTGATCCACCTGCCTCGGTCTCCCAAAGTGTTGGGATTACAGGCGTGAGCCCCCACGCCTGACCAGTTTGGTTTTTTTAAAGGTTGCGTTTTGAGAGTTCTTTATATTCTAGATGCTAGTTCTTTGTCAAATATGTGATTTGAAAATCTTTTCTCTCAGTCTATAGCTTGTTTTTTCATCCTCTTCACAGAGTCTTTCACAGAGCAAAAATTTTTAATTATGATGAAGTCCAATTTATCAAGATTTTCTTTTAAGGATCACACTTTTGGTGTCAACTCCATGAACATTTTGTCCAGCCGTAGATCCCCAGGATTTTTTACTATGTTTTCTTGTAAATGTTTTAGTTTTATATTTTACATTTAAGTCTCTTTACATTTTGAGTTAATTTTTTAAAAATTAGGTTTGAGAATTAGGTTGAGCTTTTTTTGTTGTTTTTGTTTTTGTTTTTGTCTTGCCTGTAAATGTCCAATTGCTCCAGCACAATTTGCTGGAAAGGCTATTTTTCTTCCATTGAATTGTTTTTGTAACTTCATTGAAAATCACTTGGGCATACTTGTGTGGGTCTATTTTTGGGTTCGTTCTTCTGTTCTATTGATCGTTGTGTCTATTCTTCCACCAGCATCAAACAGTCTCAATTAATGTAGCTATATAATAAGTTGAGAATCAGGTAGACCAATTCCTCTCACTTTGTTCTTCCCTTTCAAAATGGTTTCAGCTATTCTAGTTCATTTGCCTGTCCGTATACCTTTTAGAGGAGTCTTGTCTGTATCTACAAAGAAATCTTGCTAGAATTTTAATAGGAATTTCATTAAACCTGTGTATCAGTTTGGTGGTGAATCAACCCTTTGCTATGTTGAGTGTTATGCCATGGTGTGTCTCTCCACTTATTTAGATCTTTAATTTCTTGCAATATTTTGTAGTTTTCAGCATACAAGTCCTGCACATATATTAGATTTGCATCTGTATTAGTTTGTGATGGCTTCTGTAACAAAATACTACAAACCGAATAGCTTAAACAACAGAAATTTACTTTCTCACAGTTCCAGATGCTAGAAATCTGAAATCGAGATGTCAGCAGGGTTGGTTTCTTCCTAGAGCTGTGAGGGAGAATCTGTTCCAGGGCTCTCTCCTTGGCTTGTAGATGGCTGTCTTCTCCCTATGTCTCCTCACATCACCTTCCCTCTGTGCACATCTGTCTCTGTGTCCAAATTTCTCTGTTTCATAATGGTGTCGTCATATTGGATTAGAACCTACCCTAATAACCATATTTTAACTTTACCCCGGTAAAGAGTCTATCTCTAAATAAGACCATACGCTGAGGTATGAGGTTTAAGATTCCAGCATATCTTTTTGGGATGAGAGGGGCAAAGCATAATTCAACCTGTAGCAATACCTAAGTGATTTGTTTATTTATTTATAAAACAATTTTGAATGGTATTGAATTTTCAATTATGGCTTCCATATATTGAATATGAAAGATACTCAACAATATTAGTCATCAGGGAAATGCAAATGAAAACCACAATATAATTTAACACCTCATATGTTAGCTAATAGTTTTTAAAATGATAATAACAATTGTTGGTGAGAATGTGGAGCAACCGGATTACTCATATATTGCTGAAAAGAATTAAAAATCTTACAACCACTTTGAAACAGATTGGAAGTTTCTTATGCATTTTAACACATACACTTACTACATGACCCAGCAATTCCATTCTTAGATATTTACCTAAGAGAAGTAAAGACATGTGTTCACATAAACACCTTTAAACATATGTTCACAGCAACTTTACTAATAATAGCCAAGGACTGGAAACAACTCAAATATCCATCTTCTAATGGATGGATTAACAAACTGTGGTCTGTCCATACGATGGAATCTCACTCAACAGTAAAGAGTGGTGAACTACTGATACATGAAATAAATGGATGAAAATCAAAATGATTATGTTAAGTGAAAGAAGCCAGACACTAGTGCCTATATGACCATAATTCAATTTATATGACATCCTAGAAAAGGCAAAACTAGGGAGATAAATGTTCAGTGCTTGCCAGGGATTCAGCGTAGAGGCAGGCATCAGCTACAAAGGTCCATGCAGGAACATTTTGGGAGTGATGCATATGTTCTATATCTTGACTGTAGTGATGGTTACATAGCCATATGCGTTTGTCAAGACTCATCTAATACAGTACCCTTTAAACAGGTGAATGTTTTTGTAGGCATATTTTAAAAGCATTTTTAAAAATCACATCAGAAAATTTTGTTAAACATGATGGATTGAATAGATGTGTTATCTTTGCTTCCTTCTGAAATCCTGTGGAGATGATTGCAGATGAGGGATAGGAGAACATTTTGGATGACTGAAAGTGGATGGACCATTGATAACTTAGCAAAGTAGAGAAAGCTTATGTTTAATCACAAGTCAATAAGAATGTCAATAAAAACCAAGACGATATTCTCATTAGAACCCAAGAGAGCCCAAGGACTAGAGGTGCTGGTGAGCTTTGAAAGACAAGACAAGAGATGGGGTGGATATGAAGATGACGAACTTAGAGTTAGACCTCCAGATTCCCTCACTCACCTGCATACTCAGGTAGCATCTCCTCCCCCAACCTAGCAGGCAACGGAGATACATCTTCCTGAGTAATGGATCCAGAGAGACTCTGGATTTGGGGTTATCAGAGACAGTTGAATAGGGAAGTGAGGACAGAGGCAAAACAAAGGGTGAGCTAAACGTCTCTCTACTGAATTGTGAGACAATCAGCCCCAACCTCCTGGGCTCAAGTGATCCTCCCACCTCAGCCTCACAAGTAGCTAGGGCCACAGGCACACACCACCGCTATCCACATCCCTTAATCAGTTCCCAGATTTGGGTAGCCAGGTCTATATTTATACCAGACAGCAGATGAGATATTCCTTTTCTGGGCCAACAGAAAGAAAGTGCACAGAGATACTGACATGTCTACATCCCCCTAAGAAATGGGTAGGGATGCCCTACAGTAAAGTCCACTAGTCAGCAAGCTCCACCCACATGGTGTTTTTATGCCTTATTCCAATTACAAATGAATTGCTAGGAATAAACCAGACATCAGAGGAAATCCCTTGCATGAAAGGAGACCAAACTATTTTAATCAGAAAAACAGAACTTAGAATAAATAGTGGTAATGTTAAAAGACAAAAAAAAAAAAAAAAAAAAGCAGAGTAAAAAGGAATTTTTGAAGACTCTAAAATATTTTCAGAGAAATGAAAGAGAATTTCACACTCATTAAACAAGAAAATATTATTTAAAAGATCACTTATTTTTATACTAAAAATGACAGCAGGCCAGGCACAGTGGCTCACATCTGTAATTCCAGCACTTTGGGAGGCCGAGGCAGGCAGATCACGAGGTCAAGAGATCGAGACCATCCTTGGCCAACATGGTGAAACTCCGTCTCTACCAAAAATACAAAAAAAAAAATTAGCTGGGCGTGGTGGCGCGTGCCTATAGTCCCAGCTACTGGGGAAGCTGAGGCAGGAGAATCGCTTGAACCTCAGAGGCGGAGGTTTCAGTGAGTTGAGATCACGGTATTGCACTCCAGCCTGGCGACAGAGTGTGACAGACAATTCAAGATTTCACTTTTAGGTTTTCACTAGAATTTAAGGTTACTAAGAGTTAAAAATTATAATATGCGTAATTCTTTATACAAAGTGGACAAAAAAAGATGTGTTTTTAATTTAAAAATTATAAGAAAGGCAAAATAAATAATACAATAACACTGACATAACTCAGAAAACTAAGAAAGGAGGTGGACTTCCTCAACACATTCAAGGGAATCTACAAAGCCCTACAATTAACATTATGTTTTATAATGGAAGAACGAATGTTTTACTTCTAAGATCAAGAATAAGGCAAAGTCCTTTCAACTTCATACAGGAAGTCCTAACCAGTTGAAATAAGCCACAAATAAGAGATTAAAGGTGTAAAGATTGTAAAGAAAGAAGTAAATCTGTCTTTATCTGCAATTCAAGAATTAATATATAAATGAAAAAAATTAAAACACTGTAAGTATACTTCTTAGAAATACAGTTAGAAATTCAAAAAGAAAAAAATTAAGACATTAAATGATTCAGGAGTAGGGAGGAGTGGCATAGTAAACTGCTTTTTGCTTTATAAGCTTTGTAGTGGTTTTTGATTTGTTTTAAAAAAACTTCCATTTTACTTTGATAAAACATAAATTAAAAAGAGAAAGAGAAAAAGTCCTCAGCAGGCATTTAATATGTTATTGAACTCCAACTATTTCTTCAAAGACAGTTTCTTCATTTAATAAAGCCTTTCCCTTGACTATTCCCCGAGTAAATTAAAATGTTGATGAAGTTTTGCTGTCTTTGAAAACAAAACTTGAGAAATTCAGAAGTGCTTAAAAATGCAAGCACATTTTCATTTATTAATAGACTGTAATCAAGGCTTGGAATAAAAATAAAAATGTAAATTTTTGGCATAATTAATGAGTTTTAAAATTGTTTTTCCCATGGCAAGAATTAATAGTTTTTGGCTGTTAGCCCCAAGGGCAAGCTACTGTTCTAACACAAATGGTTTGTCAATAAATAGTTCCTTTTGTACACGCAGACATATATTTTTACGGTTCTTTGCGTAAATATCTATATATGTGCATATGTTTATATCCTTTGCCTAAATATTTAGCAAAAGATGATTTTATAGGTATTTTTAGTTTTGTGGTTTGTTTTTAAAACTTTAACCAGAAAAATTCTACATTGGCTTTAGATTTATGTGACTTACCTTCACTTTTAGTATCAGTTATCTCTTTGTTAATACATGTTAATACATGTTGAACTATGCTGGGCATAGTTCAAGCATCTTTCTGAGTATGCACATTCAGTTCATTCAATCTCAGGCCAAAAGAAAAATCAAAGAAAGGGAAGGAAAAGCATGTTTTAATTGGAGGACCCAATACTCCTTAGGTCTACTTCCTTACTTCCTTTGACTTGCCACAGTGCTTATATTATGAATAAATATATTGCTCCTCTTAGCAGATATAGTCCATGGTCCGTGCATTCTTCTTTGTATTTTCATAGATTAAAAGGTTGCCCCCAAATTAACTTATAATTAACATTTTATATAAAGTCAATAGACGGCAGTTACTCAATAACTACCAAGCAAAGCTGCTCATTAATGGGGACAGAATTATCCCTCCAAGGGAGTACATGTAAAACTCATGAACTGCTTCTCAAGGGAAAGGGGCAGAAATGCTGTCATGCAGAGTGGATCTCTTTTGGAAGGGCAACACCCTCTTGGCAGAGTCTTAATTATCCAGGGGGACCACTGTGGGTGAAAGACCTATAACGTTAAGTACAGCAAGTGACACTGAAGCAGAGCTTTGAAAGGCTAAACAGGATGTCCCCTTTGACCCATCTAATAATGGAGCTTTTCAGCTCAAATGTCTTCTCCTCAGATGCCAGTCAATCTCAAGTAGTCTCTTATTATCCTGGATTCCAGTACTATGGTTGCCTCTTTCCCAGCATTCATCACAATCTGCTATTATTGTATTTCCTTTCTTTGGGTTTGTGTCTCTGGCTAGAATTTAAGTTCTCTGAGGGCAAACCATTGTTGATTTTTCCCATCACTCCATGTGCAGTGCCTGGTACAGGGCCTGCCACCTACCTGGCTTGGCCTCATCCAGAATATGTGATTTATAAACTATGGCTCAAAATTGACATTTAGAATTTATTATTATTTTTGTTGTTGTTTTATGTTCAGGATATAGGCCTATTCTTTTTGTTGTTGTTGTTGTTAGTTTGTTTGAGATAGAGTCTCACTCTGTCGCCCAGGCTGGAGTGCAGTGGTGCAATCTCGGCTCACTTCAACCTCTGCCTCCTGGGTTCAAGTGATCGTCCTACCTCAGCCTCCTCGAGTAACTGGGACTACAGGTGGGCACCACCACACACGGCTAATTTTTGTATTTTTAGGAGAGACGGAGGTTTTGCCATATTGGCCAGGCTGGTCTTGAACTCCTGACCTCAGGTGATCTACCTGCCTTGGCCTCCCAAAGTGCACGGATTACAGGCATGAGCCACCACGCCTGGCCTAGACCTATTCTTTAGAGGAAACTGCCAGTGAAAGTTTCACAAAGAAGCCGATTGTCTATAAAAATGCAGTGCACACTGCCTGGCAGGGAATAGATGCCCAGTTATCACTTGCTTGTTTAGTAATCTCCTCTAGTATAATCCAACAAGTACCCACTGAACATGAAATGATTTGTCTTTAAACACAGAAATCAAAAGTTATGATAGGCAGATACACACAATATGTGATTCATTTTCTTAGCCATTGCTTCATTTATGTACTTATTCATTCACTTATTCATTCATATATTCATGTGATTTATTTCTTCATTTTACATTTACCAAATATTTACAAGTGCTTAGTGCTATGCTGCAGTTCAGACAGAAATTTCTCAAGAAGAGAAAGATTGATGGAAATCAGTGTGATTGATTAGAATAGTTCAATAGTCCCAGAAAAGCTTGTTGGAGACACTCGCTCTCTAAATTATCTTTTCCATAAGTTAGAATTTTAAAGCATTGAATTTCCCTAAAATAAAACCAGCTTTAAAAGAAATACTTTATTAGCTATCAGGACTTTTCAGGCATACAGCATATTATTGATTCTACCTGGGCTGCCTCTCCAATCAGCCAATGAAAAATGAAGAGTGCCCTGGTTTGGAGCAGATTGAGGCCTTGGGTGCCTTAGTGCATCCTGACTGGCTAAGAGTCAGTAACACGCTCTGCTTAAATGTTATTTTAGAAATCTATGCCCTAATATAAGATAGGGATCTAATTGGAAGAAGGCAATGCCGATCAGTAAACCATTATGAAATTTGCAGAAACCTGGGGCACCCACAAATGATGGGAGAGTATTGTCACATATAAGCTTCAAGGAGCAACTAACAGCTGAAAATATCCACTTAGAGGGAGACTATTCACTCTGTAAGGAGAGAAAAATGAATGATCTCTCCAACTGGGAGAAGCCACGGAGATGCACATTCAGCCTGAGGGAGGCCTGAAGCCTGAAAGCCACAGCCATCCATGCTGCCTCCTGAGACCATATAATTAGAAGATCCATGAAAGTAGGAGGAAGAGAAAAAAGACTGGGAGTGGGAGCTAAGGCTCCTTCTCAAATCTAGAGTTCCATTCTTAGGTTGTTGAACTCAAAAGAACTTGAGTTGGAGGAGATGGTCTAGAGCCATGAAGGAAATTAAGAGCTTTGAGTTCTGAGTGAAGCTGAAGATAGCTGTGTACAAGTCTAGAGTGGGTGGGATAAGAAATTGGGGGTGTTTGTCTTTGAGACTGTGAAGAGAAAGTACAGAAAAGATCAAGAATCTGTATAAGAATGATAATTACTAAAGAATAGTATATTACAATATTTATTTAAAACCATGCACCTATTATTTAAAAGCATGCAACCATATCGCATGCATTATGCAGACATTTCTACACTCAAAGGAATATAAATCATTCTACCATAAAGACACATGCACGTATATGTTCATCACAGCATTACTCACAATACCAAAGTTACGGAATCAGCCTAAATGCCCATCAGTGGTAGACTGGATAAAGAAAATGTGGTACACATACACTATGAAATACTATGCAGCCATCACAAAGAATGAGATCATGTCCTTTGCAACAACATGGATAAAGGTGGAGGCCATTATCCTAAGCAAACTAATGCAGGGACAGAGAACCAAATACTGCATGTTGTCACTTGTAAGTGGGAGTTAAACACTGAAAACACATAAACACGTAGACACAAAGAAGGAAACCACAGTCATCAGGGCACACTTGAGGGTGGAGAATGGGAGGAGGGAGAGGACTGAAAAACTATCTTTTGTGTACTATGCTTATTACCTGGGTGATAAAATAATCTGTACGCCAAACCCCCATGACATGCAATTTACCTACATAGCATACCTGCATATGTATCCTTGAACCTAAAATAAAAGTTAAAAAATGTCAAAGAATGCACTACAAGATTATACACTCTTCAAATGAATTTCCATTCAACACAGACACATAGGCACCGAGAGAACCTACAATAGCTCACCTACAATGGCTAATCTGAGAGATATTGTTCCTGCCCTCATGGACCTTTCAGTTAACTGGAAGAAGGACATTAAACAATCTGTGAACAGGAGAGCAAATCTCATTAATGAAATATGTCAGGTAAAGAACTGCACTAGCCATTAGATTTTCTGTGCTGCCATAGGTGGTAAGTGGCTACTGGTGCCTTTAGGTGGGCTATGTTCTTGTGTACTTGTCCTGATCCCCACCAGGAGATCAAAAACTAGCAGGTTGCTCGTACCTCATGAGAAATCTTTGGGATAATCTTTGGGAGGCTGGTACATATCTCTCATTTTTTCTTTTCTCTACATCCTAGCCCCACCAACCTCTTTATTTTTTTTTTCATTGAAATAAGTTATTTTAAAATTATTTTAAGTTTAATACATTTTAAATTGTTTCCAGAGGCCGGGTGCAGTGGCTCATGGCTGTAATCCCAGCACTTTGGGAGGCCGAGGTGGGTGGATTACCTGAGGTCAGGAGTTCAAGACCAGCCTGGCCAACAGGTGAAACCCTGTCTCTACAAAAAATACAAAAATTAGCCGGGCATGGTGGCACGTGCCTGTAATCCCAGCTATTAGGGAGGCTGAGGCAAGCGAATCACTTAAACCTCGAAGGCAGAGGTTACAGTGAGCCGAGATTGCACCAATGAGCTCCAGCCTGGGCAACAGAGGGAGACACTGTCTCAAAAAAAAGAAAAAAACTTTTTATGTTCTGCTTCTCTTTTAAATATAAGTTCCAGTTTTAGATTATCTCTTTGCTTATGCAGATGAGCATAGGCTTTTAGAAGCAGCCAGATCACACCTTGAACACTTTGCTGCTTAGAAATTTCTTTTGCCAGATACCCTAAATCATCTTTCTCAAGTTCAAAGTTCAATAGATCCCTAGAGCAGGGGCACAATGCTGCCAGTCTCTTTGCTAAAGTATAGTGAGTGATTTTTTACTCCAGTTCCCAATAAGTTTCTCATCTCCATCTGGGACCACCTCAAGCCTGGACTTCCTTGTCCATATCACTATCCAGCATTTTGGTCACAGCAATTTAACCAGTCTTTAGGAAGTTCCAAACTCTCCCTCATCTTCCTGTCTTCTTCTGAGTCCTCCAAACCGTTTCAATCTCTGCCCATTACCCAGTTCCCAAGTCACTTCCACATTTTCAGGTATCTTTATAGCAATGCCCCACTTCTTTGGTGCCAATTTTCTGTATTAGTCCATTCTCACACTGCTCTAAAGAACTACCCGAGACTGGGTAATTTATGAAGAAAGGAGGTTTAATAGACTCACAGTTATGCAGGCTGTACAGGAGACATGGCTAGGGATGCCTCAGGAAATTTAAAATCATAGCAGAAAGTGAAGGGCAAGCAAGCAAATCTTCACATGGCCAGCAGGAGAGAGAGAGAGAGTGAAAGGGGGAGATGCTACACACTTTCAAACAACCGGGTCTCATGAGAACTCACTCACTATCATGAGAACAGCAAGGGGGAAGTCTGCCCCCATGATTCAATCACCTCCCACCAGGCTCCTTCTCCAATAGGTGGGGATTACATTTTGACATGAGATTTGGATGGGGACACAGAACCAAACTATATCAGTGCTTCTTAAAGAGAATTTTGAATTAATTCTTCTATTATTTTGCCCCACTGTCACCCCAACTATCACTGCCAATTCTCAAACCTTTACGGGTACAGGCCCAGCGTCTTCAGTGTAAATTCAGTGTAAATTAAGTTGCTTCTCAGCTTTTCCCATCACCTGCTTAGGTTCAGGGTTTTATTTGTTTGTTTGTTTTGTTTTGTTTCGTTTCGTTTCTTGGTTTCCTGAACTACTAGCTCTTCTACTTTTTTTTTTTTCTGTGCTTATAGGCTTATTATGTTTTAAATATATTTTTAACTGCTGCTTTAATGAGACTTTGACAGGAAATGGATGTCATAGAATACATAATTTTTAAAACTACAATTACATGTTGTTGTAACTAAAATTCAACAACTGGATAAAAGTTCATGTAAGTGAAAACACCCCAAAATAATAGTGGCTTGTCTAATGCCTATTATGTTCTAGGCACTGTGCTAAATATTAGTATTCAGTTAGCTTATTTGAGTCTCAAAATAGTCCTGTGAGCGAGGTACTGAAATAGTCAGATTGTCATTAGCATGACTTTGGCATCATAACTAAAGGACCAGATGAAGGTATGGGAGATATGTAGCATCTGACCAAAGGAGTTTTGCCCTGTCAGATAAGGCAGATAAAATAAAATTTAAGCAATAAAAACCAAAGCAGGGTTCAAAGAGACAATAAAGATATTACTGAAAGACATTATACTCAAACAGTGTAGATAAGTGTAGATGAAATAATTAGGTAATAGTGTACCTAGCCTCAGAAGACATCGGTAAAACCAACTTCACCTGAATAGTAATGACTTTCAATCCTCTATTACTGCAACAACAACAAAAATGAATCCATGTATCTATCAGTGGGTGGAGAGAACTTTCCTAGGTGTACAAAGCCCCCAGGTTTCTTTTCCTGGTCTAGAATGTCTAGTCATTACGTTTCTTTTACTTGCTTCGGTTCTCTTGGGGCAATTGGTACAATTCACTGGGAACATGAAACTGAGAGTATTTTAACTCCAGGAAGGTTTAAAATTGAGGTTATAAAGTAAATGAAATCCACAGTATTATTACCTTCATGTTAGGTTTAAGAAAATTGAAATAATCTTTGTGTGTTTACTGTTTAAGATAATTTAAAATGTATTATGTTTATAAACTTCACTCATTAAATTTATAAGAATTGAGTCTGTGGAAACTCAGTTATTTCAATTTTGGCTAAAAGGTAGACATTTGAAGAACCTATAAAGTAGATTGAATATATTAAATTTATATAGAGTTTAGGTATTTACCAACTATTTGAATAAGTTTTACCTGTTCAACTTGAGTTGATCAAACATTAATCAAAGACCATATTGAAAGTGATGGCTGAAATTTGCTATATGTAGATATAGAATTGTAAGAATTTTAAATTAAATTCAAAGACTAAAGAAAACTAGGGTTTTGAATGTATATGTTAAATAAATTAAATGTTAAGTTAAAATCTCAAGTAGCAAAGGTAGTATTTTCTGAACTTGGGAAGTTGACTTTATATGAAAAACAAAACAAAACAGACACAAAACCCTCACTTTGACCCAGAGAAGAAAATCCAGACACAGAGAAGTTAATAGACTCTTTAACCATTGAAATTATGTCATATCTAAATATGCTTCTTGGACATATATACTTAAAAAATACCTCTTGAGATGGGAACAATTAGTGTATCAGTACAATCTGGTAAATCTCAATTGTGAAAAGTACAGTACAAGCAGTCCCAGGGTGACTTTGTGTTTTTCTTAAACTGAACATTAGATGCTCTTTAGGGGTGACATTTAACCATGGGTAGTTATTGTTGGAAATTAGCTTATTATTGAAATTAGAAGCAAGATATGTAAAGTGTAATGATAGCACTTGGGGGAACATGGCTCAACTAAACATTCAGTGCAGGTTAATGCAAGTGGGGACAGAAGGACAATTAGAATATTCATTAATTGTTTCTATTTATGCTACTATCCCCAAACCTTAATATTTAAGTAAAAGCCTCCTCTTTGATTGTAGCAGCAATAAATGAAAGTGTGTTTGCAATTCCCAACTAGGTTTAAATTTATGAGTTTTGAATCTTACAGCAGGGAGCCTGAGTGAACAGCCCTGTTTATGAATTAAAAACACTTAGGAGAGAGCCTGGTTAGGAAAAGAAAATGGGCTTGCAGTCTTGCAGATCTAGGTTCCAGAACTGCCTTTTTTTTTTTTTTCTTAAAGTTGTGTGACCCTGAGTGAGATATGAACCTCTCTTGCACTCAGGATTTGTGAAATGAGGATAATGGTGTCTATCCCTTAGAACCACAAGGCTGCAGGTGATCCACTAAATCATCTAACCCAGGGCCTGGAAGGGACACTGAAAATGATAGCTATTATTAGGTTGGTGTAAAAGTAATTGCGGTTTTTGCCATTGTCTTCAAGAATAGGGACCTCAACTAAGGTAATTAGACAACCAGAAGAAAATAAAAAACGAAAACAATGCATTTATTGTATTATTTTCTTTCCAGTATTGGATATTTATTTGTTGCAAAATGTCTTATTAATGTGGAAAATAACCATCTTTTATTTGAGATGAATATTTGGCGGGAAGGTCAGTTACCAAGAAATTAAATCAAATGGAAAAACTTTAGATTGGCATTTTGCATAGTAGGAGTCAGATTCTGACAGATACGGGAAAAGGTTTTCTCCCATGATAGTTTATTTAGTACAAAATGTTTTTATTTGAATAACATCCTTGATAAATCCCTGATGATTTTATCTCTGTCTCAGATAGGTGTCCAGGGTTTTTTTGGTTTTTTTTGTTTGTTTGTTTGTTTTTGTTTTTGTTTTTTTAGAATAACTGATTTCGGGGGTTTTTTTTTTTATTTGATTTGGTTTTTCTTTGAGGATATCTGTCCGCTCTTGCATTTCAGCCTTTACAGCCAGGTTATCGCTGAAAAGTAAGGTAGGTCCTCCAGGTCCTCATTTAAAATCACAGATAGGCTCTTGGAAACTGTGACTAAGTAAAACGATGTATGCTGAAACCAGTTTTCCCATGGGCTGATGGAAGCATGAGCGAAGTTCCTATGGTGTATTTCTGGTCATGAAAACATCACCAAATTTCCAAATAAAGATGAAAACACTGCTAATATTAAACATCTAAGGCCGGACGCGGTGGCTCACGCCTGTAATTCCAACACTTTGGGAGGCCGAGGCGGGTGGATCATGAGGTCAGGAGATCGAGACCATCCTGGCTAACACGGTGAAACCCTGTCTCTACTAAAAATACAAAAAATTAGCAGGGTGTGGTGGCGGGTGCCTCTAGTCCCAGCTACTTGGAAGGCTGAGGCAGGAGAATGGCGTGAACCCGGGAGGAGGAGCTTACAGTGAGGCGAGATCGTGCCACTGCACTCCAGCCTGGGCGACAGAGCGAGAGAGCGAGACTCCGTCTCAAAATAAATAAATAAATAAATAAATAAATAAATAAATAAATAAGAGCTATACATACATTTCAGAAAGAGTAATAAAAAAAGTAAAATCACTACTTACTCCAATATTCTAGTTCACTGTCATGAGTGGCTGGAGCCTGCTGCAGGAGCTTAGGATGCAAGGCAGGAACCACCCCTGGCCAGGATGCCAATCCATCTGTGTTTTTGTTTTTGTTTTTTTGAGATGGAGTTTTGCTCATCGTCCAGGCTGGAGTGCAGTGGCGCGATCTTGGCTCACTGCAAGCTCCGCCTCCTGGGTTCATGCCATTCTCCTGCCTCAGTCTCCCGAGTAGCTGGGACTACAGGCGCCCACCACCATGCCCGGCTAATTCTTTGTATTTTTAGCAGAGACGGGGTTGCACCGTGTTAGCCAGGATGGTCTCAATCTCCTGACCTTGTGATCCCCCCCCCTCGGCCTCTCAAAGTGCTGGAATTACAGGTGTGAGCCACCGCGCCCGGCCTAATCCATCTTAATCGTACCCATCCACACTCAATCATACTAGGACTGAATGGGCACACCAATTCACCTAGTGTGTACAGCTTTGGGGTGAGGGACCAGGCCACAGTACAAAGAGAAAACCCATGCAGAGGTGGGGAGAAAGTACAAACTCCACAGAGACGTTGGCCCCAGCTGGAAATTAGCTGATGTTTTCTCATCAATGTTACAAATAAACAACATTGAGCAAATGACTTTATTCAAGGATCTGCTGTAATGTCTTGGCTTTATGATATTACTTGAAAGGTTTTGCAATAGTGTAATGTATTGGATATTGGATATAATATCTCAGGATATTATCACTGAGAAGTATAATTACAAGGGAAATGCCTTACTACTGTGTTGCTGCAGAGGCTAACAAGTCATGTTAGGGCAGGAACGAAGCAGAGATGTGTGTAAGCGTGTGGCGCTTCTCTTGATCTCACTGTTAGTTCACCAGTTATTTCCTCTGCCTACCCCACCCTTCCTTGACTTTAGAATGGGCATGATATTTCCCCAGCAACCTCTAAAGACAAAATAACTAAAGAGAGTTAATTGATTAATGAGACAATATTTTCTTAAAAGCCTTTGAAATCTTTAAATAAATGATACTATTAGGTTGGTGCAAAAGCAAGTGCAGTTTTGGCCATTACTTTCAATGGCAAATACCGGAATTATTTTTGCACCAATCTAACATATAGCTGTCTATACACTATGTGTGTATGTGTGTGCGCGCGCTTATGGTATTATTATCACTGATTAGTGAAAAAGAAATCTACCAGTCTATTAACTTTCAAAAGGAACAAATATGCATGTGGGTGAGGGTGTGGGATCCAATAAGTCTGTGAGTGTAGACCTGCATTCATGCCATTGTAACTGACCACCTGCTATGTTTCAGACACTTGCCTTCATTCATTCAATTGTAACTGACCACATGCTGTTTCAGATACATTCCTTTATTCACTCCATTGTAACTGACCACATGCTACATTTCAGACATGTTCCTTCATTCATTCAAGTGTAACTGACCACATGCTATGTTTCAGACACTTTGCTAACCATTTTGGTTACAAAAATGATAAGACACAAGTACTAGCCTTGGTTTCTGGAGGAATTTACAATCTAGGGGAAAAAACAGGTATATAACTAAAGCAATTATATACAATGTGGTGCATGCAATGATGAAAGTGGCGTGGAACAGTTCCCAGGAGGATTTGACACCTGAACTGAGTAATAAAGAATGAATAGGGGTTGATTGAGCAGAGAGGGGTGAAGAGGGCATTCAGGCCCAACAAGAATAAAGAGAGGCACAGAGTAAGGAAAGGCATGGTATAGATGCAGGAAGCATCAAGCAATTTGTGTTGCTGGATAGTAGGGCAGAAAGCCAGGAGTGGTATAAAATGGGGATGGTGGTATTATTTGCCCTTTTAAGAAATATGAATTTTATCTTGGAAATACTAGGGTGCTTTTTTTTTTTTGTATGAAGACACCTATTATAGCATTCTTTGTAACAACAAAAGATGAAGAATAATCTGCCTATTGGTAAGAAATAGCTAATCCATGTAACATTCAGAGTATTAAATATCAGGCAACCACTGAAAAAACAAAGTACCTTCATAAGGAAGGAAATGAAAAGATCTCTAAGACTACATTGTTAAGTGGGAACAAAAATGAAAAAGCAATGCTATGGTTTGAATATGTCCCCAAAATGCTTATGTGTTGGAAAATTAGTCCACAGTGCAACAGTATTGGGAGGTAGGGCCTAAAAAGAGATGATTGTTTCATGAGGGCAGAGCCCGCACAATTTGATTGATGTCATTATCACCAGAGCAGGTTAGTTATGTTGGGAGTGGGTTGTAATAAAATGGATGCAGCCTCTGGTGCTTTTCTCTTGTGCTCTCTCACCATGTTATGCCTTCTGCAAGGGGTGATCCTCACCAGGTGCTGCTGCCATGCTCTTGAAATTGCCAGCCTCTAGGACTGTAAAACATAAGTTTATTTTCTTTAGTAGTTTTTTTTTTCTTGAGACTATAACAGTGTATGGTATTCTATTATACCAACAGGAAATGAACTAGGACAACCAGCTTGTATGATATGATCTTATTGGCATAGGAAAACAACAACATAGGGTTCCTTCTCTCTACTTTGTTTATCTCTGTTTCTCTGTGCATGTCAACTGTATTCTTTCTTCCTTTTACACTGACTGGCTGCCTCAGCTTCTCCCCTCATCAGAGTAAGAAGTCTGGCCACCAAGCTTGTGAAATTTTGTGTCTGACATCTCTATCCATGGAAATAAGTCAACTGGATTCTTCAAGCTCAAGTTCCAACACCACAGGAAAGAACTCTCAATATAAACCAAGTAACTGTGGCCCAAAAAGAGAGATCAGAGAAGAAAGTGACAGCTTCTAGGGAGCACTTTATGGAGTTTAAAAAGGTTCAGTTCTTAGAAGGAAGGAAAAGGGAGGAGGTGTTGGATAGAAAGGGGGCAAAATGACAGAGGCTTCTTTTTATTACTGTATATGCCCGTGTATTATTTGACTTTCTATGGACAGCATGTATTATTGTGTAATATTTTTAATGGAAAAAATAAAGACAAAAAGAGCTATTGTTGGCTCTGTATTTCAAGTGCATCACTCTCAAGTCTAAATAGAGAAAGTATTTGGAGAAAACGAAAGTGGTGGAAGGCAGACAAATGAAGCATTTTCCTCCAGCCTAAGAGAGCAATGAAGGAAGCTGACATTACCACCACACTGACAAAGATAGAGAGGAAGGGGAATTCTGAGAAACACTCAGAGGTAAAACTGATAGATCATGGAGCTTGATGTAGACAGGAGGTAAGAGAGAGAGAAGCCAAGGATGACACCAAAGTGACACCAAGGTTCTGGCTGGGATTGTTGTGTCAGTGATGAAGAAAGGAGAAGAAGGAAATGTACATGTTTATTTTTTTGGACATATTGAGGTTGAGACATCTGTGACTTCTGAGGAGAGTGTAAGCTGGTGTCCCAGATGACAATTTAAGGGCGAATACTGGGTTAGAGAATAGCATATGTTTAATGGAATCGGAGCATGTTCATGTACCCAAACTGAATGTGCATGACTCCCAGAAACACTTAGGCACTTTGCTGCTGGAAAGGAAAATCTTCCTTTTTATCTCATATATAGGTAGGCTTGACTAGGAAAAGGATAAAACCCTAATACTCCTTCCTTTTTGTTATTACAGTTAATACCTAAAACTAATCAGCTCAGGGCCATCCTAGGTCCAAGAGCTGGTGTGAGTGTGAAGCAGCCCCAAGCTGGAACGCTGTCACTGTGCTGCCAAGGATCAAGCATGGTAAGCCCTCACTTAGGCACTAGCCCAGGCTGTGTGTGCAGAGCCCAACCCAGCGAGGCCTGAGCCCGTGATTTCCTCTTCTCTCTGTGGAACACAGCACATTGAGAACTGAATGAGTACTTCCCTTTACTAGAACCACCCCTGGAAACAACTATCTGGGGTCACGTTTCCTGGAAATAGACTCCAAGACAGAGATTTCTGTGCAGGAATTTTATTAGGGCATTGTTGCATAATAATAAAGAATTTTTCTGGTTTTTATTCAGGGTTCCTGACATAGAGCTTCAAAAACATGCAATTTCCTGAGTCATAGAAGTGTCTTTGTTTGGCTAATGAGATGACTCAAGATGGACACCTAATAGCTTTAGAATGGGAGCCTTATAGCTTCAGGATGAGGGCTGGTCATCAGAAATGCCAACCACCTGATTGGATGGTTGGGATTTTGCACTAGCCAACCTTCAGGGAGAAGACGGGGACTAGAAATTGAGTTTAATCATGTGTTCAACCAATCATGCCTACATAATGAAACTCCCACCAAAAACTCTGGGCTCAAAGCTCTCAGTGGAGCTTTTGGTTGTTGATTATACATCCATGTGCTTGGAGGATGGGGCACCCTGATTGCATGCAAAGAGGGCACAGGAGCTCTGTGTTCCCTCCCAGACCTCGCTCAATGCATCTCTTCATTCAACTGGTCCTCCCTGTGTATCCTTTATGATAAAACTGTAATAATAAGTACAGTGAGTCTCTGAGTTCTGTGAGTCATCCTAGTATACTGTATATCAAGCCTGAGAAGGTTGTGGGAACCCGCAAATTTATAATGAGTTGGTCAGAAGTGCAGATGGTATGAAGACTTGCAGCTGGCATCTGAGGGGAATCTTTGGAGGACTCTGCCTTTAACTTGTTGGGGTCTGAGCTGACTCCAGGTGGTTAGTGCCAGAATTAAATTGTATACCATACAGTTGGTGTTAGGGAGTTGGAGTCTTAAGAGAGTAGCCATACTCTATGCCATACCTGTAAGATAATGAGAGAAGCAGCATTGGATATAGAGGGAAGTTGAATTGCAGTACTATAGCAAGAGGGACCTCAGCTGATCCTATAAGGAGCTCTGAAACTTGAATGGTCCTTTAGAGACATCCTGAAGAGAGGCAAGAGGACTGGCCCTTTGTACTCCCACACTGACTCCCCAGGAAGGGGACATAACTTTGGCAGAGGGCATTTCCTCAGGAGGAACTCAGCTGTAAGTCATTAGTGTTCCATACTCCTGGCAGCTGGGGAAATAAGTGACTTGACCCTGAAGGAGGCTTTGGGGAGGTACACTACAGCATCCACTACAGTGGCTTAGTCATATACAAGTGTCTTATGTATTGTGCATTCATGCTTGGATTTTTAAGCATCTAGGCACATACAGCTGATTCCCAAGGTCTGAAATAAGCCAGCACTTTAACTTGCTCTCCTTATTAAAAGAGAAATTTTCTCCAGAAACAATGTGTATGATTGTTGCAATTTTTTTTTTTTTTTTCATTTACAAGCCAGCCACAATTGTGTGTCGTTAAGACTCATCAAGCTATTATGGTTGGGGCTCAGGAGAAGGTTGCAATAGCAGGTGCAGAGACTTTACATAAGGTGGGACTTTTCAAAATGAAGTCTAGAGGTAAAATGCATTGCCATTTTCAGTTTCCATCCTCATTATTTTATATATAGATCATATCTTTCTGTTCCAATCTCATTTATTTTCTAGTGTTTAAATTCTGAGTAATTATTTTATTTTATCCACGCTGATAATCTTTGTCTTATAACTGGAGCATTTATTCATTTACACCTATTGATATACTTAGATTTATATCTATGTTTGATATAATATTCTTCCTTCTTGTTATGTTTTATTTTTCGTCCTTTCTTGTTTGATTCTCTTTTCATCATACTACATTTTTCCCCCTCCTAGTTGGGAAGATATATACTCTGGTTCTGTCCTTACAGAACTCTAACTTTGCTGACTCTAGGGGTCCACTCTTGGACCTTTAGCCTCCGTTTTAATTTAATTTTTCTTTCTGTGGATCTTAGATATACAAAATTGGATTAAACCACAATCTTTGGTTCATGGCATGCTCTCAATATTGCTCTGTTCATTACCCTTTTATTTGATTAGTTGGTTTTAATAATCTAATAAGCCCCTGAAAACTCATTTCCTAAGAGACACACCAGGATCTTGACAATAATTTCATTTAAGCCCATTAGTTTTCCCCATTCCATCTTCCTGTCTCCCCCATCCAGGTAGCCATCATCCTGAATCCCAGGTTTATCATTCCAAAACTTTTTTTTATATGTAGTTGTAGTGCTTCTATTTGTATTCCTAAGATACACATATGTATAAAATTCCAGTTGCTTTTAGTTGCATATGCTGTCATTCTGCATATAACCTTTTGAGACAACTTTCCAATTGGTTGCATATGATCATTTTTAACTGCTACATAGTATATCTGCATAAACCACAGTTTAGTAATCTGTTCTTCTATTGATAGCATTTGGAATTATTTCCATGTTTTTGCTAAATCATACTGTTATGGACATTGTTTATATATGTCTCCTGTACATGTGCAAGAATTTGTCTTCAGAACAAACCTAGGATGAATTGTTGGACTATAAACAGGTTAACATTCAACTTAGAAGACAGTGCCAACCCACTTCCCAGTTTATAGACCCATAAGCACCATAAAAGAAAGTTTGTGGATTCACATACCTTCCAACACTTGGGATTGTTCATTTTCTAATTTTTGATGATTGAATGGGGAGAAAATGTAATCTCACTGTGGTCTTGAGTTTCATTTCCCCGATCTCTAATGATGTTGAATAGCTTCTTATATCTTTATTGGCTACAGTTCTGAGAAATGTATTTATGTCTCTTGTTTACATTTCATTCCTTCCTATATCTTAGATCTTCCAATTACAATCACTTTCTGTCTGAAGTTCCTCTTTTAGTATTTCCTTTAGAGAGATATTGCTGGTGGCAAACTGTTTCCACTATGTTTTTAGAAATGTCTTCATTTTGCTCTCATCCTTAAAAGATAATTTTACCATGTATACAATTCTAAGTTGGCAGTTACTGTCTTTCAGCACACTGAAGATATTATTCCATTGTTTACTGACTTCATTTATTGCAGTTAACAAGTTTGCTATTAGTTTAATTACTGCTCCTTCAAGAGCAATAAATTTTATCTCATTTGATATTTTTTCTTTACCTTTGCTCTTGTGCACTTTTACTGTGACATTTCTAAGTGTGATTGGTTTTATTTTATTTTTCGTTTTTATCTAACTTGCTTGGGGAGTCTTTGGAATTCTTGATTCTGTAGTTTGTTCTCTTGCATTGGTCCTGGAAATGCATGAAAATTTACCACCATCTCTTCAAATATGGTCATGATCTTCATTCTCTCTCTTCTTCACTCTTCCATATATTTTTACATCTTTTTATCTTTCTGCCCTGCATTCTGGGTAATTTTCTTCTGCTCTGTCTTCCAATTTGGTAATTTTCTCTTCAGCTGAATCTAATCTGCTCCAATTCTATCCATTAAACTCTCTATTTAATTATTACATTTTCATTTCTGAGAGTTCTATTTGGTTAATTTTTAAGGCTTCTCGGCTAGTATTTGTAGTTTTTGTTCCCTGCAGATATGTATAAGCTTGTCTTTTGCTTTCTAAATATACGAGGCAAATTTTTTCTATGTAGTGTCTAATAATTAAAACATCTAAAGGCTTTGATAGTCTATTTGTGTAATTAGTTATATGTATAATTTCATGACTCCTGGTATACATGGTAATCTTTCTCTTTGAAATGCTCATTTTCTTTGGAAAATTGTAAGAATTATTTGAAGCCTAAGATGAAGGTGCATTTTTTCAGAAACAAAATAGGTAAAGTTAATATTCAAAAATCGATAAACAAACAAAGCAGTGTGAAGATAGGGCTATCAGATTGCCAATGGGTTATAATGGGAGAGAAGCTAATCATTTATGATAGTAACAAGAACCAAAAAAGGAAAAAATACTTAACCGGTAAACTTAATAAGAATTATTGCAGCCATTATAAGGAAGAAACTATTTAAAATGCTTTTGAGAGAAAATAAAGAAGACTTGAACAACAAAAACACATGATATGTGTTGAGTAGGAAGATTTAGTGTCATAGAGGTAGCACCCAAAGTCAGTAGGGAAGAGATGGATTATTTAGTACATGGTGTTGAGACAACTAGATAGGCATTTGGGGAAAAAAATAAGTTGACTACATGCCTCACACTTTGGACTAAAATAAATTCTGTATAAATGAAAGACTTAAATTAACAAATGAAATCATAAAGTACTGTAAAATGGTAACTGATTTTTTTCCTCAGAGTAGAGAAGTTATTATAAAAATCATATGAAAACCTGATATTGGTGAATTTGAGTACATAAAAACAAAGAGTTTTCTAATTGGAAATATTATTTTAAATAAAGTAGGAAGACAAATGATTAAGTTACAAAAAATATTTGCAACTCATATGAGTCAGAGGAATAATTTCTTGCATATAGAAAAGCTCCCATATATCAATATAGGAGCTAAATTAAAATGAAAATGAACAAAAGGATTTAAATACATAGTTCTCAGAAATACAGATGACACCCGAACATAAGAATGAGTGATCAATTTTATTCATAACAAAAGACAATAAAAACAAAACCACACTGAAAAAACACTTTTACCTTATTAGGTGGAAAAAATTTAAAAATTGGAAGGGTTAATAAAGGTAAAATAAATAGGCAAACCATGGATTACTGGTGGGAGTACAAATTAGTACATCTTTGAGTGGCAGTTCAGCAATATCAATCAAAATATAAACAACCTCAATTTTTGATCTAGAGATTCTGACTCTAGGAATTTATCCCACAGATAAACTCACACATATATGAAATTATGTATATACAATTTTATTCATTGTTCCCTTGTTAATTATAGAAAAATATTGAAGGGAACCTAAGTGCCCACCAATAGGGAACTGTTTAAATACATGACAGTACATGCATGCAACAGTATACTTGCTGCTAGAAAAAAGTAAAGAATAAGAAAATTATGTGGGGCATGGTGGCTCACACCTGTAATCCCAGCACTTTGGGAGGCTGAGGCGGGAGGATCACCTGAGGTCAGGAGTTCAAGACCAGCCTGGCCAACATGGTGAAACCTCGTGTCTACTAAAAATACAAAAATTAGCAAGGCGTGGTGATGCAAGCCTATAATCCCAGCTATTCAGGAGGCTGAGGCAAGAGAATCACTTGAATCCACGAGGCAGAGGTTGCAGTGAGCCAAGATTGCGCCATTGCACTCCAGTTTGGGTGACAGAGCAATACTCAATCTCAAAAAAAGAAAAACGAAAAAAAATTATGTATTGATGCATAAAAATGTTTAAGATTATTACATAAGAAAAACAAGATGCAGAGTAGGATGTAGAGTGTGAATTCATTTGTGTCAAAAACTGGAAACAGAATATGTATGCATATTTGCTTATATGTACACATATTTCTGGAAGAAGAAATATAGAATGTCTCTGGAAGAAAACAAGAAACTGATGTTGGAGGGAACCTGCATATCTGAGGGACAGGGTTATGGAGGGGAGATTTGTTACTCTTTCTTTTTTGAACATATTAAATTTTGACCATGACTATGTGACTATTATACTTCTAAAAATATGTTAACTTAAAACAAAAATCCTTCATATGGCTTTGAGAGAGTTAAAAATATTTCCTAAGGTGACAAAAAAGATTTCTGGCCACCATTACTGTGTTGTGATTTTTCAAGTGGGAGAAGGTAGGGTACAATGTGGCCTATCTCAAAGTCTAAAATTAAACATCAGCTGATTGAAATCCAATTCGGAGAAATGTTCTGATATTTGTATGGCTACCATCTGTTGGCATGGGCCTCCAAGCCTAGGAGAAAACTAACCCTTCAGGAAGCTTTTAGAGAGAGAGTTCCTGTAGTGGGGATGGTAACAAGTTGAGCAGGTAGGACTAGGGAGAGAATATTTTTTTTGAGAATCTTGGTTTCCCAAGCTGACTCAGTCCTTGACTGTGGTGATACCATATTGCCAATTTGGTTTCTTACTTGCCTTGCCATAGAATGTTGCTTAAAAGCCTCTCAAGTATATTAGGAGAGCATTAACTCATTAAAGATAATCTTCATAGGAAGAAAGTTTAGAGGATGAGATGAAGACCTGTCTTAAGTTTTCCTATTGTGGTAGCTAGCTTTCAAACAATGGCCCCCACAAACTGCACTTCCCAGTATTCGCACCTCACTGCAGTTCCTCCCACATGGGATCTGAGCTGAGTCTGTGACTCACTCGAAACTATAGAACTTGGCAGGAGTGACAATGTGCTGGGCCTTAACGATGCCTGGCAGCTTCCTTCCTTGCATTTTTGGAGCTAAGCTGTCAAGCAAGATGTTTGGCTATCGTGCTGGAGAGACCACATAAACAGACCACCTGGAGAGGCCTTGTGGAAAGGAGAGGCCCTGAAGCTATGTGGAGAGTGAGAGAACCAACCATCCCAGCCCCAGCTGCCATCTGCCTGAAACTGCATGAGAGACCTCGAGAGAGACCAGAAGAACTGCCCAGTTCAACAGTCCACCGGCAGCACTATGAAAAACCATCAAATTAAAGCCCCTAAGGTTTGAAGTGGTTGTCATGACGTGGTAGATAGTAAAACACCCACTTTCTTTCTTTCTTTCTTTCTTTTGGAGAGACAGTCTTGCTCTGTTGCCAGGCTGGAGTGCAGTGGCACAATCTCTGCTCACTTGCAACCTATACCTCCTGGGTTCAAGCAATTCTCCTGCCTCAGCTTCCCAAGTAGCTGGGACTATAGGCACCCGCCACCAAGCCCAGCTAATTTTTGTATTTTTAATAGAGACGGGCTTTCGCCATGATGGCCAGGATGATCTCAGTCTCTTTACCTCATGATCCACCTGCCTCGGCTTTCCAAAGTGCTAGGATTATAGGCGTGAGCCACCGCACCCAGCCGTAAAATACCCACTTTCACAGAAGTATAACCAGAAATGAGAAAGCCCTCTTTTTGATGTAGGCATTTACTGAGAGGGTCATGGAAGCCTTCAGAAGCCCCCTTCTATCTGTCTTGCAACTTGCCCGACCAACCCTAAACACAAGGCAGGCTAGCAAACAGCTTGGGAAGAAAAAACACAGACAAATATGACATGATTTTTAAAGGCAAGGCAAATGAAATGCCAAGTAGGAAATTGAATCTACATGTCAAAAAAAATGAAATGAGAAAAACAAAAAGTTCTGTGATTGGGAGAACAGATTGAGGGAGAAGGTTGAATTGTGGCTCATTTCTGTCACTTACTGGCTGTGTCACCTTAGGAAAGTGATTTAATGTCTCTGAACTTTAGTTTTACCTTTGGTAAAATGAGGCAAGTGTACATACCTGCAAGGTTTATTATCAGGGCTGAATGAGATTAAATATATATGTGTAAGTTGCAAGCAAGGACCCTAGTATATAGTAGAAACTTAATTATTATAAAAACAATAACCACTATTTTATACTCGAGTGAAAACGTTTTATACTCGAGTGAAAACAACAAATCATTAAAAGGTGTGCATAGTATAGTACCACTTATGTAAAAGCAGTAAATGCATATTACAACACCATTAATTTTTTAGGCATACATAAGTATGTAGTAAAAGTATAAAAACATTCATGGGGACGTTACATGCTGACCAGTTATTTATGGAGTGGAAAGGAGAATGGTATATTATTAATAACTGCACCTGTGGTTCTACAGTGTTTTATTTCTGAAAACAAAACAACAAAAAATGATATTTGCAGTGAACAAGGCAAAATGTTAACATCTGTTAAATATGGATATGTGGGTGTCATACAGTATTCTGTACTTTTATTTGTTTGAAGTATCTTACAATTTAAAAATCTTAAAAAGTAAAATCACTTTGCAATCATCTTGAATGGCTGCACAATATCCCAGTTTACACGTATATATGTGTGCATATAACTATATATTGCATAGGATTTATATTATACTTTATTTGATATATTTTCTATATTTCCTATCTTCAATCTGCAGAGCAGATAGATCATTTTATAGTAGGAGAAATAGAGGCTCAGAATGGTTCAGTGACTTGCTCCAAATTTCAACTCACATAGCCTCTCTACTATTGTAGTGCTATAGAAATTGCTCTCCCATGAGGGGTAGGTAAGAGACTGTTACTGAGAGGAGGAGAGTCCATGAGGGCAGGAGCCTGACTTCGGAGTCAGGAGACCCGGGTTCCTCTCCCAGCTTTGCCAAACACCAGCTGTGTGATGGTAGGGAGGCTACTTGATCTCTCTGAGCTTCCATTTCCTAATCTGCCCTCCAGGTGTACTTATATCTGCTCTCTATGCCTCTTAACATTTTGAAGATTAAATGAGATCATGTAAGTAGCGTGCCTGACGCTTCTTATACACTCAGTAATTGACAACTGGTGTGTCCTTTCTAAGGTAAGACACTTTGTGTGCAAATAACACAGTAATTATAATGCGAAAGAGACATATCATCTCCAAGATTCTGTCTTGAGAAGATGTCTAAACCCTTGAAGGGTAAGAAAATTGGTTCTGAGGTAGGCCAACCACCCATTACATGGTTATATACATGCATTTATTTTCTTCTTCAGAGCTAACCTCACCTCTGAACTCAGACACGCTTATCCAGCTGTCTATCTGACATCTCAGTTTATATGTCTCGCAGCCGTCTAACATCAATATGAGTTCCTGATTTTCCCTGTATACCAATTTTCAAAGTCGGTGATTTTGCACATCTTCCCCACCTTGGAAAATGGCACCAGCTGATTGTGCATCTAAAAGCCCAGAAATCATTCTTAATTTTTTCTTTCCTTTCAGCTTACATCTAACCCAAAGCAGACTGTGTCAATTCTGTTTCCAAAATATATCTCACATCCATCCACTTCACTCCGTCTTTATCCAGACCATTATTATTGCTTGCTAGACAACTGGTACAGCATGTACATGGTTTACCCATATCCAACTTGACTCCGCTGCCATCAAGTCTCTTTCTTAAAAACAAATTGAATCAGAGCTTTCATTTTCTTCGAACTCTTCTGTGACTCCCCATTTCCCTTTAGAATGAACTCCAAAGTCCTGCATGATCTTCTTCCAGCCTGTCAATTCAACCACATGTCATGACACCCTCTTACTGGCTAAGTTCCAGGCACACTGTCTTCTGTTTGCTTTCATTCTTCAAACTGGCCAAGTCTTCCTTCTACCCAAGGCCTTGTGCATGATATTCACGCTGCCTGGAATTCTCTTGTGCATCATCTGGCTCTTTAACCGTGAGCTTGTTTCAACTCAAAGCTACCTCTGAGAGAGGCCTTCTCAGCCTCTCCATCTAAAACAGTACCTCCCAACTTCTCCTCTCCCCACTCTGTTCTCTCAACACACAATCTCAGCTACTTGGCTGTTGCCTTCACAGCACATATCATAATTTGCAACTTTAAAAATTACTTGTCTATTTGTACATTGTCTGTCTTCCGTATTAGAATAACATTTGATAGCAGTAAAGATTATTTTCACCTAGTTCACAGTTACAGCTTCAGGATCAAGCTAAGTAGTGGATGCTCAGTAAATATTGAATTAATGAAAAAAAAAACCGAAGATTTAAAAATGTTCGAATCGTACTTCTGAATCACAAGCTTGGAATCAATGTTTTTCCAGCCCTGTGAGCTTCAGTTGTTGAACTGTGTGATTTCGTGAGAGTGGCTCATCTGTCCCGGACATGTGGGATGGTGGAATTGACTTCTATAGATGTGCTCCTAGTCATTCGTGTACTTGTTAGAATTTTCCTACCTCTCAACTCTTTTTAAATACATGTGGGCAGCTTGCTTTATGAAAGAATATTCTATTATGAATTTTTTTTTGTAAATGGGATGACTCATTCCCTAATTTCTTTGGGGCTAGTTTAAAGACAGATATATCACATAATTTTTATTAGAAAAACTTTAAAATTAGTTTAACTTAGAATATTTGGAGACCCCCCTCAGGGGGTCTTCAGCTGGGCTGAGACTTGATGCCTTGGGTGATATATTTTTGCCTTGTTTAGCAGAGCCCAACAGGGCTTGGTAGGGCTTTACCAACCAGTTCCAAGCACACGTGATTATCCTAGTCCAAGAATAGCATGAGGTTCTCCCCTATAGATGCATCTCTCTGATACCTGGAATGCCACAAAAGGCAGAAAGGTCATGGCACAAATGAAAAATAAATACTTGTGATAATATAAGAAGTGCTATTGATCACTCATGGTTCATTGTCATGACTCACTCTGGACCCTCTGAAGGAATCCACTAACTCACCCTTGCACTCCCGCACCCCTGCTAGTTCTCAAATGAAATGCCAGGGCCATATGATAGCAGCGTCTGAGGCTAACCCTTCATGATGCCACCTCCGTCCGCCCTAATGATGCTCAGCCTTGTCTCCCTCTCTCCCTTCAAACTCTTGTTCCCTACTGGACTCTGATGGCTGACTCTGGCTTCTACCATGTTTCATGCAGGACCTGGTTCTCCAATTAGCATTTTGGGCTTTGCCCTCCTAGGCAACTTCTAGGTTTGCTCATTCCAAGTCCTGGCATCCCCCACTGATAGAGATAAATAGTGACCACTCCGGCTTGTACCTTCCATTCCACTCCTGCACACTCTGGAAGCCCACCTGGGACTCCAGTAAAACAGGCTCCTCCATTCTATAGACAGTGAGGAACTAGAAAAGATTTATCAGAATCTTTCTTAATGTGGGGAAAAGATAAAAAGGGCATGCAATTTCTAAGTGCTTCAGGACTGACCAGAAAAGAAAGGAAAGCATACCTTGGGGTTGGTGGGCAAAACTTCTTATTTAACTATAACTATGCATGTCTCAGACTCATCAAATTTTCCTCCAGCTACGGAAGGGCCTTTCTATCCCAGCAGGAGAGAGGAATGGCAACATCAACACCACCAGATGCCAAACAGTGTGGCACAGCCACTTCATCATTTCAGGCATTCAACAGGCATTTTTTGAATAACAACATGGTGCCAGGCACTGTGTTGGTTTCAACCATGTTAGAACACAGTCTCTGCCCTTAAAGAGCTCACAATCTGGAGAAGGACAACTGCAACAAAGCAAACGATGGCATTACAATGATAGCTATTAGGAGAGATATTTCTACTAAGAGCTATTGGAACATGAAAAAAGGAGTTCACTTTGCCTGGGGTAGAGCAAGAACTTCAGAGAGGAAATGACATCTGAGCTGGATCTGAAAGAATAGCAGGAGTCTTTCAGGAAGAAGAAAGCTGAGCAAATAGTATTACTGAGGCATGGAAGCTGGAAGATACCAGTGGGCTTATGAGAAAGTGAGTGGTTCAGTGTTGCCCAAGCCACCAGGAAAGGAGGTTGTAGAAGTAGAAGAAACTAAAGGATTTATGGCTAGACCACAAAAGCACAGGCAACAAAACCAAAACATGATGAGGACTATGTTAAAATAAAAGGCTTCTGCACAGCAAAGGAAACAATCAACAGAGTGGAATCTGCAGAATGTGAGAAAATGCTGGCAAACTATTCATCTGACAAGGGATTAATATCCACAACATACAAGGAATTCAAACAACTCAACAGTAAAAAAGAGAAAAAAGTCCCATTAAAAAGTGGGCAAAAGACGTGAATAGAGAGTTCTCAAAGGAAGACATACAAATGGCCAATAGGTATATGAAAAAATGCTTCGCTGGGCATGGTGGCTCACTCTTGTAATCCCAGCACTTTGGGAGGCTGAGGCAGGCGGATCACGAGGTCAGGAGATTGAGACCATCCTGGCTAACACGGTGAAACCCCATCTCTACCAAAAATGCAAAAAATTAGTCGGGCGTGGTGGCGGGCACCTGTAGTCCCAGCTACTCAGGAGACTGAGGCAGGAGAATGGCATGAACCTGGGAGGCAGAACTTTCAGTGAGCCAAGATTGCACTCCAGTCTGGGTAAGAGAGTGAGACTCCGTCTCAAAAAAAAAAAAAAAAAAAAAAGCTCAACATCACTAATCACCAGGAAAATGAAATCAAAACCACAATGACATATCATCTTATCCCAGCTAGATGGGCTACTATTAAAAAGACAGAAAATAACAGATGCTGGCGAGGATGTAGATAAAAGAAAACTTTTATACACTGTTAATGGGAATGTAAATTAGTATAGCCATCATGGAAAAAAGTGTGGAGACTTCTCAAAATACGTCAAATAGAACCACCATTTGATCCTGCAATCTACTAGAGTATTTAGCCAAAGGAAAATAAATCATGGATACCTGTACTTCCATGTTCATTGAAGCATTATTCTCAGTAGCCAAGATATGGATTCAACCTGAGTATCCTTCAGTGGATGAAAAGATAAAGAAAACGTGGTATATATTTACAATGGAATATTATTCAACCATGAAAAAGAATGAAATCCTGTGTCATTTGCAACAGGATTAATGGAAACTGAGGAAATTATGTTAAGTGAAATAAGCCAGACACAGAAAGACAAATTTTGTGTGTTCTCACTCATACATGTGGGAGCTAAAAAAGTTGATCTCATTGAAGTGGAGAGTGAAATGATAGATAATTGAGGCTGGGAAGAGTGCGTGGATGGGTGGGGAATGAAGATAAAATGGTTAATGGGTACATACAGTTATATAAAAGGAAAAAGTTCTAATGTTTAATACTAGAGTAGGGTGACTATAGTTAACAATGTATTGTTATTATAGAAGAGAGGATTTTTAGTGACCCCAACACATGCAAGAAAATATAAATACTCAAGGTGATGGACATTCCAAATACCATGACTTGGTCATTGCAAACACTATGCATCTAACAAAATAACATATGTACCCTCATAAATATGTACACATATTTTTATCAATGAAAAATAATACACAAACAACAAAAAAGAAGTAGTTGAAGGACAGGCTACCACCAGACTATGAGATGGTTAAGGAGTTGGGACTTCATAATGGGCACTGGGGAGAGTGGGCTTAAGGACTTTAAGCAGGACAATGACATGACCAGATGTGGGTTTTAGAAAAGTCACTCGGCCAGCAGTATGGGGAGAAGGTCAGGTGGTTGAGGGCAGGGTGGAAGAGACAGAAGGAGAAGTTGACACTAAAGGCAGAAGGAAGAGCTTGGAGGCTGTTGTCTTGGCTTTGTTGAGTGACTATGAGAACCTAAACCAAGGGACGATATTGAAAGGGATAAAGGAGTCAGAGCACAGACAATCTGAAAGTAGAAGTGGAAGGGTGTGGTGATGGCTTCACACAGAGCAAACAGCAGATGGAAGAGCAGGGGTTGACGTCATCCCATCTGTCCTTTGTAAATTGTTTTGTATCTCTTAGGACACCTAGATGTGCATCATTGTTTGGGTTTTTTTCTTTTTTTTGGAAGCAATCTCAAACTTACAGATAAATTACAAATACAGAACAAAGAACTTCTTTCCCCAAACCACTTATGAGTAAGAAGTCAACATGATTTTTCATCAACCCTGAGCACTAGTATTTCCTCCAAACAAGGATATTCTCACAATATAACCACCAAAGTCTAGAAATTAACATTGATACATTACCACAATCTAATCCTCAGACTTCGTTCAAGGTTTTCCAATTTTCCCATAATGTCATTTATAGTGAAAAGATACAGTAGTCCAGGATCACACACTGCAGTTAGTTATCATGTCTCCTGAATCTCCTTCAGTCTGGAAGAGCTCCTTGGACTTTCCTTCATGACCTTGACACTTCTAGAGATTTCAGATCAGTTATTTTGTAGAATATTCTTTGATGAGCTCTTACTGTTGGAGAAGAGGGTTACTTCTTTGTGATTAGATTCATGTGATGCATCTTTGAGTAGGATATCCCGACAGTGATGCTGTGATCTTCTCAGTGCACACTATTTGATGGCACATCATTTCAATTTACCCCATTATGGATGCTATTCATCAGGATAAATTGATTAGGGTGGTGTCTGCCAGGCTTCTCCAGTGTAGTCTTAGTCTTTTTCTCTTCATAATTCATAAATATTTTGTAGAGGGGACCTTTGAGACAATGTAACTACCCATTTCTCATCAAACCGATATTCATGGATTCTTTCTGGACTCATGGTTTCTTCTTTTAGTCAGTAGGTTATAATTTGCTACTACCATTATTCATGGTCCAATTGCCTCAAATATGGTCAGTGTGGAGTTTCTTCAAGCTGGTGCCAGTATTGTCATCATTCTTAGAACACACCCTTACTTTCTGGTACAGCAGGGCACATTTTGCCCTCTCTCTGCCCCAGCTATGGAATCATCTATTTATCCAAGGAGCACTGAATTCCTTTAATGAAACATGGAATTTGGGCATCAAGATAGGGTGTTAAGTGTTCTCAGTGCTACTGGGGGTTGCTGATCCTACGATCTGTCAGTGGACAGAGCCGGAGAACACACACACACACAGCCTTGCATTTACATCTATATTTGTTTCTATGTCTATCTAAAAACAACTCTAATTTAACATTACTGGATCTATTCTAATTGTCTCTCTTCCCATGTTGGTAATTCCCTTCTTCAACAGTAAGGGCCTGGCTCCCATTGTCTTTAATATATTTATTTATTTGACCCATCTCCCTCTATGTAGCCAATTTCCTGTGGTTGAGACCACAGCCAACCTACATTGCATGTGGGTTTCCTCCTCACCTTATACAGGCTCTTTCAGACACCCTGATCCACACCACCCCACCCCTAGGAGAGTCTCCTGGAGGGGGACTCTATTACTTTGCATCAGGCTACCTTCTCACATGGCTGTCCTGCTGACCCCCCATTGACTCCAGGGAAGGAAAGGGAAGGCTGAGACAGGAGAAGACAGGGGAAAGGCAGAGGAAAGAATGGTGGCAGAGAGAAGAGAAAGCGAAAAGAAAGAGGAAAAGACATTCTTGCTTGGATCCCTACAGCAATCCTGTCTGGTGGTTTTGAGGCTGGTATTATTCTCCTTGTCCAGGTGAGAAAATTGGTGTTGAAGGGTTAATGTCTTACCCAGAGCCTCACATGCAGAGGAGTGTAGAGCTGAGGACCACTCCTTGGTCTTCTGAGTCTAAGTCCAGTTCTCTGACCTCAACACCACCTTACCTATGTCCTGAAGGTCTCCCAGGGACATGTAGATATTCCAAGAAATGAAACGTGTCTGCAAGAAATGCAGTCGTAACAGTAAAAATGTGTTTTGGCTGCTGATATGGTTTGACTGTGTCCCCACCCAAATCTCATCTTGAATTACAGCTCCCATAATCTCCACATGTCATGGGAGGGACCCCGTGGGAGGTAATAGAATCATGGGGGCAGGCTTTTTCCATGCTGTTCTCATGATAGTGAATAAGTCTTACAAAACCTGATGGTTTTATAAAGGGCAGTTCCCCTACACTTACTGTCTTGCCTGCCACCATGTAAGAGGCCTTTCCTACTGCTTTGCCTTCCACCATGATTGTGAGGCCTCCCTAGACATGTGAAACTGTGAGTCCATTAAACCTCTTTTTCTTTATAAATTACCGAGTTTTGGGTATGTCTTTATTAGCAGTGTAAGAACCCACTAATGCAGCTTCTAATTCACAGATGTTCCCAATAGTCCCTGGAAGGCCCCTGGGGAAAAAAATAAAAAGCACTATCTGTGTATCCTTGGGCAGTCAGCAGGGTATAGACTCTCTCTCCAGCTCTTCTTTACTCTGTCCTTCAGAGAAAACAGGTGGAGCTCATCCTCTTTCCTCCCAGCAAAGGATCTTTCCTTAACATTTACCCTAGTCAGGACAACCATTCAAGGTCTTTTCGGAATATTCTGAGTTTGATCTCTGGGGACATAGAATGGCATTACTCAAAGGATGGTGGCAGCAGAAACATCTCCTGGGAACTTGTTAGAAATGCAAATTTTTGAGCCCAACCCAAGGCAACTGAAGCAGCATCTTTTGGGATGGAACCCAGATCTTCCAGGTGATTCAAGTGCTCACCTGTTTTAGAGCTCTGGGCTGGGCTCTGAGATTCTACATTTCTACAAAGCTTCCAGTTGATGCTGATGCATAAGTCTGAGATCTACCAAATCAGAACCTGCATTTTAACTACATCTAAAAGTAATCAAATGTCCATTAAAGCACTACTGTGGAATTCTCTCTTTTTAGTTGCCTACATAGCCCTTGAGGCAAATCAGAGACAAAATGCCTTCCAAGTTGTATTGCTTATTGACTGAAGTGAAATTAATAGGCATCTAAAGTAAATATCTTTTCCAAGTTGGTCCAATGTCATAAATTACTTTGAGATTAAAACTTTTTAAATGTCATACCCAGTTGGGACCTTTGCATATGCTATTATCTCAACCTGGAATGATTTTTCTCTCCCTTCTTTTCCTAGATTTCCAAAATACCTTGGCTCAGGTATCACTTTTTCAGAAAAGTATTTACTGACTGTTGACTTGGCAAAATCCCTGTGCTGTGTTTCCTAGCACAGTGAGTTGCATTTTCACATGAACTCATGCCTGCCTTCTCTTGTTTTATAAGCTGCATGAGGCAGGTACCATGTCTCATTTTTTAAAACTTTTGTTTGGTTAACCACTTAGCACAATGCCTGGAAAACAGTAGACTACTATCTGTTGAATGCAGGAGTGTGGTAGGCAGCTTCTAAGATAGCCCCTAGGGATCCCTTTCTCCTGGTATTCATGTCCTTGTATAAATCCCCTCGTCTTGAATGTGGGTTGAATATTGTAACTCTCATCTAATGAATAGAGCATGACAAAAGTGAACTATGCTTTCAAGGCTAGGTTACAAAAGATCTGTGCCTTCATTGTGTGTGCCTTCTCTTTCTCCCTTATTCGGCATTCTGGAGGAAGCCAGCTTCCACGTTGTGAACTTCCCTATAGAGAGGCCCACATGGCAAGGAATTCATTGCTGTGGTCAATAGCCAATGAGGAAATGAGGCCTGCTAGCAACCATGTGAGTGAACTTAAAAGGAGATTCTTCTTCAGTTGAGCCTTTAGATGAGACTCCAGCCTTGGCCAGTACCTTCATTGCAGCCTTGGAAAAGACCCTGAGCTGTCTTTAGTGAGGGTCTTTTTGCTGATAGAGTTTGTCTGCAGAGTCCCAAGACCCAGGTACATTGTACCCAGATTCTTGACTCAAAGATAATAAATGTTTGTTATTGGAAGCCACTATGTTTTAAGGGTACTTTGTTACACAGAAATAGATAACTAATGAAAAGTAAATGCTATGGTTTGAATGTGTCCTCCAAAGTTTATGTAATGGAAAGTTAATTACCAATGCAGCAGTGTTGAGAGATGAGAACTTCAAGAGGTGATTAGGTCATGAGGTCTCCACCCTCATTAATGGATTAATGTTGCTATCATGGAAGTGGGTTATGTAGCATTTCCCACCTGTGGCCCACTGGCCACATGCAGCCCAGCACAAATTCATAGACTTTCTAAAAACATGAGATTTTTTTGTGATTTAATTTTTTTAGTTTATCAGCTATTAGTGTTAGTGTATTTTTTGTGTGACCCCAAACAATTCTTCTTCTAATATGACTCAAGGAAGCCAAAAGATTGGACACCCCTGGTTAGTTATTGAAGGAGTGAACTCTTAACAAAAGGATGAGTTCCCAGTTTCCTAACTCTGTCTCATGTGCTTATCTGCCCTTCTGTCATGAGATGACCTTTGCTAGATTTGGCACCATGCTTTTGGATTTCCCAGTCTTTAGAACTGGGAGCCAAATAAATCTCTGTTCTTTACAAACTACCCAGACTGTGGGATTCTGTTACAACACAAGAAAATGGGCTAAAACAGTAAATTAATGAATATTATAGGTGTGATGGTTCATCAGTCCTGGCTTTAACCTCTCACCTAAAGATAGTATATTTGCCTTGCAAACGAGCATATGGATGATCAGAAAGACTAACTAATTTTCCCTGGTTATAGCTAACCAGTGAGAAGAGCAGGATTTAAACTCAAGATGTATTTTTCATTTTCCACATTCATTAGTCTCTTAGTCCATTTTCTATTGATTACCACAGAATGCCTGAAAGTGGATAATTTATAAAGAAAAGAATTTTTTTCTTACAGTTAGGGAGACAGAAAAGTCCAAGGAGACAGGGGTCACTTGAGTGAGGGCCTTCTTGCTGGTAGGACTCTCTGCAGAGTCCCAAGGCAGCACAGGGCATCACATGGTGAAGGGCTGAGCTTGCTAGCTCAGGTCTCTCTTCCTTTTCTTATAAAGCTACCAGTCCCACTCCTATGATAACCTATTAATCCATTAACCTCATAAGTGGATTAACCCATTCATGACAGCAGAGCCCTCATGACCCAGTCACCTCTTAAATGCCCCATCTCTCAATCCTACCACATTAGGAATTAAATTTCAACCTGAGTTTTGGAGTGGACAAATATTCAAACCATACCAGTTATCAAGGCTAAAGAGGGGAAGAAGAAAACTTTCCAGTTCTTTACCTTAGATCATGTAAATCATATCCAACTTTTCCAAGTACTTTTAGTTCAACCTTTTTATGATTCATTCACAAAGACGCTACCAATTGAATTTTGATCTTTTCCCAATTCTCACCACCACCAGCTTAGGATCTATTCTCCGGATTTCTCCAGTCTCATCTTGGGCTGGGTCACCATCATTTCTCAGACCCACCACCCGTGACTCACTCCAGAGGATGCAGTCCTTTGGGGAGTGGCATAAAATGTGGGAGAATGGGAGAAGGAATGAGTCATGTACCACACGTTTGATTTTATTGCTTGTTTGATTAACTTTCTCTGAAGACCAGCAGAGTCACAGGCTTGGAAAATTAGCCGGAAAAAAGAAACAGTGAAAAAAAAAAAAAAAAAAAGTAAGGCAGGACTTAAGTAATGATGCCTTTGAAATTCCACAGTAGAACTTATAACTACAGAGAGTGAGGATTTCAAAGTCAGTCTCTCGACCATGTACAAATGCATATGCAGAGGTTTCTCTTCTCTCTCTGTCTATAACAGACGGGACCCTCAGGGTGGAGGAAAAAAGGGATCTGCTGCTAGGAAGCAGCTGCCACCTAGTGTGAAAATTATGTGACATCTCATGTTTATCTTTGAAATTCATGCCAAAAATGCCCATTATATTACCTGATGAATTGATGTTGGTTTAATTTTAAAATTATGTCTTCTCCAGATTTTCAAGGAAATCTGTGTTCAAAGAAATTTCCTGGCCGGGTGCACTGGCTCACATCTGTAATCCCAGCACTTTAGGTGGCTAAGGTGGGTGGATTACCTGATGTCAGGAGTTCGAGACCAGCCTGGCCAACACAGTGAAACTGCATCTCTACTAAGAATAAAAAATTTGCAAGGTGTAGTGGCATGAGCCTATAATCCCAGCTACTGGGGAGGCTGAGGCAGGAGAATTGCTTGAACCCAGGAGGAGGTTGCAATGAGCTGAGATGGTGCCATTGTACTCTAGCCTGGACAACAAAAGTGAAACTCGGTCTCAAAAAAAAAAAAAATTATCATATTCTGTGGCTTCATATGCACCTTCACTTTCAACACTCCACTGCACCCGTGCTCTGTATACAATCGAATGGGAGGAATTAAGAAGGCGAGTTTTCTATAGCTTCCAAAGTCAGAAAGAATGACTTTGCCAATAGAAACAGTCTTTCAGGGATGCCCTGAACAATTATAAACAAAACCCATTAAACTGTGTCTACCTATTAAATTACCTAAAATAGAAAATCAATTGCCAAGCTTCTCATAAAATTCCAGATTTCTGAAGCACAGCAATCGTCCCTGAAAGAGTTTTTTTTTTTCCCCTCTTCTCTCAGCTTATACTGCTTCTACAGATAGCTCTACTATTTAATACCCTCTTGGCACTTGGTCTATTTTCCTCCCTTGATTGCCTCTGAATGTACTGTAATCCTCTTTTCTGGTTACTGTCCCTTTTACTACAGGTAAATCAACTGTATCCAGTAGTGAAACAGATGCAGCATGAAAGAAGAAAGTTACAATTGCTTTATCTGATGCTGTCACTCATGCCTGGTGTTGAGAGGCGCACATTTTTCAAAGTCTAAGGGCTCTGGCTCCAACATATCTAGGAAACAGATGGGAAACAAATGAAGCATTGATGGATTCGCAAATTCCAGTTCTTTGATATTTGTCTGCCCAGGAGTGGGTGGGACAGAGAAACGTAAGGGAATAATGAGGATACGGGTGGGGAAAGGCTTGTAATTTTTCCCATTCTTCTTTGGGTATGGACTGAAGAAAGGATGTGGGGAGGAGGCGTTTATCTTTTGCTTGTACTCTGACCTTTTCCTAAGTTGCTGCATTCCTTGGGATACAAAACTATAATCAAGAGTCTCTAATGGACAACTGCAATTATGCATTGAGTCATTCAACAAATATACATTAATACTGACTAAATTAGGCTTGAATGGAACTTCAGGGCAAAAGAACAGAGAAAATAAAATACCACTAGAGAAGGGATCTGTGCTCTTTCCTGGACTTAAATCTCCCAGAGTCATCACGTTTGACAGTAAAACTAGTCAAGCAAATTAGCACAGGCCCAGAGGATGAAATTAAGGAGGGGGCAGGTAAGTTTCACATAATAAACAGACACTCTCCCTAGGCCCTGGACCTAGGAGCAATACTTCAGGAAGAATTTTTTAATTAATCTCACGTATTCATTCATGTATTCACCAAGTAGTTATTGAACACCTCCGTGTGCCAGGCTCCTTCATGGGCTCTGGGAACACAGAGACAAATAGGGTGCAGCTTCTGCCTTTGAGGACCCCCTGATAATGGAGAAGCATGCCTGTTGTACTGCCCCTGTACTTCTTTCTTTCTTTTTTTTTTTTTTTTCCCCAGTTTTACTTTATGTTCCGGGGTACATGCGCAGAACTTGCGAGTTTGTTACATAGGTATACGTGTGCCATGGTGGTTTGCTGCACCTTTTAACCTGTCATCTAGGTTCCCTCCCCTTGCCTCCCACCCCCCAACAGGCCCCAGTGTGTTTTTGTTCTTCTCCCTGTGTCCATGTGTTCTCATTGTTCAAACCCCACTTATGAGTGAGAACATGTGGTGTTTAGTTTTCTGTTCCTGTGTTAGTTTGCTGAGGATGATGGCTTTCAGCTCCATCCATGTCCCTGCAAAGGACATGATCTTGTCCCTTTTTATGGCTGCATAGTATGCCCCCTGCACTTCTAATAAAGATGGCGCTGGGGAGCAGAGCCCAGCTCACCTCATTCCAGAATGCCCCGACTTCTGCCAAAGAGGAGGTTTCCTCCATTCACCTGTCCATTTGGAACACAATGAAAATACAGAATATACGAATATGAATATACATCTATTTAAGAAAAATTCACATAGCCCCAAACTACTCTAGCTTTCCTAGGAAGTAGAGAAGACCCCCTCAAAAAAAAAAAAGATCGGCAAACGGAGCCTGCTATTGGGGAAGGAAATTCAGGACCAGGAAGGTGAGGAAATCTATTCATTAAGTGGCTCTAACAACTCAAATCCAGATGCAGAGAAACCTGACATACACGCACCAAGATAAGCACCTCTAAGGTACAGTCAGCGGTCAATTTTTCAACATTTATTTAATATCTTGCTATATTTATGACATGGTGAAATAGATGCTGTATTCCTTCTCTGAGAATTTTCAATTGAGGTGGGAACATGAATAAATGTATTAACCCATTTTTGCCAGAGGTTGCAATTTTTGTTTTGTGAACAATCAGACCTTGGTGATGACCTTGAGCAGTAGGATATAAATAACTCCCACAAGCTTAGCATTTTAATAATGGAACACTAGGCATAAATAGGTTAAAACGGCATCGAAAAGCCATGTAAACTATACACCAGCCGTGTAGAAATAGTGCATATGGAGACACAGGGGTCCTGGGAAGGGCAAACTGCAGTACAGAGTTTACCAGGGAAGAGTTCCTAGGAGAAATGAGCTTGGAACTGGATGTTAGAAGATCATCACCCTGTGTAGGGGGGCAAGTCTGCAGTCAAACTTCCCTGGGGCTTTTTTTACTCATCAAAAAATGAGTACAATGCACACAGATTACATGAATTTTGTAAGGATGAAATGTGACAACATTGCTATGGCATCCATGCACATAGGAAGCACTAATGAATATCACATTCCCTTCCCTGTTCCATTTTATGCCTTCCACACTTGATATTATTTAATGATAGAAATGCTGGTGAAAAAAAGGGATAGTACACCTCTCACACTTTCTATATTGAGCGTGAATTACTCTTAACATAGAAAAAATAAAGCAAAAGATTAAAATAGTGTTTTATTTGTAGAGTTTTGGTCTGAAAGAAGTAACAGGTTCTCAGTGGTCACTTCACAGCAGAAAATCAAATGAGGGCTTCCCAGCCACACAGAAAATGTTATTTTAATCTGATGTTCAGCACCCTTCAGTTGCTAGTTAGACCCACTTAGACTGAAATAGATGCCAGAAATGCAATGCTATGTTCACCACCCAATCGCTTTCCAAACGCGTGGTAAGGATTCAGGTCACTGTCCCCCATCGACAAAAGAGCTTGAGCATCACTGTCATTGCTTCATGCAGTCACAGCCCCGCTGGGAGGGACAGCCGTGACCCAGGCAGGTCTTACTGGTATCAGTGGTCAGAGACCAGGGACAGAGGATGCACTGCCTGAAGTTGTCTTCTCCCAAGGAGTGTGCATGGCTGCCTTGCAAGCACGGGCTTGCCCCATCCGAAAGCACCATCTTTGCTCAGGCTCAGAGAGGAAAAATTTGCCAGCTGCGAGTGGAAAATGTTCAAACCTTGAAATCTTTCTGCAGCCCATACTGGGTCACATTTGCCATGTCCAGTACAATTCTTGGCTAAGAAATGCTTGTAATTCAGAGATAAACCTACCACTCCAGGTTATATCACGGCGAGGAAAAATTTGCTTTCCAGAGAAATATCACTTATCCCAGACTTTTTAATTCTTCTGAGAAAATAGGGGTTTAAGAAATGGTGGCTCAGCTGTGAGTTCCACCTCCGGTTACTAAGGCTTATGTTTTGTTACGGGCTCAGTTTTCCTCCCTAAACATGACATTGAAGTCCTAACCCCCAGTACTTCAGAATGATTACATTCTGGTCATATCTCTTCAGAAACAGGGTCCTTTTAGAGGTAATCCATCTAAAATGAGGTGATTAGGGTGGACCTTAATCTAAGATGACCAGTGTCCTCTTAAAGAGAGGAATTTTGGACACAGAGGCAGACATGCACAGCAGGAAGACAACATGAAGAAGCACAGGAAGAAGACAGCCATCCACGAGCCAAGGAATGCTTTGGCCAGCGGTCCCCAACCTTTTTGGCACCAGGGACTAGTTTCATGGAAGACCATTTTTCCACGACTGTGGGTGGGGGTGGGGGAGTGAATAGTTTCAGCATGATTCAAGTGCACCACTTGAATAAAGTGCATTTATCGTGCACTTTATTTCAATTATTATTACATTGTAATATGTAATGAAATAATTATACAATTCACCATAATGTAGAATCAGTGGGAGCCCTGAGCTTGTGTTCCTGCAAATAGACAGTCCCATCCGGGGGTGATGGGAAACAGTGACAGATCATCAGGCCTTAGATTTTCATAAGGATCATGCAACCTACATCCCTGGAATGCACAGTTCACAGTAAAGTTAGCACTCCTAAGAGAATTGAATGCTGCCTGTCACTGATCTGACAGGAGGCAGAGCGGTGATGCGAGCGATGGAGAGTGGCTGTAAATACAGATGAAGCGTTGCTTGCTCGCCCACTGCTGTATGGCCTGGTACTGGTCTGTGGCCCAGGGGTTGGATACCCCTGCCTTAAGCTACCAGAAGCCAGGAGTAAGACCTAAAAAAGATGCTTCCCCAGTGCCTTCAGAGGAAGAATGGCCTTGCAAACACCTTGGTTTCAGACTTCTGGCTTCTGTTACTGTGAGACAATACATTTCTGTTGTTCTAAGCCATCCAGTTCATGGTACTTCGTTATGGCATCCCTAGGAAATGGATATGTGGCCAGTAGAGCATTTTCCCACTAAAAGATAAAGACATCCAAGTGCCACCAAAACAATTACAGGGTTGCAAGAATCCTGAACAAGAGGAACAAACCAAAGAAATCGCTCATTGGAAATAGGTGTGACCAGATTTGGTGCTCTTCCCCTAAATGTGGGCGGGGGCATTTTGTTCTGTCCTCACCTTCATGTACATTCTGTTTTCTGTTTTAACAAATAAATCTCAATTGCATAGGGTACTCAGTTCCATGATGTTTTTGTTTTTCAGCGACTCAGCTCACCCTCTCCTCCTCAGAGAGGCAGACCTAAAGTTCCTGAGACCAGGGCACCCTGTCAGAGACTTGTGGAAGAAGGACCAGGTTCTCTGGGCTTCTCTGCTTGTTGCTGGATTTTGCTGTTTTCTCTGGGGCTCTGTTTAATGGTGCTGTGCGGGACAGTGATTTCTGCACTATCTTTCTGGAATTGGGAGGGGCACAGAAGCAGGAAAAGTGAATTCCAGGAAAGTTGTTGCATGTTAGAAGCTGTGTTGTGGTGAAGTGACAAGTTGCTTGCTCTCTGAACGGGGATGGGATCCTTTGTGGAGGCATGAATCACCAACAGGTGGGATTAGATGGATGATGGTTGTATTTGGAATTCTAGCCACACCCTTCGGACTGCAGCCCTCTGAAGCCTGAGGGTCTGACGAAAGTCAAGAAAAATCTGCATTGCAACTTTTCAAAGAGAAGAATGTGACATCTTGGTAAGTACAGTCAATAGCTCTGTCATTTTTTAAAAAGTATGTTCTTAAAATGATTTTTAATAATAAGAGTAACATTGAACCACACTAGAGAAAATAGGACAACAAAAACAAAATCATTCATAATTCTAGAACCCTAATACAACTTCTTGAATATAAAAAAAAATCATTAAATTGAATATCTTCATACAGTTGAATTTTATGCATTTAAATAGAAATTATAAAGAATTTTCCATTTAGTTGTGATGAATTTCTGATAATACAATACATATTTATAATCTTCAAGCTGTACAACTTAAATACACAAAAATTTTAACTGTCAACTATAAAGCTGGGGGGGACTCTTTATGTAAATATTTAGTAAAAATGTTTTCTTAAGGAATCAGAATATTAGATTCTGTGTATTGTGTGCCCTGGGAAAGTATGCTTAGAAGGAAATATACCAAAATACAGTGGGTGAATTTTACTTTCTTCTTGATAGTGTTTTAAAACTTTTAGAAATGTTTTGCAATGTCTTAAAAGTGACCTTCTGCCTGGAATTTGGTTAATGTTCAGTTTTATTTCCTCTTATTTTTCTGAGTATTTACTTTTTTAGTTCAGCTGAAACTTTTCAAGAATGCCATGACCTCTCTCTCCTTTTTTAAAAAAAGTTTTAAACTGACAATGTTAAAACTAGAAAAGATTTTGGAAATCAACTACTTTAACCTAGTATGATATGGAAACTGTAAACTAAAACTGTTCACATCCACTTCCCAAGATGACATCAAGAGTGGCAGGGCTGGGACACCAGAGTTTCCGGAGTGGCTCCCCTGGGGCTTCAGCTGCAACACACTCGCTGTGCCAATGTGCTTGTAGTTCCTCATTCTAATCAAATAAGTATTATAACCGAGTTCACCCGAAATAGAGTATACTGCACAGAAACTTAATAATGGGTGAGAAAGGCATATTTATGACATTAGCAATTATTACCATACTCAGTCAAATCCATTTTTATTTTCTGTTTTCTCATTTTGTGAGTCTTCTGGGATCTACACACAGGTACCAATTTTTTGCCTATCCCTGGCACCATGCACTGCTTAATCATCCTCCCCACACTGACTCTGTTGACCATGCTCAATTGTCAATAGCAATACTTCTCCAGCGATGGCTCAGATACCCACGGGGGTCCCTGAGATCCTTTAAGGGGTCTGCGAGATCAAAACAATTTTCATAACACTAAGATATTGTGTGCCTTTTTTATTCTCATTCTCTCATCAATTTATAGTGTCGTTTTCCAGAGGCAGCTGCATAAATCACAGGGGACTGAATACACGAGAAGATGTAAGAATCCAGTCAGCTTCTATCAAACCAGACATAAAAGATATTTGCAGATATGTAAAACAATGCCACTCTTCGCACTGCATTTTTTGAAAATATTATTTCCCAGAAAATATATCACCTATGTTAATATGGAATGGGGTTTGTTATTCTTATTTTAAGTAAGGTATTATATAAATATTTTTAATGTCTCAGTTTTAATATCTAATGAAGTCAATATCAATAGATGTAATCTATACAAACCAAAGCTCTCTGGGGTCTTCCAGAATGTAAAGGAGTCCTGAGATCAAAAGGGATGAAAACCTGTGCCCTACCCTAGCCACCTAAGGGGCTGAAGCCCCCCAGCAGCAGTGCTCTCAGTTCTTGCTGCTGCCCCAGGGCTGAGGGTTTTGGAGCACTGGCACCCTACAGAATGGAGAGATTGGAAGGAGTTTTCTAGATCATGAGGTTGGAACCGCTAGCAGAAGATCACAGCATAACTTTCTTCTGGGTTATAGGAAGAAATATGTAAGTAAAAAATATTTTAAAAATATATAAATATGTAAAACT
>NW_012101843.1:3736273-3750699 GCF_000951045.1 Mandrillus leucophaeus
TGTAATATCTGCATGGTAGATAATATGATAGATTAAATATTACATATTACATATGATAGATTACATATTTCAGATTTAATTATTAAATGTTACATATTACATGTTATAGATTAAATGTAGGAAAAACCGAGGAAGAAATATATAAGTAGGGAAACATTGAAGGAGTGAGGAGGTATTTGAGAGCCTTAGGGAAGAAGAATGGAAGGGGAAAACTGAAGAGAAAAAAAGCTAGAATAAAATTAGGCTGTTCTTTGCCCTTTATTCTGTTTTCAGGCCTAAAATAGACTAAATAGACGATCACTGGTTTATCTTTAGCACTGATATCTGATGTAGTGTGACTTTGGGGTATAGAAAGAGGCTTCACAACCCATGGAAATATCTTCCCAAAGCATGAAATTATTTAATGTAGGACAGAGCGTGTCATCAGACAATTAGAGATAAAAACTATAACAAAAATAATTTCTATGGAGAGGTTACGTGTTACAGAGGAGTTATAATCACAAGCTTGATTGCATGTAAGAATCACCAGGGAGCTTGTAAAGATCTAGGAGCCCAGGCCCCGGAGGCAGAACCAGGCATGAGTAGGTCTTAAATCTCCCCAGGTGATTCCAATGTGTGGCCAAGATTTAGAACCACAAAACAAGGAGACAGGACCCAAGACCAGAAGTCACACCTGGAAAGAGCCGGGGACCATTATTGCCTGGAGACAAAGGAGATGTGAAAGGGATCCCAGCAGAGCAGAAGGCAGAATTCACACCTTGCCTTCTTCCCTGATGCTTCCCGTGGGAGCAGCTGGGCGTTCTCCAGATTCTGTTTCCTCCCAGCTGAGCCTTTACTTAGCAAGCCCACAGAGGGCACAGCCCCAGACGATGAAAGGAGAGAGAACTTCACGGTTTCCTTCCCAGCTCTTCAAATCAACAATTTTGGTCACAGATCAGACTGCTAAGTCTTTACACATCCGAAAGTTAGACTTTGACGTGCTTGTTTTTCTTCCCCTGTCTGACTCACAGAATGAGTCATAAGGAACCTTGTTAATCTCCCCTGGACTCAGGAAAGCAAGGGCACAGGGAGAGGGTTTCCTTTCTTGGCAAGGGTTGGGTTGAGGCTGGATTCAGAGCTGCCTCCATCCTGGCACTGTAAGCTGCCTCCATAACTTATTTTTTATTTTTATTTTTTGGAGACAGTATCTCATTCTATCACCCAGGCTGGAGCGGGAGTGCAATGGCATGATCTCAGTTCATTGCAACCTCCACCTCTCGGGTTCAAGTGGTCCTCCCACCTCAGTCTCCCAAGTAGATGAGACTGCAGGTGCACGCCACCAAACCCCGGTAATTTTTGCATTTTTTTTTTGTAGAGACGGGGTTTCGTCATGTTACTCAGGCTGGTCTCGAACTCCTGAGCTCAAGGGATACCCCTGCCTTGGCCTCCCAAAGTGCTAGGATTACAGGCATGAGTCACTGCACCTGGACAACGTAACTTATCCTTAAACCTCTGCCCCCTTCTCTGGCAGAAATGATGGCAGTGGATCTGCGGACATAAGACACCAGGGATCTGTGGCCGGGGGCATCCACTGATTTCTCTCTGGCATCTCTGTCTCCCAAGGGACCTGACAACACTCAAAACTCTCAGGCTCCAGCAAGCTTTTGGCTGAAGGATCATGCCCGCTGGACCAGTATGATCCAATGAGCTAAGGGTCTTAGCAGCACATAATTCTGGAGCAGGGATGCATCTTGAAGTCTCACAGATAAATGCATCCTCTAGGGTGTCTCCCTAGGCAGAGCAACAGTGCAGCATCTGGCAGTTATATTTATTTCTGCCCCTTGCATTTAAAGGAGAGAATGTGAAATTTCTGCTTGCCTCTCTTGGCACAGCTATCAGAGGCTGCTTACGTCCTAATGACCTCCTCCAGGGACAGGTGAAGAATGGAGTCCAGAGGGGCCAGGTGACAAAGTCAAGGTCTCCAGCACCCCTTGCCATATGCCCAGGCCTGACCAAGGGAAGGAGGAATTCACAAACCATCCACTCATTTTTTCCGTAACCATGTACTGGACACGAAGACTCAGGATGGCACGTGCTTTTGTTCCAAGGAGCTCAGAGCCTATGGAGGAGCAAACCCTGCACGGTGCAGGGCAGAGAGGGCAAAGCTAGGGTTGCCCCCAGTTAATATGGGCACAGAAAGGAGGGAGTTAACGTAATGATGGGGAACACGGAGCTCACAGACTCTGAGCCAAATGAAATAGCTTCAGGGAAGGTCAAATAGTTAAAAATGTCAATAATGTTGACCCTCTCAACCCAAAAAGTGGAAAAGCAGGGCAAAACCTAAATGAATGGTCCTGTCACCGTTTAACATTAAAGCTAAAAGTGGGTATCTCCAAGGGGCTGAGACAATTCTAGTGCCTTCTCTCGTGCCCACCCCTCCTGGCACCAGGGTGCCCACCATGGGAAGGCTGGACTCCTCCTCTCTGGGACTGGCTGCAGCTGCTGCTTTCCTGGGGCTGTTCTGTCTCCTCAGTCCAATCATGAGCATCCATCCTGGCCAGTTCTATCCATTGGCTCCGAGTCCACTTAATTCTCTGACAATCACTCAGAAACAAGACTACAGCTGTTTTCACTATTTGCTTAGCATTGAAGGAGGAGCTCTTTGTGCGTCCAGTAAATGCTTAGTAAGAAGATACTATGTACCAGGCACTGTGTCATGCTGTTGGAGATATAAGGGTGAATTAGACATGGCCCCTCTTGAGCTTAAAGGCAGACACACCTGCTACAGACTGCAGCACAATGACAGAAATACTGTGAGGATACAGAGTGGGGAGCAACTGACTCAGTCCTGAGAGAACCAGGGAAGGCTTCCTGGAGGAAGTGATTTACACCCCTGTGCTGAGAGAACAATAGAAGCTGGCCAAGTGGAAAGGGGAGAAGGGGCAACACTGGGCGGAGGGAATAGTGTGTGCAGAAGACATTGCATGCATGTTTGAAGAACATCTTGTTTACAGAAAGTGCATACAGCATGTGAAATAGCAAGAATTTTGGTATACTCTGAAATGAAGTTAGTTAGCCTTTGGGCGTATTGTAAAGGGCCTTGAAGGAGATGTCATTGAGTTTTATTTCATTCTATTTTAGAATATTTCTATTTTACATCCAAGGAGTGCATGCCCATAGTTTAAAAAGGTACTTTCCCTGCCCTTCCCACCTGACTAGCAACCAGGGTTCCCACCTGACTAGCAATGAGGGCACCAACCTGAGTGAAAGGCATCCACTTCAACTCTTCCCTGCCTCCCTATGGCATGCTCACATTGCTGTTCTTGACTTTTCACTTTTAGATAGTGCTACAGTCTGAGTGGTTATGTTCCCCTAAAATTCATATGTCAGAACCCTAAACCTTAAGAGATGGTATTAGGGGTGGGGCCTTTGAGATGTGGTTAGGTCACAGGTTTGGAGCCTTCATGAGTGAGATTAGCACCTTTATAAGAAAAAATCTTGGGGAGGCCAAGGTGGGCAGATTATTTGAGGTCAGGAGTTTGAGGCCAGCCTGTCCAACATGGTGAAACCCTATCTCTACTAAAAATAAAAAAATACAAAAATTAACTGGGTGTGGTGGCACATCCCTGTAATCCCAGCTACTCAGGAGGCTGAGGTAGGAGAATTGCTTGAACCTGGGAGGCGGAAATTGCAGTGAGTTGAGATCGCGCCATCCCACTCCAGCCTGGGTGACAGAGTGAGACTCCGTCCCCCTCCAAAAAAATGACCCAAGGGAGACCCCTCACTCCTTCTATCATGTGAGGTCACAGCAAGAAGGCGCCATCTACAAATCAGAAGGCGGGCCCTCACCAGACAGCAAATCTGCCAGTGCTTTGTTCTTGCACTCCCCAGTCCTCAGAACTGGCAGAAGGAGATTTCTGTTGCCTATAAGCCACACTGTGTACAGGATTTTGCTACAGCAGCCCAAGTGAATTAAGACAGATAGTATCTATTGACTCTATCCTATAGAAATTGAGAATTTCACTTCCTCATATACCTCCATACTGCCCTGGCACAAACATACCCATGGACAGACACATGCACACACACACACGTGCACAAATATGTGGGCACACACATGTGGGCACACACATTCACACGCTCCCATTTTCCCTAATGATGTGATGAACTAGGGCTGTATCAGCATCTAGGGGTTGCCTTACTATGCCTGTGTGACCATATAAACATTCCCAGCTGATTTATTATAATAACATTTGTTTTCTTGCTCAACTGTTTTTATTTGTCCTAGAGTTAATAATTATCTGCATCGTTTTCTTGCTCACTTTCCTATACACTTATCACAATTGTATCCTAAAACTCTGCCAGAAGTATAAATCTCCTTTCAAGGCATTCAAACATATCTACTATCAGTTTTATTTCTTCCTTCGAGACATCCTTCTAGAACCCCAGCCTCGCTGCTGGCCTTGTTGCTTTCTAGAGTAGCCGCTTCCTTTTGTCAATCTCAAGATGAGAACGTTTGGGAGCCATTATTCTGCCCACCATGATGAAATCTATTCTGCTTTCAGCTAGACTGAAATGTTCAAATCAACCAACGACATTTTTCTCCCAGTTCCTCCTCTCTTTGCCAACCAGTAATTCTTTGGATATGTAGCTACAAGAATGCAGCCTTGTTTTCTGGGTCAGAAAGCACTTCCTGTCTCTTTTTAGACGTCAGAAATTTATGTTCTCATTTTACAGACAGAAAAATAGAGGCCCAGAGAATATGAACATTTTGCTGAACATCCTACAGAGCGAAGTTCAGTCTCATTTCCAAGACTGATCTTTGTCTTCCACATGTGGCATCCATGACGCTGTTTTCCAGTTGTTCCTGGATAATGTGAAGGCGAGTGACTACATCAGCGTAAACCATTTCCACATGATTCCTTGTAGAAGTGCCACCAAAGCATGTTTTCAGTGCAGATGGTTATTCTTCATTTACCACTTTTACTTTCACAATTTACTTTTTAAAATGGGCATTTTACTCCTAAATAAGAGAGAATCGTGTGGTCCTATTACTTTTATAGCCATAAATATTGGAAGCCTGCAACAAAATTTCCATGACTTCCACCCACCTCCTCTCTGCCCAGCTCTAGGTTGCATCGGTGACAGCCATGACATCCTCAGAATGGAGCCTGTAGGGGCTGGGTCAGAGCCATTTATGGAACAATGCTCTTCCCTTTGTTTTCAGCAAGCCAGATGTAAACACATTTCAGATCTCTTGCTTTCTCTCAACTCTTCTGAGATTGCAAGATGGTATTGCTTTTGACAACAACCGAAGCTCCTCTGTTCATGGTCGGGCCCCAGCTTTGACAGACTAGAAATGCCACCCCTGTGGGCTCCACAGCTTCCTTACAAGGTACAGAATAAAACACAAGCATCGATGATCTCAAAGCCTATGTGTTGACAAGTAAAAGCACCAGGGGCGAGGGAGGTAGAAAGCTTGGCATGAAACTGCTTAGAAGGAGAAGACAGAGGTAACTGGGGGCGTAGTGGATACCAAAGAGGCAAGACATTGAAGTTGCTGTAAGATATCTCTGCATGGAATGTTCAGCCCTATGTAAAAGTTTGAGCATGGAAACATTCAATAAAAAGCTGTAAAGTAGATAGGAACACCTACTGCTCTGGGCTGTGTATGTGTGTGTGTGTGTGTATATGCGTGTATGTGTGTGTATGTGCATATGTGTGTATGTATGTGTGTACATATGTGTGTATATGTGTGTGTATATATGTGTGCATGTGTATGTATGTGTATGTTGTATGTGTGTATGTGTGTATGTGTATGTGTGTATGTGTGCATGTGTGTGTGTGCATGTATGTGTGTGTATGTGCATGTGTGTGTATGTATGTGTGTATATGTGTGTGTGCATATATGTGTGTATGTGTATGTGTGTGTATGTGTGTGTATGTGTGTATGTGTGCATGTGCGTGTGTATGTGTGTGTATGTGTATGTGTGTGTATGTATGTGTGTATGGGTGTGTGTGTATGGGTGTGTGTGTGTGTATGCATGCACATGCATGTGCATGTTCTACTCAGCCTAACTCTAGGATACAGAGCAACAGCACCAGACGAGAGCATGTGAGACTCTGAGTCCAGGCTCTGGTGGGTGCTCCCAGTAAAAGCTACTGCGATGATGTTTGTACATCTCGCATCAGGAGCAGTTGCTGTGGTCAGCATGTTATCTTCTTAACCAAACTCTCAAGGGTCAAAAATAGCCAAAGGAGTTTACTGCAGGGAACTGTAACTCACTAAATGATGCCCTTCCAAGCATGGGGAAAGTGGGTCTCTTAGAAAAGATGGATCATCATCGCTTAATGCTTTGCCTGACTTTCTTGTCCTTCTAAACATCAAGTTCTTAAGGACACATTCTTCCCTGCCCTGGACAAGGTCAAATACCCCATTGTAATTAGAGAAGTAAGTATAATTAGTTATTGAATGCTGCCTCCCTCCTCTCACCCCTTTATGACTCTTGCATTAATATTATATTTGTTTGTCACATCTAAACATCTCTATGACACACAATAGCAAAAATCCAATGCAGAGAGTGAAATTTCCTTTTATTCTTAGGCCAGATTTCTTCCTTTTTATCTCTGTTTCTACATCCGAAAGCCCAGATGACGAGAGCAAGTGAGAGGCTATACACTTGACAGGGCAGCTGAGAGGTTTCTGGACACACAGGGGCACTTAATGTATGTGACGACATTTGGTGGCCATGATGACTAAGCCTGTCTTTAGGGCTCATTGAGATAGTTATAGATTTCTATTTAGAGTAAATTTCGCCATAATGACAAGCAGCAGTCATCACCGTAATAGCTAACTCCAAGAGGCAGCAGCTTTCATCAGAGGACTGAGTGGTTCCCATTTAGCCTGCTATTCCTGCTGCCCTCAGACTGCCCAGGGAGATCCTAACACACCTTCCAGCACATTCCTGTCCTGCCTTCTATTGGAACTCTCCCTGACTTCACCAGCAGACATCGTCATACCTTACTTGAACTGTCATAGCCCCTGTGTGCTTAAAAACACAATCAAGCATTCATCCATGTATCCAACAGATATGTGTTGCTCAGCATGTGAAAGGTGACAGGCACTGGGCTGAGTACTTGAAAATATTCCCGAATCTGTCTTTCCCTATGATTTCATAGAAGCAAGTCATTTTGCCCTTCAGGTTCATGGAGGGGGTGAGGATGGAAGGGAGAGCTGAGTCTTATGCACTTTAGCCTCCAATGCACTCAGAAGAATGTTCAATAACTGAGTTATCAGATGATGCTACCTCCATTCCATGACCCCTCAATTCAGCACATAGAAAGTGGGACTGATAAAACCAAATTTAAAGGGAACTGGTATTAAATAAACCAAGGCAGGGAGCAATGACAGGGATCAGAGACTAGACAGGAAATAATCAACAGAAATAGGCAGAGCTAAGGCTAGAAAATACTCTTTGGGGTCCACACAGCACTTTTCTGAAAAACACCTCCAAAGAGAAAGCTTTGGCTGCGGCTTTTGTGTGACAACATTCAGTGTAAAGGAGGATGCATTGCAGAGAAAGCACCATGGATAGGAAGACAAAGGAAAAAGGGTAACTGTGAGGGAATCAAGAAGGAAGGTGCCACACAGCCAGAGCAAGACTGTAGAATGCAGATGGTGCTAAGGCACCAGGAGCGCCCGCCACAACACCGCCCCTTCTAAGGGGTTGTTTCCCATGGGTCACCTTGCTCTGTGCCACTTAACCAATTCCCAGCTGTTTGCACTGGGAAGGGCAAGGCTGGAAGGCTGCTGAGTGGCCTAAGTGACCTCTGCCCAAGAGGGACACTCATCCCAGATGCTGATAGGCCAAACTATTCAGATAGTCTCTGTGGGCTGATCTGCACTCCAGTCGCACTGAGGAACAATTAACAGATGACACCTTCACAGACCGCAAAAGCAGAAACATGCAGTAGTACTTAATGCCATGGCAACTTTCTAGCAGCAATCAGCAGCAGCTCCTGGGTGGATAGAGGAACTCAAAGTTGCGAGAAATGCATTGTATTTTCAATGAACATTGAGTTTTTCATAAGACCTGCTGAAATTGATCCTGTTCTCTCTCACTTCTCCATGTGAGAATGTATCTATTTCCTGCATCACAGGAACAATCCCAGTGAACACAAACAGGTCCAAACTGGGACTGAGCTCCCAGATAGAGCAACCTATCACCTCCGCTCAGGTTTCCAGCTCAGGGGTCCTCAGAGGGCAACCAACTTACCCAACAAAGATGACACCATGATAACAGCAAGAATTTTAGTTCTTCCTACTGTTAGGCAGTTGAATATATCATTGTTCTGCAGAGAGGACAGAGGGTTGAGGTTGACCCCTGAAAATATCATTGAATCTATCAGTTTTAGAGCCTTTCCTGGTTCCTATTCCACTTAAAATATGGTCTCTCTCAACCAGTGAAACCCTCCCTATAGCCACAGCACAAGCCAGGTAGACAGTGACCAGAGCAGAGGAACAGAAAGCGCCATGATGTACAAGACAGATGGATTCCCAAGATTTGCGGGGGATATAGGAAGCTGGGAGAGTTTTGAGGTTTTTTGTTTTGTTTTGTTTTGAGATTCTAAGGCAGCAGAAACCTCTTTAAATTTCAAGTAATTAGCAATTTAAAAGGCAGATATCTAGAGCTATAGGAGTACAATTAATGAGGACTGAGTCTTCAAAGTCCAAAGCAAGAGCAGATGGAGAAACAGTTCTCAGCATTTGGTGTGCTGTGGGCCCTCATGGGAGGAAGAACTTGTTCCAGCATAAAGAGCTGTAAGAACGAGCACTAGGAGGCAAAGGAGACAGCATTGGTAAACCAAGATAAAGACATCTAAATAGGGCTGGGAAATGGTGGCTCATGCCCGTAATCCTAGTGCTTTGGGAGGCCGAGGCAGGAGGATCATTTGAGGCCAGGAGTTTGAGAATGAGCTGGGCAACATAGTGAGACCCTGTCTCTACAAAAAAATAAAAATAAATATAATTAGCCAGGCATGATGGTATGTGCCTATAGTCCCAGCTACTTGGGAGGCCAAGGTGGGAGGATCACTTGAGCCTCAAAGAGTCCAAGGCTGCAGTGAGCTATGATTACATCACTGCACTCCAGCCTGGGTGATGGAGTGAGACCCTGGCTCTTAAAGAGAAAAAAACAATAAATCTAAATAGGACACACACAAAATTGGCCAGATTTACTATAGTCCTGAAGGGCTAAGAGTTTGCCACTTCCTTAGTAAGGAGGAAATGGAGGTTAGTATTAGGATCCTGTAAAAGTCAGCTGTAACTTGCTGCGTGTGCAGTTATAACCGTGTAGCAAATTGTATGGCATCTCCATTTCCTTCTCTACTCCCCTTCTTGTCATTGTCAGGAAGTCCCAACTAAATCATTTTAGTTCCCACTATAGTGACTTCATTTTCAAGCTACAATGACTTCATTTTCAACAGAATCTACTGATATTTTTATGTGGAAGCAAGGCCCCAGAGTTACATAATAACTTACTCTCTGGTTTGGTTTATCACTGAAATAATCATAGTTTTATATGATTTTCCTCCATCATAGACAATAATCCTGTTGGTGGAACTTCAAGGCTTGCCCTCTGGTTTCAAGGAGGAGGATGAGGCAGGCGGTGGCTGGAAAGATATTGTCCAGGGAGGGTCTAAAAGTGGCACACATGCTATTTGGTCCCCTCCTTGTCCAGAGCAGGCATTGCTCATCCACTAGGCACTTCTTCCTGCCAAGGCACCTCTTCCTGCCAAGTCACTGTCTCACGATCCCTTTCAACACAGCCACGAGGAAGCCATGATACATCAACTGGCATTGGCAAATAAGATCAAACTTATTCAGTCTTTTCCCACTTTGTTGTTTCTATCAGTAGTTAGAAAAAAAACATGTCCAGAGAAAAATACCAGAACTTATTCTGAATGTGTTCTTCAGAGTAAAAGTTTAGAATCTTAATGATGTTTAGACACTCAAGAATGAGTGAACCGGTTGCACTGAAAGAATCAAAACAATACTGCAAATATTAGTCATGTTGCCTATTATGAAATATATGTGTGTATAGATATGAAAAAAAATCTAAAGTCTGAGTTAAAGAACCCTGCCAGGTATAGTTAAATGCTCTCTAACCTATAAAGAATTCAATTCCATTTGCCGCCTCCAGATCTGGTATCCAGAAGGAAGACCAGAGAAGCAGCCCCCAATGCAATTTGCAAGATGTGTTCCTGTCTGGGGGTGCCACACGTTACACAGCAGCTATGAGTCACAAGCCTTCAAGGAAAGGAAATGGTGCTGGCAGGCTGGTGCGGAGGCCTCCCCCAGGGAGTCATGAGTTGGCAACCCCTGCAGAGGGGAAGCTGGCATGAAGCTCCTCTGTGGGGAGATGCCCCAGAGTAGGAAGGGAAAGGCCTTTGAGTACAGGTCAGAAGTACAGGACTAAAGTGCAGCGAGGTCTTTCCACATTCCTCCACTACCTTGGCAAACCAGAATGGTAACTCTGACATGAATCTGAGCTCCCACTGCCATTGTCAAAGTCTTTTAGAAAACAAAGACAGAAAAGAGTTCGAGAAATTCTCAAGAATAACTTAAAACCCTGACAGTCACGACAAGGGGCATCATCGAATTTTCAAGCTGAAACTGTCTCCACTGATCATTCTTCCCTTGGGGACCACCACCCTGTTCCCACTGTTCTCCTGCCTCTTTTCAGCAGAAGAATGAGCTGGGGTGACCAGACGTAGTGAAACCAGCACCTGGTCCTGATCTTCCAAGCTCATTCTTCCTGTCTCCAGCTCTGGGAATGTTTTGTCTTATTTGTTTTTCAAGAGAGTAAGAGAAGACAGAATTTCATGTTAGAACATCTATCTTCCTTAACACCTGAAACATGTACGGCTGTTTGATTGCCAAAGCATGGCAACCATTTTGCCTCTGTTCTCGGCCAGTCTTCTCTTTGTACAGATGAGGAAATTAAACCCAGGGAAGTCAAGAAGTTTGGCAAAATTAGACCACAGAGCTGGAATAAGGACCTAAGAGACCTGAGCCCTGGTCTTAGGATTTTTCCTCTATTCCACCCTGCCTTTCCCTAGACAATAGCCTTGAAAATCTAAGAGCAGAGGACCCCACAGCTCAAGAGACTTATGACCGAGTCGCTGGGTCATTGAGTTGTCACCAACTTGAGAAATATCCTTTGTGCGTCGGTCATTCCAGGCAATGCCCTTTTAGAATCTCAGTTGACGTCCAACGTGAATCACCAAGGTCCGACAGCCTGGTGGCAGATTCCGCCGGAGTTTATGAAGAAACAAATGGGACAACGTGGAGAAAATGAATAGCACGCTGACACTTCTGCTTCCTTGAGTGAGGCATTAGGCTTGAATTATTATAACAGGAAATGCTAAACTACTACGGAAAGAAAAGGTGTGATTACTCATGTCAACGTTAAAAATGCCATTTTTCATGAAGGGATTAATCAGCAGCCACGACACTTGCTGCGCCTGATACAAAATACTTTCCTCTTCCCCATGAATTTTCCTCCCCTAGCAGTAGGATTTCTTATATATAATCATGTGGTCCTTTCAGTAATTAAAAACAGAAATTAAAAATATTCTTCTCTAGAGAGTGTATAAGTCTATTCCAGGTTGAGGCGGTCTCCTCACCAGGACAGGATGAATGGAGGTGAGAGAGGGACCCGGGGTGAACACTTTAAACATGAGTGTCTCTTTAAGTTTCAGGCTCCAAATGCCTCAAATGTCTCACCCTAGCCCTATTCTAGCTCTTCAACTCCTGTGTAACTCCCAGGTATCCTGGCTGGGGAGGATGCAGGATGGATCAGAGATGGCATGACAAAAGGGGACATTCCAGACAGGGGGTGTAGTGGGGACTGAACCCTCACATAGCCAGGACCCTGCTGCCTTGGCCATTGGCTGTTAAGGGTGCAGGAATTTCTGCTGGTCTGAAATAGAGAAGCCAAATCCTAAGGAAATGCTCAGGCCAGGCTGTGTGTGCCTTTAGCAGAAGTCTGAAGTGTGAGATCTCGATGGAAGCCATGACAAAATGAGGAGCAAAACAGGACTGGGTGGGAAAACACCCAGTGCTCTGAAGGTTAGTCCAGAGTGAGAAGCAAAACCTGAATCCTTGAGGCAGGACTCCAGGCACTAGGAACTGAGCTGTGCAAGTCAGAGAAGGCTGGGCAGCCAGACTAGCTCCCTGTTAAGCCAGATGAGCTACAGACATAGGGCTTCTTGCGTCCCCCTTAGGAAGGCAGGGCTGAGTGTGGGAGTGGATGCAGAAGGTGGTGAGCTGGCAGATCAGGGCACTCCGTATTCCTCCTACCCACTTTCTTCCCCACCAGTTGGTTTCCTTGCATTGCTTTGAAACAAGATGCTGTCTTGTGCCTGCCTCCGTCAGAGACTGAAACTTTTGTTTAATGTTAGAAAATACCATGTTTAAAGGAGTCTCTGTTAGAGCAGCTGTACTATAGAATCAAGGAATGAATTTTGGGTAGGAAGACATAGAACCACATTCTTGCCCAAGAATTTTTGACCCGGTATTTGTGAAATGACCTTCAGTGTGTTTACAAGTCTCCCAAACAAATCTGCAAAATTGTGTGGGTTTGCTTTAAATTCATGGAGAGAAGAATTCATTTAACTATGAGTTGGTGCCATGGAGAACTATGCCCTTGAAAGTATTCACGCTTCTCATTTATAGATGAGGACTTGACACACAGAGATGGGAGGACTTGGAGCTTCTCATCAGCAGGCTTTTGTCTGGCATCAGTGTATCTCCAACATATATTGGTCAATCAAGGAACATATGCAGAGTGACTGGATGATGAATAAATGGATGGATGATGGATTGATGAATGAATGAATGAATGAAGGTTTCCTGCTCTCAGTCCACTCATACTCTCACTGCATCCCCACCACACCCCATTGACTGCTCTAGCTCCAGCTTCATGTGGGGATGGTAAATGCCAAGCAGGGCAACTTAGGGATTGGGGGCAGATGCAGTGGTGCAAAACAGCTGGGGCCTCAGGGCACAGAGGTCTCCACTTCACAAAAGCCCCGCCTGGTATATTCTTCCCTTGGGGTCCATCACCCTGTCCCTGCTGTTCCACCGCCTCTTCTCAGTAAAGAGTGAGCTGGGGTGACCTGTGCTAGTGAAACCGGCCTTTGGTCCGGATCTCCCAAGCTCATCTGTCCTGCCTCCAGCTCTGGAAATGTTTTGTCTTGTGTATTTTTCAAGAGATTGAAATCTCTTTCTTGATTTTGAAATCTGTCAAGAAAGAAGACACAGTTTCATGTTCGAGGTGAGCATTTATCTTCTAGAACACCTGAAACATGGCTGTTTGATTGCCGAGTTAGACAACCATTTTGTGTCTGGCATTTGGACCTCCATGTCTCCACTTTCTACTTTGCGGAGCGGTGAGGGTGGGTAACAGTGACCAGCAGTGACAAGCTGCTTTAATGTGATCATTGGCTGATTAACTAATGAAGTTTTCCTCCTTTTCTCCTTCCTTTGTCTTTCTTTCTTCCCTTCTTCCCTCTTTCTTTTGCTTTTTTCATTTCTTTCCTCCTTCCTTACTTCTTTCCTTCATTTCTTCCTTCCTTTCCTCTCATTCTTTCTTCCTAACTATGGGCCCCTGGACCAGGTGCTAGAGATACCACTGAGTATCTCTTACAGAGATTGTATCTCTGGGCCACGGGCAGAGTATAGAGGATTGCATCTCTGGACCACAGGTAGGGTATAGAGGTGCCCCCAGGAGGGAGTCATCTGTGCAAACCAGAAGATCATGGAAGATCTCACAGGCCAAGATAAAGTGACAACTGAGATGAGGCTTAGAAGACTCTTGCCAGGCAAACTCATGATTAAGGGCAGCATGGGCAAAGAAGAGAAGCATGGCGTTTGGGAAGTATAAGTAACTTAGTGTGACAGGCGTGGGCCCAGTGTATGTCTGCTATAAAAATTGCGGGGGAGAGGAGTCAAGAAAACACATCAAGAGTTGATGCTAGAGCACTGAAATAATCAACATTATTAATCATCACAATATTCAGTACTTATGACCCATGTGGGTAATAATCTGAACTAACTAAGTAAACCACTAACTAGGAGCCTAGAAAAACTCCTAGTTTCATGCTTGAGAGGCAGGGTGAATGGTTTTCATTGAAGGTAAGGTGTTTCTATTTCCAAAGACCTTCTGATATGGCCCATTGCTCCATGAAATCCCTCTCACTGTCAGCGCAGTCATCTTCACGGGGAAGATAGAAGGGGTTTGAGTTAATGTTTGTAAAGCTCTTAGAACAGAGCCTGTTACACAGTGTTATGAATGTGTTTTTTAAGTAAATGAGTATTTGTTGAAAACCATGTGCCGCCGGGCGCGGTGGCTCAAGCCTGTAATCCCAGCACTTTGGGAGGC
>NW_012101843.1:3750749-3773183 GCF_000951045.1 Mandrillus leucophaeus
ACGGGCGGATCACGAGGTCAGGAGATCGAGACCATCCTGGCTAACACGGTGAAACCCCGTCTCTACTAAAAAAACAAAAAACTAGCCGGGCGAGGCGGTGGGCGCCTGTAGTCCCAGCTACTCGGGAGGCTGAGGCAGGAGAATGGCCTAAACCCAGGAGGTGGAGCTTTCAATGAGCTGAGATCCGGCCACTGCACTCCAGCCTGGGCGACAGAGCGAGACTTCATCTCAAAAAAGAAAAAAAAAAAAAAAAAAAAAAAAGAAAGAAAACCATGTGCCATGTATGATCGTAGGTACTTATTTCATTGTCTTCCAACAACCCTGAAAGTTAGATCCAAATTCTTATTTTACATTTAAAGAAAAAAACTGAGGTTCTCAGAGATTCAATAACTTGCCTGCAGTTAGTAATAAGTGGCCAAGCTGCAATTCAAACCTAAATCCACTGAGGTACACGTTGCTTCCAGCTAGGACACCTGCACCACTCAGGGATAACTGGCATCTTACACCCTTCTGTGTCATATCTGAGGGTCGATGGAAGCAGCAGATGCCCATCCTCATGGTGAGAATCTTTCAGAGATAGGGTTGGTGACCAGTCCCCGAAAGTCAGTGCAGTGGTCCTGTGTGGGGTGCAGTGTAGGGTAGGACTCAGCAGGCAAGGTCTTCAAACTTGCACAGCCAGCCCCAAGCTCTAGATCTCTGATTATTCTGGAATTGGATGGGAACATGATTCTAACATAACCCAAGTGCTGAAAGAGAGCAAATACTCAAATGGGAAAGCATTGATGAATGAAGGTGGAGCTTACCCAAGTTCAAATAGCTTAACATTTGCAGGATTCTCATAGGATCTTCGCCCTATGGATTTTTCCCCAAAAAAATTTCAAGAAAGGACCATTATTAGTGATGGAAGAGGAAGGCACCTTGATACTACTTTCTAATATCCTTCAAGAAAAAGCCCTGGATGTTCTGACACATTTAAGAAGAAATAAGAGATAGGAAGATAAACCAAAAGTCCCAAATCCTAGAGTTCTAAGGCCTGCTCTTTCATTAACTAACTATATGACTGGTGGCAACTCATGCTCCATGCCTCAGTTTACCCATATTTAAAATAAAAGATTTGAGCTGGATCATTTTTGGTAAATGCTCAAACTTTAAAATATTGTAAGCCAATAATGGAACAAAACTAAGTCTCTTCTGATAAATGTGTTTCTTTTTCCTGGGCTCCTTCTTCTGTCCTGTGAAAACTGCCCTGACCACCTCCTTTCACAAGAGTATTTCCTGTGCTGTGGTGAATCCTCTTTCTTCTTGTCCAAGGCCACATGGTTCTGCCCACGCTAACTTCCCAAGCACTTTCAGACACCAGTTCATTTCCTTCATAGCACCTACCACAACTTGTCATTATATATTTATAGATTTGTTTGTTTTATAGAGACTCTTTCTCCTGCGAGATTGCAAGTTCCATGAGAACAGCTACTATGCCTGCTCTGTTTACCAACTCATATTCATTGTCCCAGCATTGTGTGTGGAACATAAAAGGCTCTTGGTTAATGCCTGCTGAATAAATGAATCTGTCATCTTCCCCTTTTTGATCATTATCATAGGTATCATTTGTTAAGGGCTTGCTAGGGATCGGACACTGAGCTGATGCTTTGCATGTATTACCTCATGAACGCATCACAACAACCTCACCTGGCAGGTTCCATCTGTTTTGCAGATGAAGTCATTGAGGATCCCAGAGGTCATGGTGTGAATGCACTCTAGAACCTGGGATCCAAACCACAGCTGACTCACTCAGAGTCTAAGTACTGAGCCCTTGCAATAGACCACCTTGGGTCCTCAGTGACTCTGAGCATTAGGCCAGACATGTAGTAGGTTCTCAGGATGTGTGTACTGAATTGAGTCTCTGTGTGATGGAGCTAACAGATGGTAAACAGAGGTCAGTATTTATGACCCATGGGGCTGATAATCTGAAGCTTCGATGCCTGAGGTGGATTCTGAAATCTGGAGCAAGGATTGGTAGAGCAGAAAATCTCTTTCTAACAATGAGATTCATTCTTGTGTGTGTGGAGAGTTTAACAGAGCTCCTTTCTTCCACCGTATGAGGGTGTGACTTCAAAATTTTCTTGAAATGCACATTTTTAATTAGAAGACTGTATGTGGGTTGCCAAGCTTCTGAGAACTAAAAGGACACTTGTGCCTGGGGGACACTTACAGAGACTTGTCCCTCGGTAAGTGCATAATAAAAAATACACAGAGAGCAACTGAAATTAAACCCACAGGGAACCCTTTGCACTTGGTTTCAAATACCTAAAGATTTGGCAGCTACAGAATAAAGAGAAAGAACAGAAACAAAAGTCAATGCCAATTTGCTTAATTTGGGGTTCTTTATCCTGAGAGCATCTTTCTGAGAATCTAGAGGTGGCAGAAATATTGGAGACTGTCAAGTCTAAGACCACCTCCTGCAGATGGGAGACTGAGGCCTGAAGAAGTCATGGCAAGGTCAAAGCAAGGTCAAACCAAGTGCGGTCTGGGTCGGAAAGAAGAGAAGCCATCACTGTGTGCTACAGCAGGGCACTAGGAGAAATTTGCTGGTGGTGAGGAAGATGGGGATTGGTGGGAAGTGCAGAGCTGGGGGTGGGGTGGACAGCTCTCTAGCAAGGTTGCTCCTGCTCTATTCAAAGCAAAATTAGAAATTGTTCAAAAAGAAAATGAATATGTCAAGAAAATCACATGTCAAGGAATATAGAGTCACTTATTAGTGTTTGTCTCCAGGACATAATCTGATGGACTGTAGGAGAAATCCCAGATTCTCTTGGGCTCCTTTGCTGCCCCAAACTCTCTTATACTTGAATCCCCCCACCCTTAGACACATTGCTATCCCTTAAACTTGGGAGTGACGCCAATAAATCTCCAAATGGCCTGGACTAAACTGCAATCAGAATAATATTAATGCACTTAAAGAAAGAATGGGCCATTGAAAAGGTGAGGGGTAGTATCTTAGAATGTATAATTCGAAGGGGAGAATAGCCTGGTACATTCAGCACTGCCCAGAGGAAAGGAATATAGTATGTGAAGGATGCTAGTAGATCTAATCACCAGAGGAATAGGGTAGAATGTAGAAGTATTTCACAGGGCATTTTAATAAAAATGTTTCTCCAGGCTGGATCTGATTCCACGGCTGCAAATAATCTTCATAAACTTCAATGACCAGGCCAGGTGTGGTGGCTCACACTGGTAATTCCAGCATTTGGGGAGGTCAAAGTGGGGGGATCACTTGAGGCAAGGAGTTGAAGACTAGCCTCAGCAACATAGAGAGATCTCATCTCTACAAAAAAATTTTTTAATTAGCCAGGTGTGGTGATACGCACCCACAGTCCTAGCTAGTAAAGAGACTGAGGCAGGAGGACCCCTCAAGCCCAGCAGTAAGCTACAGTGAGTGATGATCGAGCCACTGCACTCCAGCCTGGATGACAGAGCGAGACCTTGTTGCTAAAACATTTTAAAAAACACAAACAGAACTTCAACAATTGATGACCTGGTGTGTGTTATTTTTAAAACCTTGATTTTAAAGCTTGATTCTAGGAATGGAGTATGAGCATGTACACAGGACTGCTGAGAGCTGGTTTGAGCACAGTGAAGAAATAAGACTTGGAGCCCCATCAAAGGCAGACAGCTAGAAATCTTCACAGGGGATTTATGCTCAAGTCCAAGTCACCTTTCCACCCTGGTAGCTCCAGGAGTTTGTCCTTAGCTTCCACTTTCTATGTAGCTCATTAGCCCTGGATGGATATGAGTGGTCCAGTCACTGGGGAAAGAGATCATTCTTGCTATAAATACATGGATGGTGTGGCTTTGGTGTCCACCTCTGTAAAGTGAGTTGTTGAAACGACACCTTAGGAAGTCTATGACCCTGTGATATAGTTTGGCTGTGTCCCCACCCAAATCTCATCTTGAATTCCCTCGTGTGGTGGGAGGGACTCAGTGGGAGGTAATTTAATCATGGGGGCAAGTCTTTCCCATGCTGTTTTCATGACAGTGAAAAAGTCTCACAAGATCTGATGGTTTCAAAAGGAAGAATTACCCTGCACAAGCTCTCTCTCGTTGCTTGCTGCCATCCATGTAAGATGTGACTTGCTCTTTCCTTGCCTCCACCATGGTTGTGAGGCTTTCCCAGTCACGTGGAACTGTAAGTCCAGTTAAACCTCTTTCTTTTGTAAATTGCCCAGTCTCAGGTATGTCAGCAGCATGAAAACAACGAACTAATACAACCCAATAAGGGAGGATCTGATCCCAAAGCCTGATGGTGCTCTGAGGCAAGAAGCCTCACTTTAGAGACACCTCAACAAGCAGCCATTCTTCGCCAGGTGGCCCTCTTCTTCATCCCCCAAGTGCCGTCCTCTCAGTGCTGCCCCCTGCTGGCAGACGTCTCTCACTCTGCAGTGCAGGGGTCCACATCTGGCCATGACAGCAGGGCTTACCTGCCCTTGCCACTCATTTTCACCTGGCTGTGGTTAAGCCTCTTCACTTCTCTATGTCCTTGAGTTTCTGTTGTTTCACATACACAGGGAAAATGCTGCCTCGGAACCTTTCTCACAGCCCAAATGAAAGCATGTCTAGGAAAAGGTTCTAAAAGCATCCATTGTTTTGCAGATGTGATAGACTGGTAACAATTTCATCAGCACACATTTCTAAAGATGCTTCATGTACACTCATCAGTGTAACGCAGATCCTATGAAGATCCCCCTCTTCAGCCATTTGCCTTGAAACAGACACCTTTGATACCTGTCCAAGACAGGCAGCCAGATGGCAAGAGATCTGAGGGTGACCTTATTTTGTCCACCTTAGTATTTTATTACAAAAAAAGAAAAGTCTTGATTTACTTCCATTAACAAACCAAGTCTTATCTCCTGAACGTAAGTCCATTTCTTCCTTGTTCTTTTTGGAATATTGAAAATGACCATGAAGAATCTAATTCACAAAACATCTCCATGCACTTGAAGACCATCCTAATGGTATCTTTCAGTTTGCTCATCTGTAGACAAATTAAAATTATCTTGATTCCTATATATCATTCTCTACATTTTACTGTGTCCCATGTATCATTGTTTTTACTTCATTAGCTAAAAGTTAATGAAGTAAAAAAAGTTAAAAAAAGTTAATGAAGTAAAACCATTTTTACCTTTCTTTCTTTTCTTTCTTTCTTTCTTTTTCTTTCTTTCTTTCTTTCTTTCTTTCTTTCTTTCTTTCTTTCCTTCTTTCTTTCTTTTTCCTTTTCTTTTTCTTTCTTTCTTTGTTTTTCTTTTTTCGAAGACAGGATCTCACTATGTTGCCCAGACTGGTTTAGAACTCCAAGTCTCAAGTGATCCCTCTACCTCCACCTCCCAAGTAGTTGGGATTACAGGTGTGAGCCACCATGCCCATGTTTGGGCCAATTTTTCTTTAATACCAAACAGCACAATTTGGGAATCTCTGTCTTCTTACAACTCATCTACTACCAGACCATTTAACAGCTGTTCTGAACTAAAGGTAGGTATCTTCACTTGCCTAGAACTTCTACTTAAAACTTATTTATAATGCAGTTGTCCTAATAATAGTGTAGCTGTCCCAGTTGTCATAGTAGTAGGGTATTTATAACACGACTAAATAAATCCCAATTATGGCTAAGATTCTGGAGGACGAAACGAAGAACACTGAACTCTCTCATCCTTCCCACTGACTTCTTTAGAAGGTTCTGATGATTAATCTCCATGCTGGATACCATGTGGCCCCAGCCTCTAAGAGTCTTTGGTTTATGTCCTTAAGGCAGATGCACATACAGTGAAATACAATAAAGCTGGTGCTGCAAAGGACAAAACATGCTTATGTGATAAATCTTGGCAGGAGAGCAACATAATTCCTACTCATGAAACATTTTTTCAGTCCATTCTCTGTGCCATTCTGAAAAAATCCGGAAATCACACCAGCATTCTTTATTTTTAGCCCATCCAAAATTTCACTCACTCACTTGCGTGTGGGCAAGGAGCTATCTTTAGAACCATCAAACAAATGCATTGGAATCACAGATTATTAGGGCCTGGGTAACTCTCCACGTGATTTTATTTTTCTTAGCCTGGGAACCCCAATATAGAAAACTCAGCTGGAATGGCGACCCAGAGAGAAGTCAAGTGAGTCACTTGCCTTCTCTGGGACCCAAAGTCTTGCCGAGTTGGTTTCTCCCATTCTCTGCTGCTCAGACACTGTCATGTAATCTTAGGTTTTTAAGGAGCAACTGGACAACCACGGATCCTGGACAACCACGAATCCAGGCCAACCCCATCATTTTGCAGATGAAGCAACAGAAGCCCACAGGGATGAAGGGACCAGCTCAGAGCCTCCAGCAGTCACTGGCCAGGCCAGGAGAATAATTCTGGTCTCCTGACTTCCAAAGAAGTGTTCTTTCCATGGTATATGCATAAGATACAGTTACAACGGAAACTACTTTTTTTCTTATCCCATTAGCCAGAAAAGTTCATCTGAGAAACAGGTGACTGATGGGAAAGTTTGCCTACTGGAGGCATGAGGAAATCAAGTGACTTCATCGTAATTAGACAATAGTTCTTTTCTTTGACTGAGAGGAGAGTGAAAAGTGCGAGGAGAAACAAGACAAAGAATGATTGCCTAGAAGTTACTCCATTATGGTTTGCTGCAGTGTGCTATCCGGAAAGATACTTGCCTGCCACTCCTTGCCTGTGTGACTGTGAGTGAGTCACTTGACTTCTCTGGGACTGGGAAGCTCTTGTGCTCTCTGAGAGCACAGCAGAGGCTCTGTTCTGGCCATTGGACATCATGATGATCTGTTGTCCTCCCCAGGTAGACACACCCCAGATCAGCGCCTTCTTTTCTTCCTTGTCTCAGTACTTCTTATAGAGCCAGGATATCCTTAATGTTATGTGGGGTTTTTTTGAGGGGAGTGTGGGGCGGGTAGGCATTTTGTGCACTGAATAATTGTCTTCCCAACTGGATATTGTTTGGGGACTTTGACTGTGTCTTTTTGCTTCTTTTAACATGTTTCTTGCTGGGTCTCGTCTCACTTACAAGGCAGAAATCCAGACCCCTGCAATGAGGAATGAGATCTGGTATTTCCAAAAGCCCTGGATGGTCTTATATGTGCTCCCATACAATTAGTTCAGCCATCCTTGTCTCTTATCACTGTTCTAGAACTCTCTATGCAGACCATGACATCTTCCTGGCATCACTGATACTTCCACTGGGCACTGCTATGCCCTCTTGTCACTCCCTTACCTGCTGCAGAAAATGACTATAGTCCTCCCTATATTTTCTTTCTTTTTCTGATGTGTATTTCCAATTTCCCCCCTCCATTTCCCCTACTATTTATTTAGTCCCCAGGTGACTGGATATCTAGATAGGATTGTGACTGCACTAGAAAAGGTCTAAACATCCCCAGAGCTGGACACACTGACCATGAAACACGGAGTCTTTCCTCCTGCAGGGAAGGGACAGACATTTTCATTTGTAGAAGGGCTAGTTGTATAAGGTAAGAGCATGTCGCTGCTGTTATCATTTAAAAGTTTAATTGTGGAAAGAAGGGTATGTGTGGACATTAAATAATAAAAAAGGTGGAATATTGCTCATTCAACACCTGTCTCAAGCTTCTAAGCTTGCCTTTCTGAGCTACAGGAGAGAAAATTAAAACTAGATTTCCTAATTCTTCTTCCAGTTAGAGAGCTTCCTTGAGAAATGGTGTAGTAGAAGACCTGAAATTAAGATTCAATAGCATGGGAAGGCCTCAAATGGCCTAATCTCAAGTCCCCTGCCCAGTCTGCTGTGGCAGATAAGTTCCCCCTAACCAAACAGCCCTCCTTGTCATAGAGACCAGGTCCAGTGTCTGCTTATCCCTGAGCGGTGGGCTTCAGGCCCCTGCCAGCACACGGAAATATTCAAACAAGCCACATGCATCCTCTCATGGGAACCAGGCCTCATCTCACCCTCTTTTATTGCAAAGCCTGCCTCCCACAGACCCTGTTTGTTCACTGTGCTCCCAAATAGAATCCCCATATGGCCCTGTATGGTATGCACTGTCCTCCTCCCCTGGACTGTGAGTGTATATGACTAATAAACCGCTGTTCATTTCATCTATCCAGTGCTGGGTGTCATATGTTCGGCCATTCCTATAACCATAGAGGGCTAGGGAAACCCTCCCTCACCAAGTGCCTGAAGAAGAAGTGATTGAAATACATGGCTCTACCAAATAAGTGCTCTTGCATGAGATTTTGGGACAGAAGTAAGAAGCATGGGAGTAGCAATGTGGAGAGTACAGAGAAAGAGGCATCTGTTCTTCCAGGGGAGCCACGGAGAAAATGGTAGTGTTCACCATGGAATACTATGCAGCCATGAAAAGGAAAGAGATCATGTCCTTGGCAGGGACATGGATAAAGCCAGGAGCCATTATCCTCAGCAAACTAACACAGGAACAGAAAACCAAACACTGCATGTTCCTGCTGCTAAGTGGGAGCTGAATGAAGAGAACACATGGACACAGGGAGGAGAACAACACACACTGGGGCCTGTTGAGGGGTCGGAGGGAGAGCATCAGGAAGACTAACTAATGGATGCTGGGCTTAATACCTAGGTGATGGGCTGATCTGTGCAGCAAACCACCATGGCACATGTTTACCTATGTAACAAACCTCCACATCCTGCACATGTACTCCTGAACTTAAAATAATTGTTGAAGATAAAAAAGAAAATGTTGCTGTTCATTCCCTTAATAATATAATAATACAAATTTGGTTGCAATGATAGGTGGCAACACTTATATTTCTAGTAGAACAACCCTGCACTGTGCTGGGGCCTTTCTCTTGGCTCTGCGATATCTGGCTTCCCTTTTTCCTGGCTACGTAGAATCTTACACTGGTTCTCTGGCTCTTTAGAGGTTCCATAAGCTAAGTGATATATTTTCATAAACTGCTTTTTACTTAAACTACCTGAAGTGGATTCAGATGTCTGTAATTAAAAACTGGATGATACAAGTGGTGTAACAACACAGGGTTTTATTTTTCTCACAAAACACAAAGTCTGGAGGCAGACAGTTGTGGGATGGTGCAACTATCAGGCCCATGGTAGCATCACTTTGCCAGGTCCCATCCATCTTTCTGTAAAGCATTTGTCCTCATGGTTGCAAAGGTGGTTGTTCCACCTTCAGTATCATGTATACATTCCAAGCCGGAAGAAGAAAGTGGCATGGGGAAAAAGCACAGATCTGTTGGCTTTTGCTGGGTAACAAACCACCTCCCCAAACCTGGTGGCTGAAAACAACAACCATTGTGTCAGATGAGTGGTTCTTCAGCTCTGCTTAGCTCAACTGGTCTCTGTGGGTCTCACTCACACATCTGCAGACATTTGGTGGGTTGGGTGTAGGTTGGATGATCTAGTATGAATCATTCATGTGTCTGGTGATTGACATGCTGTTTGCCAGAGAGACAGGAGTTTCCAGGACACATGTCCCTTATCATACAGCAGGCCAGCCCTGGTGTCTTCACATGGTAGTTTCAGGTTTCCAAGAACAACAAGAGAAGGGAATCTCCATCATGCAACCTGTTTTTGTTTGCATCTTGTTTGCTATTGTGCCACTGGCCAAAGCAATTCATAAGACCAAGCCCAGAGTCAAAGGGTGAAAAAATAAACTGCTTTTCCATGAGAGAAGTTGCAAAGTCAATTCCAAAAATATGACAAGGGTAAGAACTTGTGGCCATTCTTGCAATCTAACACAGAGAGGCACCAAATCAGGAGAGCAAAACTTTCCCAGAAATCCCTGCCAGTCATTTAACTATTTCTCATTGATCAGAACTGCAGTTTGGTCTATCATCACCCTTGTCAGCAAGAGAGGCTGTGAATGCAGTGTTTGTTTGTTTGTTTGTTTTTTAAATCTGGGCTGCTTCTCCTTTTGGAACAAACTTGTAGTTCTGTGAGTAATCGGGGTGAGGGAATGGGAACTGGAATGAATTTTTTTTTTTTTTTTTTTTTTTTTGAGAGGGAGTTTCAGGTTTCACTCTTGTTGCCCAGGCTGAAGTGCAATAGCACAATCTCAGCTCACTGCAGCCTCCACCTCCTGGGTTCAAGCGATTCTCCTGCCTCAGCCTCCTGAGTACCTGAGATTACAGGCTCCCACCACCACGCCTGACTAATTTTTTGTATTTTTAGAACAGACGAGGTTTCGCCATGTAGGCCAGGCTGGTCTCGAACTCCTGACCTCAGATGATCCACATGCCTCGGCCTCCCAAAGTGCTGGGATTACAGGCGTGAGCCACCGCGCCCAACCGGGAACTGGAGTGAATATTAGCAATGTCTGCCATGCATAACACGAGGAGCTACAGTGGAACCACCTCTGTGCAACTGCGCTCTCATTCTGTTTCCTACAGAAGACAGGGTGTGGGACTGATGCCACAGTCTCCACCATTCAATGACAAAGGCTTTGTAACTGTGCAACTCTCTTTTGAGCTTTTCGTGATTGATTTACCAGACCGACTCAGACATCGTAGTGGATCAAGCTTAGTGTCTCTGTCCCCTTAACACATAAAACACATGTCTCACTATTACCTCCTCCTCCCCTAAGTAACACCCACCACACACACAGCACGAATGCTAGACTGTGGTAGAAGAAGGAGCTGCCATTGCTGTGCAGTCCTTTTGGTGGCACAGGCCCTGGGGCTGATCATGGTTAGTCCAGCATGTCATTGTCAATCCTGCTGTTTCATAGTCATGAAATAAAAAGCGCAGACAACTAACAGCACACTGGCTCAGGCACTCCTTATGATCTAGAGAATCTGTGTGCTTTTGGACAGAAGTCCAACCTCTTTCTTCGTGTGCCCTTTTGAAAAATTGAAATGTTCTCGAAGTCTGGAGACAAACTTCTGAGTGAACTGCATCTGAACTTTTAAAATTCTTTTTTTTTCCCCCCTCTTGGTTAAATCTCAGTGGAGCCGGAGACGATCATCATTTTCATGAACACAAGCTAAAGGTTTTGTTGCCTGTTGAGCAAAGTAGCTGCTTCCTATTGCAAAAGAACCGATTCCTATTTGCATTGCGTTGGCGTTTTCATTAAAATTTCCATTATCCTCTTCCTTACAATGCAGTTATAGATGGAAATTGTCCTGACTGTGTTTCTCAAGCAAAATCGCTCCCGATTCAAAATATGAGAATGGAATAGAAGGGGGAGAGCCATGCTTCTCCAAATATAGATCATCTTGATAAGGAAAAGATATTTTTTTTGGTCCTGGTGTTCATAACCATTTTACATCAGTATTGTTAGCTTCATCAACCACACAGGAAAATAATGGCTTAAAATAGAGTCATGGTGGCAGACGTAGAGGTGGAAGTCCCTAAAGATGCTCTGATAATAATGACAACCGTTTGTTAAGGGCCTCCTCTAAGCCAGACCCCACCCGAGAGCCCATAACTTATGCATCATACAGCCTGGGGAAACTCCATACACTACCAACTGGCCTTTGATTTGTCTCATGGGGAAAGTGGGAGGACAGCCCTGTCACAGCATGGTGGTGCCAGTTCTGGCCCTGCCACGTGCTAGGTGACCTTGGCCAAGGAATTTATGCTCTCTAAACCTCAGTTTTCTTACCTGCAAACCAAAGCTACTCCATTGTTAATGATGCCTTCCCTATTCTCCTTCTTCAGAAGAGTAGCAATGGAGTGAATGCATTTGAAAGTGCTTTGTTGACTAGAAAGCTCTATCCCATCATAAGAAAGGTGGACTGCCAAAGGTCATAGAAAAAAAAAAAAAAAAAGATGGGTGAATCAGCCGCCTCCAGTACAACCAAGTCAAGTCACTCTCCTCAGAGGAGGGTGCCAAGCCTGTGCTCCCAGCTTCTACCGGGAAAGCATTAAGTCCTGTCTGAGTCCATTTTGTTGCATTGCTATAAAGAATTCACTGAGGCTGGATAATTATTATAAAGAAAAGACATTTATTGGGCTCATGGTTCTGCAGGCTGTACAAGAAGCATGGTACTAGCATCTGCCTCTGGTGAGGCCCTCAGGTTGCTTCCATTCATGGCAGAAGGTAAAGGGGGAGCAGGGATCACACGATGACAGAGGGAGAAAGAGAGGAAAAAGAAGCGGTGCCAGGCCCTTTACAACAGCAAGTTCTCAAGGGAACTGACAGAGCAAGAATTCACTCATTAAAGAGAGGAGGGGACGAAGCCATTCAGGAGGGCTCGATCCCCAGAAGCCAAACACCTCCCACCAGGCCCCACCTCCAATAGGGGGGGTCACATTTCAACATGAGATTTGGAGGAGACAAACATACCAACCACATCAAAGCCCTTTGCTTTATGCAATGGTGGCTACCATAGCCACTATGTTTTAGTACTGACTGAGCCAAGCAAAGTCAATCATGCATTATTTCATATAATCCTTGAAACAAAACTGCTGTGATTAGATAGGTAAAGATATTGAGGCTCAGAAAAGTTAGATAATACAACGTCACGTATCACAACACTAGTAAGTAGTGGGGTTGGGTTTCTAGTGCATGCATGTCTGACCCCAAAGACTATGTTCTTAACCATCATCAGCTACTTTTACTGGGGAAGAATAAGAAACTCAACCCCTCGAAAGGTAAATATCTGTGGAGAAAGAAACTCAGAATTGCCGAGAGTCCAACTCAGCCTGACCCACCCAACTTATCTCCTCTCTACTTTCTCTCACTTTGGAAACAAAGTGTTTAAGGAACTTTTTCTTTCAAAATCACCTTCAATTAAGTTCTGTTTTTGCAAATGTTCACTGAGTGCTTGTTAGGTATTAGACATACATACATTTTGTGTGTGTATGTGTATAAATGTATTTAACCCTTATGACAATCTATGAGGAAGATACTTTTTTTAAATTTTACTTTAAGTTCTAGGATACACGTGCAGAACGTGCAAGTTTGTTACACAGGTATACATGTGCCATGGTGGTTTGCTGCACCTATCAACCCATCATCTAGGTTTTAAGCCCCACATGCATTAGGTATTTGTCCTAATGCTCTCTCTCTCCTTGCCCCCCACCCCTTCAACAGGCCCCAGTGTATGATGCTCCCCCCCACCGTGTCCATTTGTTCTCATTGTTCAACTCCCTCTTATAAGTGATACTATGCGAAGATACTATTATTGTTGCCTTTCTAAGGATGATAAAACTGAGGCTGAGGAAAGGTATGACACTTGTCTCAGGTGACAAGGCTATTAAGTGACAGAGACAGATTCCAACCCAGGCAGTCTGATTTCAGAGCCTGTGCTGCTACATTCTATGCACAGTAAAAATGTTTGAAAGAATACACACCAAATTATTAGCAGTTATCTCTGCAGATCTGGATTTGGATGGGAAATGAAGAAATGGAGGCTTTTACTTTATTTTGTCTTTACTTAAATACTCTGAATTTTTTTTTTTTTTTTTTAACTTTGAGGCAGGGTCTTACTCTGTCATCCAGGCTGCTGTGCAGTGGCATGATCATAGCTCACTGCGGCCTCAACCTCCCGGGCTTAGATGATCCTCCCACCTCAGTCTCCTGAGTAGCTGGGACTGTAGACATGCGCCACCGTGCCCAGCTAATTTATTTTTGTATTTTTTGTAGAGACTGGTTTCATCATGTTGTCCAGGCTGGTGTCTAACTCCTGCACTCAAGCAATCTGCTCACCTCAGACTCCCAAAGTGCTGAGAATACAGCTGTGAACCACCGTACCTGGCCACTCTGGACATTTTTACAATGTGCAAATATTATTTGCAAATTAAAAAGTACATATATATTTAAATATCTTTTGCAATCTAATTTATAAATGAATTTAAAATTATTTATAGTGATGGGACTGAGATTTTCTAGGGGATTCCAGAAATGTAGAAATGATTGCAAGGGCGACATGGTTGTGATGAAGCTGGATTCAGTACTTATCAGGTATGTCTAGTGCCTCCTTTCCTTCCCCAGCCTTGATCCGGATGCGTGGCCAGCAGACAGGCAAGGGGCTCTATGGCTGCATTATGTGGATTTATATCCACTCTGAACCAGAGGGCAAATGGGAGAATGTAAATTTTGGCAGCTGCTTTTGTGGGTACTGACCTCAAGGGACTCATTCAGCTCCAGACCTCACCCTGGGAGTGATTTCCCACATCCGCTGTAATTTATTGACAAGAGTTGTTTCTCTTCCTGATACCGAAGGAATTGCCCAGCTCAGTTTTGAACAAAGCACCGCGAGGGTCAAAGCAACACACTGAATCATCATTTCCTCACACCACCAGCCCTGCCCAGGGTCATGTTTTTCCCTCCATCCTTTCTCATTTTTGAAGATACTGGCAGTACATATCGTCTGCAGTCATTTTCCATTGTCCTTCTGCCAGACTGAAAGTAAGGATCTCCATCTCCCAGTCTTGACCCAGCCTGGCAGCTGTGACTTCAGGGCATTATTCTCTGCTGCCTCGTCACAGGCAAATCTTTCTAATATAAGCATTTCCCATATTACATGATGCTAACTTAGAAATGTGGAGATTTCAAATTGCCCTGTCCCAGATGTCATAAATTTAAAGACTGTACCTTTCCACGTTCTGGACAGACTAATGGAACCACAGTGTGTGTGTGTGTGTGTGTGTGTGGTGTGTGTGTGTGTGTGTGTCTATATATATATAGATATAGATATAGATATAGATTTTTTTTTTTTTTGATACGGAGTCTTGCTCTGTCGCCCAGGCTGGAGTGCAGTGGCGCGATCTCTGCTCACTGCAAGCTCTGCCTCCCAGGTTCACGCCATTCTCCTGCCTCAGCCTCCCAAGTAGCTGGGACTACAGGCGCCCGCCACCATGACCAGCCAAATTTTTTGTATTTTTAGTAGAGATGGGATTTCACCTTGTTAGCCAGAATGGTCTCGATCTCCTGACCTCATGATCCACCCACCTTAGCCTCCCAAAGTGCTGGGATTACAGGTGTGAGCCACCGCACCCAGCCAAAACCACAGCATATTATCATGAGTGTTTTCAGAGAATTTCAAGGTATGCTTAGGTATGGCTGCCTGTCCAGGTTAATGATTGTAAGCTCTTTCTTTTTCAGATGGGGACAAATAACACCATTTAAATGTTTCTCTGAATGTCACTATGTGTTCTGTAAATGGTCCTGTTGTCTGATCAATCAAAACCGTGTTATATCTCACCCAACGCTTGTGGAGGTTGTGATCATCCCAATGATGAATTTATTCATGGTAGTTACTGCTTCCTGGAGTCCTTCAAGGTGCCAGGCACTGCTCTCAGCACCTCCATCAGTGATCAGCCAATCCCCACAACTTTGCAAGCTTCCATGGGTTATCATTCCATTTCACAAATGAAAAGGAGGCTCTGAGAAGTTAAGGTCTCCCAAATAATATATCACATAATTCATAGAAGGACCAGCTGGGAGTTTTTCTTCACACTGTAAAGGTTCAGGATCAATCACTTAAAGGAACAGACTATTCTCAAGTTCTCTTAGAATCCGAGTTCTTCCACCATTTGGCCTCTCCCTGGCCCCCTTCTTGGTGTGGGACACTTCAGCATGCCCTGCAAGCCTCCCTGGCTGTGCTCACACTATTCTTTCTGTATGGAATTACCTTCTTCTCTCCTTCTGCCCAGGAGATCATAGCCACCTTTAAGACTCAGCTCTACCACATCATCTAAGACACCATTACTCTCTCCCCCACCTACCCCACCCAGTACACCCTATAAAGTTGACCATATTGTTATTTTGTCCTGATACTCACTACACAAAGATTTATTACAAAACCTATGACACTTCATTGTTGGCATTTCTTTCTTTTTCTTTTTTTTTTTGAGACAGAGTCTCGCTCTGTCGCCCAAATTGGAATGCAGTGGCGCAATCTCGGCTCACTGCAACCTCTGCCTCTTGATTCTCCTCAAGCGATTCTCCTGCCTCAGCCTCCCGAGTAGCTGGGACTACAGGTGTGTGCCATCACACCTGGCTAATTTTTTGTATTTCTGGTAGAGACAGGCTTTCAATGTATTAGCCAGGATGGCCTCAATCTCCTGACCTCATGATCCACCTACCTCAGCCTCCCAAAGTGTGGGATTATAGGCGTGAGCCACCGCGCCTGGCCAGCATTTCTTTTTGTGCCTCTCTTTAGTACTAAATTGTGGAGACTTTCAAGGCTTGGCTTATCTTCATCTTCCAATTCCCACAGCCTACACCAGTGTCTGGAAATCGGTGACCAACAAATACAGTTGTCCCTCAGTATCCATGCGGGATTGTTTCCAGGAAGCTCCTCCCACACCAAAATCCATAGATGCTCAATCCCTGATATGAAATGGCATGGTATTTGGGTATAATCTATGCATATTCTACCATATACTTTATTTATTTATTTATTTAGAGACAGAGTCTCACTCTGTCACTCAGGCTGGAGTGCAATGGCGCGATCTCGGTTCCCTGCAATCTCTGCCTCCCAGGTTCAAGCGATTCTCCCACCTCAGCCTCCCTAGTAGGTGGGATCACAGGCACCTGCCACCATGCCCAGCTAATTTTCCTATTTTTGTAGAGACAGGGTTTCATCATGTTGGCCAGGCTGGTCTTGAACTCCTGACCTTAGGTGATCTGCTCACCTCAGCCTCCAAAGTGCTGGGATTACAAGCATGAGCCATCGTGCCTGGCCATCCCATATGCTTTAAATCATCTTTACATTACTTATAATACCTAATGTAATGTCAATGCTATGTAAAACATTTTTATACTGTATGGTTTTTTATTAGTATTATTTTTATCATTGTATTGTTATTGGGCTTCCACCCAATGTGTTCAATTTGAGATTGGCTGAACATGTGGAAATGAAGGACCAGCTGTATTTGCATGAATGCATGAATGGGTGGATGGATGCATGTTGCATGAATGGGTGGATGGATGGAGGGAGGGATAAGTGGAAGGATACCTTCTAGAATGTAAAGGAATCAACATAAACACAGTCAACAGTATTGCTCACAGAAAATACGTTGTATTTTTCTTATTCTTTGAGAATATTTAATCCTGCTGTAGAAGACAAGAAACAAATGGATAAAATTCACAAGAAACATGAGACATAGGTAATGAATAAGCAAATAGCATATGAGGCATAGAATTCATAAACTATGCTAGCGATGCATAAGTCAGTAAGCGGTGAGACAGGTGAGACATAGAGTTAGCAAGGCATGTATTGCTGAACATAGGGAGAAAGGACCAAGAGGCGACACGTATTCATGAGTCTCCAAATATACAGGAAGAATGTGACACTAAATATTCATGAACTCTTAAATTGGCCACCCCCTAGGGATGTCTCTCCTGCATCACATGTTCTCTGTCCAAGAAATGTAAATCTGCTGCTCATCAGGCTGATTGACAAACTAGAGCTGTTGATCATGGGACTTGCCTCTGTGTCCCTCTGATAGAGCTACCTTGTGTGGGCTGCAGTCACCTTCTATTTACTGAATTCTCTTGCTTGAACCTCACATCTCATCTGGGTAACCCACCATCAATGGGGAAGGCTGATGTAGCAGGGAGACAGACAGAATTGTGAGCGTCATGTAACTGAGGACCAGGTAGTGCCATTCCTCCATCTGACCTATACCCTCTGGTTAAGTGTGTTACCCTATTTCTTCTGTCTCCTCTTGATTCTTGCTGTATGTTTTAAGTGCACTGAATAAACTATATATACTTCAAGCACATTAGTTTGATCTGAGCCCCTCTGTTCCATGATCTCTGGCATAACTTGCTGAGTCATGTATGTGGAGGCTATAATGCATCAAGGAAATTTCCCAAGGCAAATGTATTTCCTAGAAACACCATATTTATTCACTAGAGCTTCCTTCCTTGGTAAGCCATATTTGCTATAGCTACTGTCTAATTACTACAAGAAAAAAGAAAATTCAAGGTACTAGAAATCTCTGTATCCAGAGCTCACAGCAGAAATATTGAGATTATAGATAAAATAAACACTCAGGCTGGAGTTGTGGCCCTATTTTGTATGCAAAACCTTTATGACACATCTTAAAGGAAAATCGCGTGGCTAAAATGGTTTATGATTAAGTGACACAACTGTGAGAGACTCTGAGTTTTTTCTCCGAGAATGAATAATTAATTTTATCTTTTTTCTCAATGTCAGGGCAATACAAGCTCCCACTAAGATGCCCTTGTAGAATTCTGCAATCGTACCCTATATAGGCAGCTGGAATTCCTGGGCATGTGGACCAGTAAAGAGCTGATATCTCACCAAGTGGGATATTGGATGTCTGAGTTGGTTCTTCATGTGTGAGGTTATTTCAGACTTTCATCCTTTTTTTAATTTTAATTTTAATTAATTAATTTATTTTTGAGATGAAGTCTCGCTCTGTCGCCCAGGCTGGAGTGCAATGGCATGATCTCAGCTTACTGCGACCTTCGCCCTCCCAGGTTCAAGCGATTCTCCCACTTCAGCTTCCCGAGTAGCTAGGATTACAGGCGTGCCACCTCACCTGGCTAATTTTTTGTAGTTTTAGTAGAGATGGCGTTTCACCATGTTGGCCAGGCTGGTCTCGAACTCCTGACCTCAAGTCATCTGGCTGCCTTGGCTTCCCAAAGTGCTGGGATTACAGGTGTGAGCCACTGTGGCTGGCCCAGACTTTCATTCTTGTTCATTGGCCATCAATAATATTGTAAGTCCCGTTTATTGCTGCTGGTTTCACATAGCTCAAATCCATACATGAAAATCCTCTTTCTTCTGAGTCACATTTAAATTTTATTCCTATTGAACTCTAGGACTTTTCCTTTCTTTGGACAAGATCTATGCTAAATCAATCTGTAGAGCCAATGGTTCTTTTCCCTAATTCTATCAAGCGGTCCCTTTAAAATGAATTTGTTTGAGCATCACATTGTAACTGAGCTTGTGAAAGTTTAAATTCTCCTCATAACAAGATCTGCTGGTTCACTAACTGCGAAAACAAACAGAAGAAAAGAATAAGAGAAAATTGAAAAGTCTCCATTTGATCTCCTATATTGAATTTACTTCCCATCTTCTAACAATGGAATGATATTCAATCTCCACTAGAACAGCACTTTGACATCTATGACTTGGAGGATGTGTAATGCTAGGAAAATAGCCTTATAGGGCCGTAGGGACCACTGATGTATCTGTGATCCTATAAAGCTGCCTGTGGGCAATGCATAACAGAGTCAGGGCTCCGTTTTATATAAGTTGGTGAAAATAAATAGCATATGCTGTTACTTGGGACTTTTTATTCTCAGATCTCCATGGATCTGGAATACTAAGACTACACAAAGTTATCATTTGGCCTCATAGTTGTCTATTTACAACACAATTAAAATGCCTGCAGCTGGGAAGAAGGCCTGCACACTGGAGCTCCTTGTGGTCAGCTGCTGTTGTAATGGGACTCCCCAGGGAGCTGGCTCCCCCACAGACCAGAAGAAAAAGGTTTGAAATAAAGGGAGCGGCGCTTCCACTCATCCTGCACCAGAATCTGAGCTCTCACTTGCTTGTGCTCACCAGGAGTGTGGCACCCAAACCGAAGATCAGACCCTCTGGCTTCCCAAGATGGAACCCAGGACCTGACCCCAAGCACTACAGGAACCTTTGTATGAAAATGGAAGTGGTGACTACCTGGTGACCTCCCTACCCACCACCTCCCCTCCCCAGAATCTGTCCAATCACACCTCCCAAGCTAGAATTATCTTCGAGGAGTCTTTCACTCTAACAAATCAGTCTTAAAATTGAAATATGCCAGTAGAGGCAGCTCCTCATCTTTCCATCGCATTAAAATGCAAATGACTGACATCAAATGCTTTCCTGACAGCTGGTTTTGCTGGGGCACACTCTGGGCTGTGTGAGGGAAGGAAAACACAGAAATGGAAGCGGAGGTCTTAAACAGAGGTTTTAAACATTGAATCTTGTTCTCTTTGTTCAGAAATTATTTGGGCTGTGAGGGCAGTGCTGGGAGAACAAGGAGTCCACTGGTTACATGTTCTTCCTTCTGTCAAGTGCTCTACTTAGGCTGTCAATTTTATAGCCTCCGTTTCAACCTCTGCTATCTTTTGCCTTCCCAGAGAGGTCACTTGTGAATGACCAGATCTAATGTGCACAACCTGACATGTTTTCCCCTTGGATGACACCTTCCTCCCTCACTGTTTTCTTTCTTCTTCTGGGATATCACTTGTTTGGGGGATTTATGATAGAAATTTTTACTTTGTTTATACAGGAATGCCACGACTTCTTGGGAAGTGAGTTAGGCCCCTGTCATCCCTGTTCTAACAGTGTAGGGACGGAAATAAATGAGGGAGGGTGACTCCCCCACCTGCTGTTCCAAGCAGGGAAGAAGGCTCTGTGGTATTCTCTGAGCTGAGCCTGTAGTTGCACTTCTCAAGTGCAGGAAAGGTCAGTGAAGTGGACACCAGCTTTCTGCCAGTTTGTTCTGAGAACGGTGATTTCATAACCGATTGCAGGAAGCTGAAGAAATCAGCCTCTGCTGGGGCTGGCACCAGAAGCATCGGTTCCCCAGATCTTCATGTATTTTCCCCTACTTTGTGCCATTCTCTCTCTCCTTCTGGGGCATTTCTTCCTCCCCCTTCTCACGTACGCGTTGCCCTACCTTCTCTTGTCAAATTATGCTCACAGAATATGACCTTAAACATGCTTTTGGAAAATTATAAATCACTGGAAAGAGCTTTGGCTCTCCCCTTTCCCAGGGTATTACACTTTAACAAGGATCAAAGTCTTAAATTAAAAGAATTAGTCTCTCATTAGGGGTTCTAAGCCACCAATATAAGAGAAAAATATTAAAGGAGAGGTACCATCAGGCCTCCCAATATCCTTGAAATTATATACTTAGAAGATGACTTGAAAAGGTAGAATTGAAGTCATGAATGGTTCTTCATCACACCCTCTCTCTGCTGTGATGTTTCTAACATAGAACCACTTATATCCTTCACTCTAAAGAATTCATCTAATCCAATCTCCAAGATAGTGTCTGAGGCCCTACTGGGACATTCCTGAGTTGTGTTCAATCAATAGTTCAAAAATCAGAGAATTCACTGTCTTCCCAGGCAAGCCAACTCATTGACAGACGTTCCCAAATATTAGTAAGTTCTCCTGTTCCATTTACTCACTGGTCTTTAGCTCATTCTTAAAGTCTTGTGGGTTACATCTACACTCTCTTGCATATGATAGTCTTCCAAAGAGCTGAAGACAACGGTCACATCCTCAATGCCTGGTTTATTCTTCTACAAATTGAGAGTTACTCTGGCAGAGTGAATTGAGCAAAAAATCCATAGGAGGGATATATCCCTGTGGATGTGATGGCTTTAAAATGTAGCCATCAATTAGATATATTGTTATCCTGAGATAGTGATATGGCTTGGCTCTGTGTACAAATATCATGCTGAATTATGATCTTCAGTGTTGGAGGAGGGGCCTGGTGGGAGGTGATTGGATCATGGGGGCAGATTTCCCCCTTACTGTTCTCCTGATAGTGAATGAGTTCTCACAAGATCTAGTTGTTTAAAGTGTGTAGCACTTCCCCCTTCTCTCTCTCTCTCTCTCTGTCTCTGTCTCTCCTGCTCTGCCATGGTAAGAAATGCTTGCTTCCCCTTTGCCTTCTTCCGTGATTGTAAGTTTGCTGAGGCCTCCCAGCCATGCTTCCTATACAGCCTGCAGAACTGAGTCAATTAAATCTCTTCCTCTATAAATTACCCAGTATTAGGTAGTTCTTTATAGCAGTGTGAGAATGGACTAATATAGATAGAGTCTATTGTTTCCCTCTTTGAAGCTGAATGGCTTAGGACTGCTTTGGCCAACAGAATATGGTGAAGTGAAGCCATATACCTGTTACCTTGTTTGCTAGAACACTTGCTCTCGGAGCTGCAAGCTGCCATATGAGAAATCCAACTATCCTGGGCTGTCATTCTGTAAGAAAGCCCAAGCTTCAGAAAGAGGCTCCAGTAGGCAGTACCAGCTGAGCCCAGTCAAGGCACTTGAAATGCGAGTAAGGAAGTCCCCAGATGATTCTAGCCCTTGGATATCTGAGTTACCTCCAGCCATTCTAGTCCTACCATATGAAACTCCAGATATTATAAAGACAAATCATCCCTGTTGTGCCTTGCTCAAATTCCTGAGTCACAGAATCCATGAATGTAACAAAATGATTGTCATTTTACACCATTAAGTTTGGGATTGGATTATTACACAGCAAGAGATTACTGGAACAGAGATCAACTACTAAATCACCTTGGCCATGACCACTTCCGCCCAAGAGTGACATTAACACTAAATTACCTCATTCTTTCAACTTGGTTATTAAATTTATTAATCTTACATTTAAATGACAACTTCCTCCAGAGTACCAAAGAAAGGCAGAGATGTCATAAACTGCAGAAAGTACTCACAGAAACAGATAATGCATCAAAAACAG
>NW_012101843.1:3776018-3780892 GCF_000951045.1 Mandrillus leucophaeus
TTCACCGTGTGAGCCAGGATGGTCTCCATCTCCTGGCCTCGTGATCCACCTGTCTCGGCCTCCCAAAGTGCTGAGATTACAGGCGTGAGCCACTGCGTCCGGCCTCTGTGATGTAATTTTTTTGGTGTGTGCATATTCTGCATTTTCATTATGGAAAACTCAAATCTTGGACACTCTTAGGACTGGAAGAACAGCCTCTTGACATTCTTTTCTGGTTCACATTGGCCATAGAAGAGACTTTTCCTTCTTTTAAGGTTCGCTGCTCGGAGGGTCTCTACTCCCTGCAAAATAAGAAAATTCCACAGATTCCAGTTATCTTCACATTTGGTCCCAGCGAAGCAAGAACTTACAAGCAAGCCAACAACATTCGTTTATTATGGCTTTGCTGTCCATAGCCCTGACCTAGGGCTATAGTGAAATAGTATGTTTTTGAGTTGAACTAGCTAAATATACAAGCATATTTAAACATGTAGATCTCCATCGTATTCAAACAAGACATAAAAGCAAAGATGGTGGTAGAATGCGGTGTTTAATCCCTTCATGCCTTATCCGGGCTTCTGATGGTGTATAAAAGAGTCAGTGAATCCCAGAAAGGAGTAGAGACCTCCCCCGTCCTCTTCTGAGACTGGCTCTACTTGCTTTCTCATCCCAGATCCTAAAGCAGCAGCTCCAGAGTGTCCCTGTAAGAGGGACTTCACAGTGGCTGTCAGGAGGCTGAAGTGCTTTAAGCTGCTGTTGCACAGCTAGCACAAAGGGTGTACTTGACCCATCGGTTTGGGATGAATTGGGGCAGAGAAACAAAAGAGAATATGAAGGAATTAAAGGGGCTAAGACCACCTCTTAGAACAACTACTTCAGATCTCCTGCTGGCTGAGGGATAATGTGTCAAGTCACCCATCCTCAGGGACCTCTATTCTCAGTGCGTTGCACTCAGTGAGGCTCAATCCACATGTGGGGAAGAAACAACAGCTCCTATGGGTAAAGAGGTACCATTTCTCCTGTCCACCATGCAGCAATTTCAGAGATGTGGGTGAAGATGACCTCTGCGCTTCCCAAAACTCTGTTGCTTTGACAGCCATAGGGGAGAAAAGGTGATTTTAGACACAACATACCATGTTATTGGTCAAAAGGAAGGCCAGGAGAGACGTGATTTAGAGAATTGCGTTCCACAGGCACTGGAGCAGAGAAATATCTTAGTTCTGTAACCATAAGATGAAAAAGATGCACAGAGGAACTCATGGCCTCCAGGAAATGCCATCAGACATTTCTCCAATGCTGAACCCCGAGTTCAATGTGTTCTTCAAATAACTGGGTATTCCTGAATATTGTACACGTTTAGCCAAACCCACAGGAGGCTGAGAAGTTCTCTAACATCTGCCTCATGAAAATCAGAGTAGTGGCCTGGAAAGATGGAGTTGGGGGCTGCTTGCTGGCCCCAGGATTGGTTTCTTCCCACCAGCTCACCTTCCATCATCCCTCTCCAAGGCTATTTTCCAAACTCTTAATTCCTTTAAATGTTTCCACTGCACTCCAGCTCTGCAAGAAGTCTTCCTTAATCACTGTACTTGCTATGCCTCTGGCTTTCCCTATATTTGTATCTTTTCTTCCTAGAGACAAACTGTGCACTGATTCTAAGAGGAATTTTGTTGAGAGTGAATTATGCGCTCAGAAATTAATCACTTGCAAGGAGTGGGGTTGAAGGGATGCCTTAATATATGGCAGGCTCTATACTAGAAACTTTATATGAATCATTCCCTTTGAGCCTCCCTACAATCCTGCGTAATAACTGGTGTCTTTTACACATATCAGAAAACTAAGGATCCTAAAAATAACTTCTGTCATGCAGATAACAAAAGTTTGTTGCATGTCTTGTATGTGCCAGGCAAACTGCTAGGTCCTAGAGAGGCAACTTTGAAGAAGACCGATATAGACTCAATCCTCCAAAGTGTAGGGACTAGCAGAGATGCAGACAAGTAAACGGAATAGTCCATTCTACAGGAAATAAGAGTGTGTGGTCAGGAGAGAGATCTATGGTAAAGGGACACATGAAGGAGCCTCTAATTCATTAGAGAAAGAGATTGCTAGACTGAGAAAGAGGGCAGGGGTTCCAGGGACACCAAGGGGAAAGAGTGGAAAAGTCAAAAGAGGAAAGGGGAAAGGAAAGAAAGAGCTTTCTAGGCAAAAGAAGCCTCATGTGCAAAGATCTGCAGGCTTGAAGGCAATGAAAGGACAATGTGGCTCAGCTACACCTGCTTCTAGAAAAGTCCAAAATTAGCTCACAGGATACAAAAGCTGGGACAAGAAGGCACAAATCAAAGAGAGAAACTTAAGAAAAAATAAAAACAGGGATGGAGGTTTCAAATGGAGCCAAGAATGAGACTTTAAAACTGCATACCATCATGGTATGTATGCTTGTTAGCAGAGAGCCACCAATTTGACTCTGAGCTTTCTAGAAACCAATCCTGGGAGGAAAAGCTGGTGGTTTCTCTAGACAAGACTTCCTTAGGGAAATAGCAACCATTGGTCCAGAGAGGCCTACAGGGCCTTACTAAGCAAGCTAGGATACTCTCCACCGGGAAAGCATCCTGACAGCATCCACATGATGGGATGTCCTGGCCGTCACCCCAAAGCACGTTTCATAACAACAGTTGAACTAGGGGCCCTGCAACATTATCCAGGGGTCTCACTCTGGATCCACAAACGTCGATTCCAGGGAAGATCCTAAAACAGCAAAAAAACAGAAGAATAATTTATCCTTCAAATAAGTGTCCCTGGGATAGCCTCTTTCTGCCAAGTTTAGAGCATATTTGTTAGAAGTAAGTTACAAACTATTTCCTTACAAATACTTGGAATTCAGCTCTTCTATGCTGCCAGTTCACTGTAGACCTTATCATACTATCAAGCTGACAGTAGAGTATGCCTCAGTGAGAAAGCATCTCCTATCTCTCATCTCCCTCCTCTCATCTCTCCTCTCTTCGTTCAAGACCTACCCCGATGCCATCCTCTCTACAGACGCTTTGTACTTTTCCAAAACCAGAATTACTTCTCTATGCTTCAGTCTCTCAGAGTGTGTTACCCTTTTAAAGACACGCAGCACATTCAGTTTGGTGTCATGTATCTGCAGATCTTTCCTCCCCGAATGTGCCCATCACAATGCCATCCTCATCACCAAACTCAATAAAACCTGATCCAATGAAAGCAACATTCTCCAAATACGACACTGAAAAGTCCTCATTCTTCAAATCACTACCTTTTTTGGTGGGGGGCTCACTCTGTCATCCAGGCTGGAGTTCAGTGGTGCAATCATGGCTACTGTAACCTCAAACTCCTGGGCTCAAGCAATCTTCCTGCCTTGGCCTCCCAAAGTGCTGGGATGACAGGCGTGAGCCACTGCACCCAGCCAATCACTACCCTTGTAGCAAGCATGTGGATTCATTCATTCATTCATTCAGAAGATGTACTCAGTGGTCTGTGATTTTTTGTGTGCAATGCTTTGTCTGGCATGTTGAGCTTCCTTAGTCTGCGTGAGACCTTTTGTGACCTCCCCATCTACAATGGGAGGTCATGGGTAAGGGTCATATCCTTTGAGGAAACGTAAGAGCAGATGGGATAAGGAACTGGAAAAAAATGTAATGCAGGAAACAGCCTTGACCTCTAACCCTGACACACAGAATGAGTGGATTAGAGATCCTTATAGGCAACTGGGCCTGATGTTGTCATAAAATACAAAGACTAACATTCACTGGACCCTTGATAGGTAATAGAAATTGTGCTAGGCTTCTTAAAACATTTTAGTAGTCAAGAGTTATATCATTCAACCATGACAATAACTTATGCACTATTGTGAGAATTTATAGATATAGGGCACTAAGTAGTTAGTAAAATACTAGAGGTATCACCGTTAGTAATTTGCAGAACAAGAATTTGACCTCAAATGCATTTGACTTCAAAGCTTAGTTGGGAGACTCAAGATATGTCACTTCACTCCTTAGTCATGTAAGCCTCGGTTTCATCATCTAAAAAGACAAAATAGTATTTGAAGGATTCTTTTGAAGACAAAATGAGGAAATACACATAAAGCATTTAGTACAGTACAAGGCAAAAAGTAGGTACACAACAAAATTTTGTTATGGATATTAGGAAGCTCTGCTATCTAATTTCAAAAAGGAAATTTGTATGCATTCAAAGTGAGCTGTTTTAGCCAGAAATGAATCCAGATTCACCAATATCTTAGAGGGTATATTAGTTTGCTAGGGCTGTCATAACAAAGTGCCACAGACTCAGTGGCTTAAACAAAAAACATTTATTTTCTCACAATTCTGGAGGCTAGAAGTCCAAAATCATGGTGTTGGCAGGGCTAGTTTCTTCTGAGGCCTCTCTCCTTGGCTTGTAGATGGCCACCTTCTCCTTGAGTCTTCACGTGGCCTTCCCTTTGTGCTGTGTCTGTGGTCAAATTTCCTCTTATGAAAACATCGGTCGTACTGGACTGCAATCTACCCTAATAACCTCATTTAACTTGATTACCTCTTAAAACAACTTATCTCAAAATACTGTCACATTCTAAGGTACTAGAGGTTAGGATTAAGCATATGAATTTTGGGGGGACACAACTCATTCCATAACAGAGGGTCTCAATCAAACTTTTCTAGAAATATTTTAGTGCTTTAAAATTTTGTTTTGGTAGAAGGCATGTTAGAGCATCCTCACTTGGCTTTGAGAGGAAAGCCCATTTTAGAGCCTTCAGTAGACAAATAATTCAAATTATTGCTTGTTTAAAAATGACATTAGTCAATAGGAACTACAGTGGTTTTGGTGCGTTTATTTTTATTTTGGAATCTCCGAAGTTCCACACTTCCCTAGGGCTGCAGCTGTTC
>NW_012101843.1:3781057-3784578 GCF_000951045.1 Mandrillus leucophaeus
CTTCTGGGCAACTTCCTCTTCTGGTTTAGGAACAATCTGTTCCTTTTCAGTAAGAATCATCTCAATGTGGCAGGGAGAGCTCATGTATGGGTTAATCCGACCATAAGCTCTGTAGGTCCAACGGTGCATCTTAGGTGCTTTGTTCACTAGGATATGCTCAATGACCAGAGAATCTACATCTAAACCCTTAAGTTCAGCATTACTCTCTGCATTTTTAAGAATGTGCAGCAAAAATTCAGCACTTTTTTGGGCCAACGACCTTGTGTCCCACCCCACTGCTTGGCCTGGGCATGTCTGCCAACTCCATCATTATAACTTCGAAATGGTAAGCACTGTTTCTGTAAAGTGACATCGTTCAGATACTTCGTGGTTTTTCGTATATGCATACCCCTGATGGCCTGGGCAGTTTCACGAATGTTCTTGAAGAGAACACGAAGATTTGAACCTCTTGATTTGCATCATTTTGTGGGGTTGTCAGGGTCAAGTGAATAGTGAACCATTTTCACAGATTACCTCAGGCTGTTTAGGGAAATAGCTAATTATTTAATGGCTAATTATCTTTAGCCTTGCATCTTCAGACAGAGAGAATCCAACTTGGATGCAAAACCTGGGTATGTCCTTCAGTCTTCTGTGCTCTCAAACCCAATGATGATGATATCTGCCTTGCAAGACTGTGGTAAGGATGAGAAATCAAGTAAAAAAACTGCACCAAGTACTCACTACTGCTCTCTGCAAGTTTAATCAACAAATCCCCAAACAACATTCAGTCTTCTTCCGAGTTCTTGAAAGAAGTTCTGGATGGGTCAGGGCACAGGACAGGCCCACTACTGGTGACCACCTCTGAGCCACTTATCAACTCATCAAATTTAATAACTGAACTGGCTTCAAATATAAGCTACACAGAAGCAAAGATCTTAGTCTGTTTTGTTTACTGAAATCTCACATACCTAGAACAGTGCTTGGCACATAGTAAGTACTCAATAAAGATTTGTTAAGTTTATTAGTGTGATTCTGTGAGTGGCTCTGTCCTCACCCCCATGTTCTGGAGCCCTAATCATATACCTGAGAAATCCATGCTGTCCATGTCGTGCTGTCTTCTGGCCCAAAGCTGGTCCTGCCTCCCTCAGCCTCTCAGCTCACGGAGGTAAAGAGTGCAGATGGTCACACCAGCAGGAAACTGACAACTCCCTCTACTCTACCCATTTTCCACTTCCTAATTACCAAGATGCTTAAGCTATAACATGAATAGTCACATTAAGGCCATTTGTTATATGTAAAGCAGGGGCATAGCACATTGATAATTAAGGCTTCCCTCTGCGACAACCTGCATGCTGGAGGTGTAATTACGTGTAAGTACCCCTTCGTTTGCTAACCTTTATCACTGGGCTTAAACATACATTCAGCTAGTTATTAGTGAAATTCTATAGTGTCCTAAGGAACTGTTGTTTTAATAAATAGAGTAGGAGTTTTCCAGCCTGTATTATGTTTTCTCTGCTGATCCAGGGCAGTGATTCCATGATGTAATTTTTTTTTTTTTTTGAGATAGAGTCTTGCTCTGTTGCCCAGGCTGGAGTGCAGTGGCGTGAACTCAGCTCGCTGCAAGCTCCACCTCCTGGGTTCACGTCATTCTCCTGCCTCAGCCTCTGAGTAACTGGGACTACAGGCGCCCGCCACCATGCCCGGCTAATTTTTTGTACTTTTAGTAGAGATGGGGTTTCACCGTGTGAGCCAGGATGGTCTCCATCTCCTGGCCTCGTGATCCACCTGTCTCGGCCTCCCAAAGTGCTGAGATTACAGGCGTGAGCCACTGCGTCCGGCCTCTGTGATGTAATTTTTTTGGTGTGTGCATATTCTGCATTTTCATTATGGAAAACTCAAATCTTGGACACTCTTAGGACTGGAAGAACAGCCTCTTGACATTCTTTTCTGGTTCACATTGGCCATAGAAGAGACTTTTCCTTCTTTTAAGGTTCGCTGCTCGGAGGGTCTCTACTCCCTGCAAAATAAGAAAATTCCACAGATTCCAGTTATCTTCACATTTGGTCCCAGCGAAGCAAGAACTTACAAGCAAGCCAACAACATTCGTTTATTATGGCTTTGCTGTCCATAGCCCTGACCTAGGGCTATAGTGAAATAGTATGTTTTTGAGTTGAACTAGCTAAATATACAAGCATATTTAAACATGTAGATCTCCATCGTATTCAAACAAGACATAAAAGCAAAGATGGTGGTAGAATGCGGTGTTTAATCCCTTCATGCCTTATCCGGGCTTCTGATGGTGTATAAAAGAGTCAGTGAATCCCAGAAAGGAGTAGAGACCTCCCCCGTCCTCTTCTGAGACTGGCTCTACTTGCTTTCTCATCCCAGATCCTAAAGCAGCAGCTCCAGAGTGTCCCTGTAAGAGGGACTTCACAGTGGCTGTCAGGAGGCTGAAGTGCTTTAAGCTGCTGTTGCACAGCTAGCACAAAGGGTGTACTTGACCCATCGGTTTGGGATGAATTGGGGCAGAGAAACAAAAGAGAATATGAAGGAATTAAAGGGGCTAAGACCACCTCTTAGAACAACTACTTCAGATCTCCTGCTGGCTGAGGGATAATGTGTCAAGTCACCCATCCTCAGGGACCTCTATTCTCAGTGCGTTGCACTCAGTGAGGCTCAATCCACATGTGGGGAAGAAACAACAGCTCCTATGGGTAAAGAGGTACCATTTCTCCTGTCCACCATGCAGCAATTTCAGAGATGTGGGTGAAGATGACCTCTGCGCTTCCCAAAACTCTGTTGCTTTGACAGCCATAGGGGAGAAAAGGTGATTTTAGACACAACATACCATGTTATTGGTCAAAAGGAAGGCCAGGAGAGACGTGATTTAGAGAATTGCGTTCCACAGGCACTGGAGCAGAGAAATATCTTAGTTCTGTAACCATAAGATGAAAAAGATGCACAGAGGAACTCATGGCCTCCAGGAAATGCCATCAGACATTTCTCCAATGCTGAACCCCGAGTTCAATGTGTTCTTCAAATAACTGGGTATTCCTGAATATTGTACACGTTTAGCCAAACCCACAGGAGGCTGAGAAGTTCTCTAACATCTGCCTCATGAAAATCAGAGTAGTGGCCTGGAAAGATGGAGTTGGGGGCTGCTTGCTGGCCCCAGGATTGGTTTCTTCCCACCAGCTCACCTTCCATCATCCCTCTCCAAGGCTATTTTCCAAACTCTTAATTCCTTTAAATGTTTCCACTGCACTCCAGCTCTGCAAGAAGTCTTCCTTAATCACTGTACTTGCTATGCCTCTGGCTTTCCCTATATTTGTATCTTTTCTTCCTAGAGACAAACTGTGCACTGATTCTAAGAGGAATTTTGTTGAGAGTGAATTATGCGCTCAGAAATTAATCACTTGCAAGGAGTGGGGTTGAAGGGATGCCTTAATATATGGCAGGCTCTATACTAGAAACTTTATATGAATCATTCCCTTTGAGCCTCCCTACAATCCTGCGTAATAACTGGTGTCTTTTACACATAT
>NW_012101843.1:3787463-3789950 GCF_000951045.1 Mandrillus leucophaeus
GGGTAAGGGTCATATCCTTTGAGGAAACGTAAGAGCAGATGGGATAAGGAACTGGAAAAAAATGTAATGCAGGAAACAGCCTTGACCTCTAACCCTGACACACAGAATGAGTGGATTAGAGATCCTTATAGGCAACTGGGCCTGATGTTGTCATAAAATACAAAGACTAACATTCACTGGACCCTTGATAGGTAATAGAAATTGTGCTAGGCTTCTTAAAACATTTTAGTAGTCAAGAGTTATATCATTCAACCATGACAATAACTTATGCACTATTGTGAGAATTTATAGATATAGGGCACTAAGTAGTTAGTAAAATACTAGAGGTATCACCGTTAGTAATTTGCAGAACAAGAATTTGACCTCAAATGCATTTGACTTCAAAGCTTAGTTGGGAGACTCAAGATATGTCACTTCACTCCTTAGTCATGTAAGCCTCGGTTTCATCATCTAAAAAGACAAAATAGTATTTGAAGGATTCTTTTGAAGACAAAATGAGGAAATACACATAAAGCATTTAGTACAGTACAAGGCAAAAAGTAGGTACACAACAAAATTTTGTTATGGATATTAGGAAGCTCTGCTATCTAATTTCAAAAAGGAAATTTGTATGCATTCAAAGTGAGCTGTTTTAGCCAGAAATGAATCCAGATTCACCAATATCTTAGAGGGTATATTAGTTTGCTAGGGCTGTCATAACAAAGTGCCACAGACTCAGTGGCTTAAACAAAAAACATTTATTTTCTCACAATTCTGGAGGCTAGAAGTCCAAAATCATGGTGTTGGCAGGGCTAGTTTCTTCTGAGGCCTCTCTCCTTGGCTTGTAGATGGCCACCTTCTCCTTGAGTCTTCACGTGGCCTTCCCTTTGTGCTGTGTCTGTGGTCAAATTTCCTCTTATGAAAACATCGGTCGTACTGGACTGCAATCTACCCTAATAACCTCATTTAACTTGATTACCTCTTAAAACAACTTATCTCAAAATACTGTCACATTCTAAGGTACTAGAGGTTAGGATTAAGCATATGAATTTTGGGGGGACACAACTCATTCCATAACAGAGGGTCTCAATCAAACTTTTCTAGAAATATTTTAGTGCTTTAAAATTTTGTTTTGGTAGAAGGCATGTTAGAGCATCCTCACTTGGCTTTGAGAGGAAAGCCCATTTTAGAGCCTTCAGTAGACAAATAATTCAAATTATTGCTTGTTTAAAAATGACATTAGTCAATAGGAACTACAGTGGTTTTGGTGCGTTTATTTTTATTTTGGAATCTCCGAAGTTCCACACTTCCCTAGGGCTGCAGCTGTTCACTTTATGCATATCACGACTGAAAAGCATCTTAGCCAGGATCCTTCTTTGCCAAAGGCTAGGACTAGAATGGAGAAAAGTATAAGCAACAGAGAGAGGCTCAATGGAGGTGGGTATATATTTTCCTGAGGACACTTCCTCCTTTTAATTTTGGAAATAAGAGCAAGATCACAGGTACACTGGTAGACACATAGTAGGTGTATTAAATTACAAACTATGCCAGGGCTGGGTGCAGTGGTCATGCCTTTAATCCCAGTACTTTGGGAGACCAAGGCAGGTGGATCACTTGAGGTCAGGAGTTCAAGACCAGTCTGGCCAACATAGAGAAACCCCACCTCTATTAAAAATGTTTTTAAAAAGAAAAAAAAAAAAAGCCAAGTGTGGTGGTGCATGCCTGTAATCTCAGCTACTCAGAAAGCTGAGGCAGGAGAATCGCTTGAACCCAGGAGGCAGAGGTTGCAGTAAGCCTAGATTGTGCCACTGCACTCCAGCCTGGGAGACCGAGCAAGACTCCATCTCAAAAAAATAATTAAATAAAATAAATTACAAACTATGCTCCTGTAACAAAGCACAATGGTAAAATAGATTCTTTTTCTGGGTCTGAGCGACTACATTGATGACCCCAACTAACAGCACCCTGTATCTGTCCCCTTGCCTTGTAATGATAGTTTTACCTACTCTGAATAGGTCGGTTAGTGACTTGTCCTATTCAGTATAAATGGCAGAAGTGGTAGAATTGCTGTTGCAAGCCCAGGAATTCCTGTTTCAAGCTCAAGGACCCTTAGAGACAGACCACTTGGGCCACTTCTGGTTCTATCGGTTACTAATTTCATGGCCTTAGGCAAGTGTGTAACCTCTCTGCATCTTAGTTTCTTCTTTGCCAGGAAAATGGGGGTTGGATGATAATTCCAAGCCCAAAATCATTCTGAAAATTAAATAAAATAATACTGGCAAAGTTTCTTGTAGGTAGTAGGGACACAATAAAGATTGTGTCTCTCAGCCTGGGCAACAGAGCAAGACCCTGTCTCCAATTTTTTTTTTTTTTTAAGCTGGATATGGTGGTGCACACTTGTAGTTCCCAGCTACTCAGGAGGCTGAGGCAGGAAGATCTCTTCAGTCCAGGAGTTTGAGGCTGTAGTGAGCTATGATTGCACCACTGCACTCCAGTCTGGGCAAGAGA
>NW_012101843.1:3793200-3795863 GCF_000951045.1 Mandrillus leucophaeus
CAGAGGACTGCATAATACACACTGCCAGATGTAATCTCACCCCTGGATTTATTGTTTCATTTTCCTAATTTTTCCTTCAAACAAATTTCTTCAATTAATTTCATTCTTTTGCAGTGTGTCTGTGTTTTATAAACTGCTTCAAATCCTTTATCATATGGGAAATACATTAGATAGATAGATAGATAGATAGATAGATAGATCTTTTATATATGTATACATACACATACATACATACATATACATGGGAGTCTCCAACCCCCGGGCCACAGACCAGTACCAGTCTGTGGCCTGTTAGGAACCAGGCCAAACAGCAGGAGGTGAGTGGTGGGCTAGTGAGTGAAGCTTCATCTGTATTGACAGCAGTTCCCCATTGCTCGCATTACCACCCAAGCTCTACCTCCTGTCAGATCAGCACAGGCATTATTAACAGATTCTCATAGGAGCGTGAACCCTATTGTGAACTGCACATTCAAGGGATCTAGGGTGCATGCTCCTTATGAGAATCTAATGCCTGACGATCTTTTACAGTCTCCCATCACCTCCAGATAGAACCATCTGGTTGCAGGAAAACAAATTCAGGGCTCCCAGTGATTCTACATTATGGTGAGTTTTATCATTATTTCATGATATACTACAATGTAATAATAATAGAAATAAAGTGCACAATAAATGTAATGCACTTGAATTGCCCCAAAACCATCCTCCCCCTGTCCCATTCCCTGGAAAAATTGCCTTCCACAAAACTGTTCCCTGGTGCCAAAAAATTTGGAGACCATTACATATACATATAATCATACAATAGATATATGTACATATATACATACACATACAGTATATACATACATGCATATAGGTAATAATTATTGGCAAATTCCCATCACCCCAAGCTACTTCTGTGGTTTTCCTGATCTTAGTTCATTGGTCACTGCTTACCCAGCCTCCCAAGCTAGATTTTTCAAACTCATACTTGACTTCCCTCTCCTCTTACCTACCATATTAACTCAGTCATCAACCCTATCATTTCTACCCAGAAATGGCTCTCCCTTCCCATTTCTGTCTCCCTCACCCCATTGCTATCTCACACCATCCTCATGACTAATGCTATTATCTATTTTTCTTTATAAAATACACATAGTGCATTTAAGCTCCTAAAAATAAATGAAAAAAAAAATGATCAAGAACTAAATAGAAAAATGGGCAGATAATTTTTTTTAAAATCACAAGGTGGCTACAAAATAGCAAATTTAAGAGACACACAATTGCGCTCCATAAAGTAACTGAAAGTAGTAAAACCTCACTGAGGCCCGGGTGCAGTGGCTCACGCCTGTAATCCCAGCACTTTGGGAGGCCGAGTCGGGTGGATCACCTGAAGTCAGGAGTTCAGAGGCAGCCTGGCCAACATGGTGAAACCTCATCTCTACTAAAAATACAAAACAGCCGAGCGTGGTGGCACACGCCTGTAATCCCAGCTACTCAGGAGGCTGAGACAGGAGAATCGCTTGAACCAGGGAGGCGGAGGTTGCAGTGAGCCAAGGTGGCGCCATGACACTCCAGCCTGGGCGACAAAGCAAGACTCCTCCTCAAAAATAAATAAATAAATAAATAGTAAAACTTCACTGAAATAGCATTTATCTCCTAAACTTTGGCAAAAATCCAAAGTTTTCTAGCCCACTGTGTGAGCAAAGGTGTTGACTGAGAAAGCGGTGCCCTTACACACTAGCAGTAGTAGTAGAAATTGCAACCTCCATGGAGGGCAGTAGGGCAAGATTTAGCAAATTACAAACGCTGCCTCTGCCCTGTGACCCAGCAGTTCCACTTCTGGGAATGTCCCTTATGGATATACTTAAGCATGAGTGAAATGACACAAAAGTTTATGTAACATTTTTATAACGGAAATAACTCAAATGCCTACCAGTACGGATCTTTTAAAAACAAATGACAGCAAATACGATCAATGGAACACTATGCAGCTGTTAAAAAAAATAGGGAAGCATAAAAACAACCTCAAAAATATGTTCCTATGTCACAAAAAATCAGGGTGCAATTATCACGTTAGCACCCCCATATCTCTGCTTCTGTATGCACTGACCATCCCGAAAAGGGTAAGTAAGGAATGGGTGATGCTCACCTCCTCTGGAGATGGCTGGGGGCCAGGGACAGGAGGAAAATTACACCTTCAGCACCCTTTTGTGCCTTTTGCATTTTGAATCATATATATGAATCAACAATGGAAAAAATAAAAACGCGATTATGGCATTTCTCTGTTAAGTGCATGCACGTGTGCGTGCTCTCTCTCTCTCTCTCTCTCTCTCTCACACACACACACACACACACACACTCTTCTGTTGGATACCACACAGCCTTCCAGATACAAGACAAATTATTTAGAGTTCTTCACCAGGCCCTTCCCAGTACAACCCCAGTTGATCTCCCAGCCAATCTCTCAATTTCCCATCCTCTCCCCCTCCACCCTGAACTTCTCACCCTCTTTCCAACCCAGGCAGAGGGAGTGTGATGAGGTGCCATGAAAAAAATGAAGGCATTGAATCAGAAAAACTTGAACTTTAGTTATTTCTTCATAACTGACAGGCTTTGTAACCTTAACCACTCTGAACTTCAGTTTCTTCATCTATCAAACGGGAAGAACGATGTCCACTTTCCTG
>NW_012101843.1:3801728-3803919 GCF_000951045.1 Mandrillus leucophaeus
ATTCTGAAAATTAAATAAAATAATACTGGCAAAGTTTCTTGTAGGTAGTAGGGACACAATAAAGATTGTGTCTCTCAGCCTGGGCAACAGAGCAAGACCCTGTCTCCAATTTTTTTTTTTTTTTAAGCTGGATATGGTGGTGCACACTTGTAGTTTCCAGCTACTCAGGAGGCTGAGGCAGGAAGATCTCTTCAGTCCAGGAGTTTGAGGCTGTAGTGAGCTATGATTGCACCACTGCACTCCAGTCTGGGCAAGAGAGCAAGTTCCTGTCTCTAAAAAAAGAGCTGTCTCCCCCTTCTTTGTTCCTCTGTTGCCACTGACTTTGGCTGTCCTGTGAATGCTATTTCTAAGGAGAAATGTGGCCCAGCTGAGATGAATTAGTTAATTAGCTAAATGCCTTGCTTTCAGGTGTGCAGTGCAGAGGGCAGCCACCCCCTTGGAGATGAGATACTGTCACTGCCATGGTTACGCACCCAGGCTACCATCTTGCCATTTGCTGCCTGTATCTCTTCCAAGGGTGGAGGCTCCTCCATGATACACATTTAAGTTTGGCCTGGGAAGGTCCTTGTTGCTTAAACAATCCAATCTTCTGACCCCCAACACCCCAAACCATAACCTCCCTATGAAATGCCATGAGGCCTGCAGATTCCACGGATCCTGGGCTGTAGTTATGTGGGAAGGGCAACCCCTGAAGCCCCAATATGCATGAATGATTTTCATGGGAGGAGATGAAACTTGCAAGAAAGTGTTTCTCGCATAAATGTCCGGAGCCCAGAAAGAAGAAGAAAGGGAATATGTGGTCCCTGGTCCTCTTCCCAGCCCTCTACAGACAAGGTACGGGGACTCATTTCTGGTTTGAACACAGGTGGCCTATTAAGAAGTATGTCAGCCTCTGATTGATGGAAAAGTGGAGAGGGAAAACAAGAGGGCCAAAGAACAAGCCCCAGAGCACTCCCATACAGAAGGCAGGAAGAGGAGAAGGAGCCCCCATGGGCACTGATGAAGCATAGCCAGAGAGTTGGCAGGAAAGTCAGAGTCCAATCCATCAGAAGAGATGCCCCTGAGGCATCCCTGGGAGTGGTATCTACCCACTGGCAAGTCAGTGGCCAGGCAGGATTATCTGGACTAGAGAGTGGCAGTGTCCCGAGGGCCTGGCTTTATTCTGAGGTTCATATGACACTCCCTGGGGATGCCCAGATGTACTTTCTGGTATAGGGCAAAGGGGAGCATGAGTGTCGTTAAGGGGCAGGAAGTGACAGAATGAAGACGCTAATGCTAATGGCAGCTGATTTGTCCGGTGAGGCCAAGAGAGGTGATTGTTTGCACGGTCACTCGGTCACTCTGGCCGTCTGGTGTGTTTCCACCTTAGCTTTGGCCTGCAGGAGGCTTTGGGCCAAATTTACAGCCTACCTTTAGCAGCTTCAGAGGACTGCATAATACACACTGCCAGATGTAATCTCACCCCTGGATTTATTGTTTCATTTTCCTAATTTTTCCTTCAAACAAATTTCTTCAATTAATTTCATTCTTTTGCAGTGTGTCTGTGTTTTATAAACTGCTTCAAATCCTTTATCATATGGGAAATACATTAGATAGATAGATAGATAGATAGATAGATAGATCTTTTATATATGTATACATACACATACATACATACATATACATGGGAGTCTCCAACCCCCGGGCCACAGACCAGTACCAGTCTGTGGCCTGTTAGGAACCAGGCCAAACAGCAGGAGGTGAGTGGTGGGCTAGTGAGTGAAGCTTCATCTGTATTGACAGCAGTTCCCCATTGCTCGCATTACCACCCAAGCTCTACCTCCTGTCAGATCAGCACAGGCATTATTAACAGATTCTCATAGGAGTGTGAACCCTATTGTGAACTGCACATTCAAGGGATCTAGGGTGCATGCTCCTTATGAGAATCTAATGCCTGACGATCTTTTACAGTCTCCCATCACCCCCAGATAGAACCATCTGGTTGCAGGAAAACAAATTCAGGGCTCCCAGTGATTCTACATTATGGTGAGTTTTATCATTATTTCATGATATACTACAATGTAATAATAATAGAAATAAAGTGCACAATAAATGTAATGCACTTGAATTGCCCCAAAACCATCCTCCCCCTGTCCCATTCCCTGGAAAAATTGCCTTCCACAAAACTGTTCCCTGGTGCCAAAAAATTTGG
>NW_012101843.1:3804539-3810122 GCF_000951045.1 Mandrillus leucophaeus
CACTCCAGCCTGGGCGACAAAGCAAGACTCCTCCTCAAAAATAAATAAATAAATAAATAGTAAAACTTCACTGAAATAGCATTTATCTCCTAAACTTTGGCAAAAATCCAAAGTTTTCTAGCCCACTGTGTGAGCAAAGGTGTTGACTGAGAAAGCGGTGCCCTTACACACTAGCAGTAGGAGTAGAAATTGCAACCTCCATGGAGGGCAGTAGGGCAAGATTTAGCAAATTACAAACGCTGCCTCTGCCCTGTGACCCAGCAGTTCCACTTCTGGGAATGTCCCTTATGGATATACTTAAGCATGAGTGAAATGACACAAAAGTTTATGTAACATTTTTATAACGGAAATAACTCAAATGCCTACCAGTACGGATCTTTTAAAAACAAATGACAGCAAATACGATCAATGGAACACTATGCAGCTGTTAAAAAAAATAGGGAAGCATAAAAACAACCTCAAAAATATGTTCCTATGTCACAAAAAATCAGGGTGCAATTATCACGTTAGCACCCCCATATCTCTGCTTCTGTATGCACTGACCATCCCGAAAAGGGTAAGTAAGGAATGGGTGATGCTCACCTCCTCTGGAGATGGCTGGGGGCCAGGGACAGGAGGAAAATTACACCTTCAGCACCCTTTTGTGCCTTTTGCATTTTGAATCATATATATGAATCAACAATGGAAAAAATAAAAACGCGATTATGGCATTTCTCTGTTAAGTGCATGCACGTGTGCGTGCTCTCTCTCTCTCTCTCTCTCTCTCTCACACACACACACACACACACACACTCTTCTGTTGGATACCACACAGCCTTCCAGATACAAGACAAATTATTTAGAGTTCTTCACCAGGCCCTTCCCAGTACAACCCCAGTTGATCTCCCAGCCAATCTCTCAATTTCCCATCCTCTCTCCCTCCACCCTGAACTTCTCACCCTCTTTCCAACCCAGGCAGAGGGAGTGTGATGAGGTGCCATGAAAAAAATGAAGGCATTGAATCAGAAAAACTTGAACTTTAGTTATTTCTTCATAACTGACAGGCTTTGTAACCTTAACCACTCTGAACTTCAGTTTCTTCATCTATCAAACGGGAAGAACGATGTCCACTTTCCTGAGGTTCTGGGAAACATGAAACGAGATAACCCTTGTGAAGCATTTGGTACATATGGGGCATTCAACCAATGCTCCCTCCCTTCCACCTCCCTTTCCTATTTGTGCCTCTGTATAATTTCTCAATACTCTCTGCCTGCCTAGAATCCCTTTCTCCTACTCCTCTTGGCAAACTCCCACTCAGACTTAAGGTGAAATTCAAATGTCATCGCTGGTCCTTTTCTCTGCCCTGCATCTCTTTTCTTACAGGATGGATCAAGCTAGATGTCATTTTCTGCTTCCATTTCTGTCTCTACCACCAGAATGGAAGCTCCACAAAAGCAAAAACTATTTCGTCTTCCCCCCTCCAAGAGCTTAGCAGAGCATCTAAGGTTGAAGAACTCGTTCGAGTTCAGAAAATCACTAAAACAGAGAGTCCTGTTAGGGACGTCCTGCTTTCTTACCCATGCTTGCCTGGCCCATTACTTTTGGCTGTTAACACTCTCATGGCATCTTGCTCCCTTGTAGTGTATTTCTCTACAAAAGGGAAATGGACTTTTAAACGGAAGGAAAGATTCATAAGATGAACACTTTCTTCATGACCGCCCACCAGCTACCCATGCTGCAGAGAAAAGTTGCAGGTGGTAGAGTAATGGGAAGGTGAACATTTCTTTAGTGCATTTAACACCTGCTTGAAAAGCAAGAAGCCCTTGCCCAAGCGATTTCTTCATATCAAACCCTCATATAGCATTCTTGCACTTGTTAGCCATGTGGCATTTTGCAGTTTACTGTGGGGTTTAACCTAAGCTCTTCTCAATTGATGAGAAAGCAAATGAAAGCAGAATTCTGAAGCCAAGAGGGGTCTAAATTCCAGTCACCAGCCTAGTGTTAAGGAATTCTTGGCCGAAGAGTGCAAGTGGTGTCAGAACATCTGACCCTTTGTCAAAATACGTGTCAAAATTCATGGCCCATTGCATCCCAAGGCAATCTGCATAGGTGAGTTCCCGCTTTCCTTGATCTGAAATTCTTGTAGGAAGCTAACATATCATCCTGTAAAAAACGCAATGAGAGGAGTGCTTATGGGAGCCTGACCCAGACTTGAGGGATCAAAGAGACTACAGCAGCTGAAATCTGAGGGTCTAGCAGGGTTGGCCTAGGAGTGTGGACAGATGTGTGTGTGTGTGTGTGTGTGTGTGTGTGTGTATGTATTTGTGTTAGTGTTGACAGGAGATAAGAATGGGCCTGACCATAAAAGGCCTTGGGAACCATGTTAGTTTATCCATTCAACAAATATTTATTGTGCTCTCATAATGCACTGTGATTGAAATATAACATAGACTGGGTGCAGGGGCCTTGGTTGGGCCTGACTTAATCACTTGAGCCCTTTAATTCTGGGTAGAGAAGCCAGAGACAGAAGTTACCTGTGAAAGGGATTTGATGCAAGGGAGAGTAGGCATGGCTAGCTTTGAAGATGAGTGACCTAGAAACAGCATGTAGGAGTTGAGAATGGTCCCCTAATGGCAGCCAACAAGGAAACAAGCACCTCTGTCCTATACCTGCAAGGAATTCAACTCTGTCAACAACTTTCTTGAGCTTGGAATAGAACTCCAAGCTTCAGACAAAAACACAGTCTGGGCAACATGTTGATATTGGTCTTGTGATATCCTGAGCAGAGAATCCAGGCACACCATGACCATATTTCTCACCTATAAAACTATGAGCTAATAAATGGTGTTGTGGAAAGCTGCTAGGTTTGTGATAAATTGTTACACAGCAATCGAAAGCCTATATATGACATTTCACCACAAACTCAGATTTGACCAATATTTGGACATGTTCTCATAGGTTAGGGATGTTCATATGTGCCAAAATTTTTAATTTTCCCTTTAATCCTTCATGAATAATGGTACCTTAGTTGACATCGCCAGCAAACCCCTTCTCTACCATGAAGCAGTTGTACTGTTTAAATGGTATTCTCAAAATCCCCAGCTGAAATCCATTAGCAATTCCATCCCACATGCTATGGTAGTTGGTATAGAGAATGTGTGACTGAGGCCTAAGACGAACAGTGCCTGGTATCCGCCAAGTCAAAAAATTGGTTTAGGAGTTAGCACATGATGTAAGTTGGTCCAGTCAGGATAATGTATAATAATTTTGGCCAGTGATTGGGGAAGAGAAGTTCTTTATGTGATATGCCTCTGGGAGGCCTGGAACAGCTGCCACCATCTTTCTTCCAGGAGAAAAGCAAATGAAGAAGGGCAGAAACCAGAGACTCAGAGAGAAGTGCATCTGGAACCCTGATCAAACCATGCCTGAAGCTTATGCCACTTACAAACTTTCTAGTAGCCGTGAGCTAATCATTTCCTACAGTATTTAAACCATTTTGAATTGGGTTTTCAGTTATTTGCAAATAAAGCCATCCTAATTAATACATTATTATTTTTATTAGATAGATGAGAAACTGAAACTTAGGAATTATTTACTAAAAGTTACAAAGCTAGTAAGTGGCAGAGTTGAGATTTTAAATCTAATCCTTCAGCCACAAGTTTATTGCTTGTTCTATTACACAAGTTGCTGCACCTGATTTTCCTTTGTCCCATCCTACCGGTAGATATGCTTTGCTCTCCCAGGAAAAAAAAAATTACTCTAGCTTTAGGGATCCCCGCTTCCAGTCACTGCTAGAAAGAGACCCCCGGCTTTACAATCTACATATTTTCACACCTCAACCTCTGACACCATGCTATTTTCCCAGTCACAATAATTTTACCAGAAAGGGGCCCCAATCCAGACCCCAAGTGAGGTTCCTTGGATCTTGCACAAGAAAGAATTTGGGGCTAGTCCATAAGACGAAAGCAAGTTAATTAGGAAACTAAGGAGTAAAGCATGGCTACTTCATAGGCAGAGCAGCCCCAAGGCTGCTAACTGGCTATTTTTATGGGTATTTCTTGATCATACGCAAAATAGGGGATGGATTATTCACTAGTTTTCTGGGAATGGGGCGGGCATTTCCTGGAACTGAGGGTTCCTCCCCTTTTAGACCATATAGGGTAACTTCCAGATGTTTCCATGGCATTTGTAAAGTGTCATGGCACTGGTGAAAGTGTCTTGTAACATGCTAATGCATTATAATTAGTGTGTAATGAGCAGCGAGGATGACCAGAGATAACTTTTGATTGCTATCTTGGTTTTGGCCGGCTTCTTTACCTTATCCTGTTTTATCAGCAGGGTCTTTATGACCTGTATCTTGTGATCTCCTATCTCATCCTGTGACTAAGAATATCTGACTTCCTGAGAATGCAGCCTAGTAGGGCTTAGCCTTATTTTACCCAGTCCCTATTCAAGATGGAGTTGCTCTGGTTCGAATGCCTCAGACAATGTAAGCATATCTCTAAAGAGAAGTTTGTTTTTACTCACTGCTTTTTCTCCAAAGGGTCATAACACGAAGTGCTGTGGGAATGGCACAGACCATTCCAGTTAGGGGGAGAATGGGGGCTCAGGCCAGCACAGCAAGTGAGGAAGAGCTCCCCAAACACCCAGGGAGCCACTCTGGAGAAAGCTTCAGGAGGTGGTCAGTGAGTAAACAAAAGAGAAAACTCAGAGATAAATGAGAAAGTGCCCCCCTCTTTAGCAAGAAAATATCCCATTCATCAATGTCCAGACACCCCCACCTCCTACAGGGCTGGCATCTGAAACAAAATTAAGTAACTAAATGCAAGTTCCTTCCTGTCAGTAGAAGGCAATATTGTTAGCAAATTAGCGAACACATCCATCAGCAGTAAAAGAAAATCAATGAGTTTTGGAGTTTTACAAAAACAGGAAAAAGGCTAGAACGAACAGCAGAAAGGTGATACACCCCTTAGAGAACTTGACGTTTCTTTCATGGAGATTATGGTTCCAGCCGGTTTCACACCCCCACTCCCACTTCCTTACCCAGAAAAGAGGGGACCTCGCCCTCTTTCCAGATACTGCAGTGGTTTCCCTCTGCTCCCTGCTTTCAGGAGCTAAGCTTAAGAGTTATTTCTTTGCTTGCACAATGGCTGGCCAAAGCCATGAGCCCCCCGCCCTGAGGGAAGTCTGTTGGAGACATCTCTTTTGAAGTCAGGGAGCAAGGGTCGACCTGGTGACTTTCTTCCGGCATTCCCCCTCCATGGCAATGAATGGATATGCAGTCAAGAAAGAGCCTTCAAATGGCTAAGCAGGCAGGAGGGGATTGCACAGTTCCCTGCTTTTGGAAAAGTAGGTAGGATAAGAACAGTGACAGCAGAGACTGAACAAGGAATGGCCCTACTCAGCCCCTGAGCTGTGAAGCAGCTGGTGGACCTGGGAAAGGGGCTTGATCTCCCCTCCCCTCCTCTCCTCTCCCCTCCCATGTCTTTTTCTTTCTTCTTCCCTTCCCTTCCCTTTACCACCCTTTCCTTCCCCTTTCCCTTTACCACCCTTTCCTTCCCCTTTCCCTTTACCACCCTTTCCTTCCCCTTTCCCTTTACCACC
>NW_012101843.1:3810612-3812385 GCF_000951045.1 Mandrillus leucophaeus
TCACAGGAAAGTTTTTTTTATAAGAATCTTTGTCCATTGTCCAAGCATTCAGTAGACACTCAATAAAGATGTTTAAGAATTAGTTTGTTTTGTTGAAGAGCAGATTCCCTTAGCAATGGCCATTGCTAAATGCCCTCACCTCTAGGGAGTTGGGTAATGTACTAAAACCCCCTCCCTCGTTCTACTCAACATCTTATTTTTGCCTCACATAAAGCCTGGCTTAACTTTCGGGGGAGCACATGACTATCAGAGGCTGAATGGCCTCCTCCGCTTCCAGGGGCATTTGCCCAGGTAGAGTACAGCCAGGCATGCACACATTTCCAGCAGGGTTCACCTGCCTTTCTGGAATCCCATTAGGTCCCAGGGGACAAGTAGAGAGCCTGATAACACTTGCCCTGATCCAACCCCAATCCACTATGTGAGGAGAGAAGAAGGCAAAGACTCACAAGACCCCATCTTCCCCCCACCTTAAATACAAGCATTCCCTGAGTAAGATTCCACATTTCCAAAGTCAGCCCTCTCTTCCACTTCTCTGCTGTGTTTCAGACACTGACTGCTCCTTTTCTGGAGCCATGAACTGTTTCTATAACAGGAGCACCCAGAAGGAGGCTGTTCTTGGTTCCCCTCTAATTAACCTCCTCTCTGCTCAGAACAGGATTTTCCCTCCCATGTTACCCAACTCAATCTCCCCTCCAGGAATTTCCCTACCTTACGGGGATTAGGAGAGTGTGTGGGGAGCCCATTTTCTAATGGTGGTCTTGAGCATCCAGGAGTAGAGAGAATGTTTAAAGGACAGGTGCAGAAAGATCTCAAGCACCTTCCCCACTTCCGTCCCCTGTACAGGATGGGCCCCTCATCCCTGGTTCAAGATGTGTCCTCCAAGGTGCAGTGTGCATGACTCATTTCCTGAGTCTCAGTCAAGAGAGCTCTTTTTCCTGCCTCCTTGACAGGCTGGGGACTCTGGGGGATTTTCAGTTTCTTCCCTGATATAGGTATTGCCACAGCAAGAATTGCACCTGTTCCAACAGGAAGTACTGTTTATGATGATACAAAACTTAGAGAAATTCAAGAACATCAGAGCCTGAAAATAACTCTAGAAGATTCCTCCCTCGATGTCTGCATTTGACAGATGAGGACACTGAGGTCCAGAAGAGTGAGGAAAGAAAACGCATTTGCTCCACTTGACATCATCATCCACCTGACATTCAAGTGCTTTTCAACTCTAGACTAAGTTGCTGCGTCTAGGTCTTTCCATCTTAAATTATTATATTTTTAATTTTTGTAGAGACAGGGTCTCACTATGCTGCCCAGGCTGGTCTGGAACTCCTGCCCAAGCGATACTCCTGCCTCGGCCTCCCAAAGTGCTGGGATTAACAGGCTTGAGCCACCACGCCCAACCAGTAGCACTTTCCATTTTAGAAATGTCCATACCGAGCAAGTTTGCTGGAATGACTGAGGGCATAGATAGTGTGTATGGAGTTGTTTCCTTCCCGTGGGTTTGTGGTCTCGCTGACTTGGGGAATGAAGCCATAGATCTCTGTGGTGAGTGTTACAGCTCTTAAAAGTGGTGCAGGCCCAAAGAGCAAGCAGCAGCAAGATTTATTGTGAAGAGCAAAAGAACAAAGCTTTCACAGTGTGGAAGGGGACCTGATCGGGTTGCTGCTGCTGGCTGGGGGTTGCCAGCTTTCATTCCCTTATTTGTCCCCCTTATGTCCTGCTGATTAGTCCATTTTACAGAGTGCTGATTGGTCCATTTTACAAACCTTTAGCTAG
>NW_012101843.1:3815365-3821104 GCF_000951045.1 Mandrillus leucophaeus
TTATTCAAGGAGTTCAGGTATATTTAAAATAAAACAAACAAACAAAAACAAAACACTTTTGTATAACCACACAGTATCTCCTCCAGCTTACTGGGGAAATTGCAGTTGTGTGTTCTGAAACTATAGAAATGACTTCTTTAGCTATAGAGCCTACTGATATTTTAAATTAGAACCAGATTCAACAGATGAAAATTACTAGCTGAATGGAAGACATTGGCCTCCCAGTGAAATGAACGTGCCAGCTATATTCAGGGTTTTTGAAACTGTAAGATTCAAATGGGGAGTCTCCTGAGTATGGGATGAAGGTCAGAATCTGTCACCATCATGACTTGAAACTAACAGGAATCCAGGAAAAACGATATTTCCCATTTTCCTCCCCCTAAAAAATTACACACCAAAGACAGATGTAAATATGTTGCTAATGAGGCTAGAGCCTTTTCTAAACATTAGCCAAGGATTTAGAATATCTCTCCAAAAGGAAAACCTTCATTTGTTCATTTAGAGAGCAAAATGAAAGGTGTTATAATCTTGGAAACTGAAGCCTATCTGTTATGAGAAGTAATATCACTATAGAAGTTTTAATAACTGGCCAGGAATACTGGAAATGGAGAGAGAAATGATCAGAATGTGTTGATGTCTCCAGTGCTGAAGAGAGCAGAGCACCTGCCCTTTCTGGACTGCATTCCCTCTAGGTAGAATGGGTATATCAAGCAATCATAACTTGAAGGCCTAATTTCTTTATTAAACTCTATACCCACTAGGCAGCTTTCTTACATTGATTTGGCTTCTTAAGTACATTTCCATATGGAAAGAGAATGTGCAAACCTGCCAACAAGAGCCTTTCAGGACCTCCTTTGGAGATCTAGTTTTCAATAAAAACTGACTATTTGCTATTTTTGTGTCTGTAACTGGTTATAGGGAGAAGGCCTGGAAATTATCGCCAGGCCTACGCAAAATTACGTTTTCCAGAGCTTATACACCTTCTAAGCTATAGGTCTACTTGTAAGAGTGCATTCATCTAAAGACGTACGTGATTAACTTCTTTTAATCTATAACTAAGATCTGAGTCCTAAGAACCTTCCTATGGAGCCTCAGTAAATTTATTTCATCTAAATGGGTCCAGGCGCTGGGGTGATTACCCTTATCTTATCTCCTGCTAAACCATGGACGTTTGAGGGGTTTCTTGTTAGTGGAACTTGTTTGTGGAGGCCCAGAGAGTTTCTTCAGACCCCCCATAAAACTTGTTTAATCCTAAATGGATCCTGTTAAGAATTTCTTCGTTATTTTGTCATGCTTTAAGGCCCAGGAAAGGCCTAGGCAAAACTCTTGATGGGCTTTTGTTATATCCCAGCCTTTGTATGAGGGTACTGGCTTTTAAAAGTTGACTTAACAACACAGTAGTGAAACAGGTGTTAGTGAGACCTGGCTTGCACACCTGAAGAAACTGACATTAGTTTCTGAACCTTGCAGCAATGCCACTAGGAAGCAGGCATCCTGGGAAACTGACATATTTCCTTACTTCAATTTCAAGCTTTCTGTGCCCATGGGATGAACTAGTTTTGGCAGGATGCACATCCCAATATATTTCCTGTGGAAGATTTTCTAGAACATTATCCAAAGGAATGATTGAGAAATAAACAAATATTTATGGACAGGGAAGACAATACACATGATGCTCTTTTGAGTTACTGATTTGGTAACTTGCAATGAGAGGATCAAGCCACAACAATTACCATGGAAAGCACTCAATGGATATTTATTGCTCACGCCTGTAATCTCAGCACTTTGGGAGGCCAAGGCAGGCGGGTCACGAGGTCAGGAAATTGAGACCATCCTGGCTAATATGGTGAAACCCCATCTCCTGTCTCTTATACACATCTAGATGTGTATAAGAGACAGGGCCTGAAGAGCAAGCAGCAGCAAGATTTATTGTGAAGAGCAAAAGAACAAAGCTTTCACAGTGTGGAAGGGGACCTGATCGGGTTGCTGCTGCTGGCTGGGGGTTGCCAGCTTTCATTCCCTTATTTGTCCCCCTTATGTCCTGCTGATTAGTCCATTTTACAGAGTGCTGATTGGTCCATTTTACAAACCTTTAGCTAGCCACAGAGGACTGATTGGTGCATTTTTACAGAGCACTGATTGGCACATTTTACAAACCTCTAGCTAGCCAGGGAGTGCTGATTTGTGCGTTTTACAATCCTCTTGTAAGACAGAGTCCCCACTAGACCCAGGAAGTCCAGCTGGCTTCACCTCTCAATAGAACAGTGCAAAAAGTTACCTAGCACAGACAGAAGCCAGGCTCAGAAGGAGGTGAGACTCCTGTCTCCCTATCACAGATAAAATGTGGTAGACAAAACCTGATGACAACTGGGGCAGTGTTAACAAGGACAGTCAGTTAAGCTAATTCCTCTTCCACACGCTGCATCTCCAGTGTAGTTTGCCACTCCCAGGCAGTCACTGTGGACCTACTTTTCAAGTGGAAACCATAACTCTTAACATGTGAGCAGGAAATGAATAAGCAGGGAAACGGACCCATTCCAACAAGGAAGATGCAGCTGACTGTGGCCTTTTGGCCTTTTAAAATCTCTACATAAATAAAACTAGTTCTAATGTACCAGTTAAGTATTAAAAACAAGCTTTAAAAAAATTCTTATGATTTAGGTAATAGAACAGTGCAATCAAGAACACAGAAGGCCCCCAGCCCCTTTCTCTCCTTTCAAAGATGGCGGCCGCCATCACCATCACCACCCAATCAGCAAGCAGGGCACATTTCTCTCTGCTCCACAAGGACAGTTCATCTTTTTCTTCTCACGCCACCCACAAATGTTTGCCTGGCTTCAGAATTTTCAAATAATTTCTCATTTTGGTCCGCAGGTTCCCTGGTGAAGTCTCTAGGCCAATAGAAATCACCACAAGTGAAAGGGAAGTTGGATCTCACTGTTCGTCTGTCCCATCAGGACTCAGCTTGGGGGTAGGCAAGGCTTATCCACAGGACGTTGTGGGTACTGGGATTCTCTGGGGGCAGTTCGCAGCTTCCATTCTTCTCTAGCTAGGGAAAGAAGAAAGGCACAGCCATGGCCCTGGCCCTGGCCCTGGCCCTGGCCCTGCATGAGGCAGCCACATGCCCACCCTGGTGGTGACTGTCTACTCTTGTGACAGATTTTCTTTCTCGTTTTCTGACAAGGCAACCCTAAGGTTTTTATTAATAGTGACTCTTACAAATGAGGAGCTTCAAATGTAATCTGGAGGAGAAAATGTGGTTTAGAGAAAGCTCGAGGAGAGCCGTAGGGTACCCCAGTGCCAGTCACTGCATTCCGCAAATATCAACATTGATTTAATGCCTGCCCTGTACCTGGTACTATGTCCACAAGTACATGAGTAGGACAAGGTCCCTGTTTTCTAAGAGCTTGAAAGCTACTGGAGAAGACGGAGAGGTAAGCTTGTATTTTTAGCATATGATAATGGTTATAATAAAGGATGAACAAAACTTGATAGGGAGCCAGAGTAAAGACCTCTTGTCTGTTCTGGGTGAGAGGGAGTTTCTGAAGGGGTGACACTTGCCCCCAGAAGGAAAAGATGACTAAGAGGTCAACGGGGAGAGGAAATGAGAATGTGGATACAGCAAGGTGTTGGGGGCATTGCGAGCCTGGGAAACAGCACACACAAACCCACAGGAACTCAACCTGGCATGCCAACAAGTGTGAGCCCTGAATCCTCTCACCTTCAGGTTTTCCTCTAGACAACAGTTCCTCCTCCAAGCCGCCCTCTCTGATTATCCCCACCCAACCTCTCAGGGATCCCTTCCTAATCACAGTCCCCCTTTCCTGCCTTTTTGCTGATTTGAATTCTCCACTTAGTGTAAGCTCCATGAAGCAAAATCAGTGTTGGTTTTGTTCACAGTTTTAGCTCAAGGCACACTGGCATGTAGGATGTGGTATGTAGTAATCTCTCAAGAAATAGTTTCTGTAGGATTAAGTCAAAATTTCTACCAAAATTGTATTGCATACATTTTCTGTATATTGCATATTGCAGTGTTTGCTTGTGTACACATATATACAAGCAGGAAATAAAATCTACAATGTGCTCAAGGAGTTAGTTAATTTTAACTAACATTGTTAGGAGTTAGTAATTGCAAACGAAATTGTCCAGCATTTGCAATTTCCCTTATGTGAGATCTAGTTGGAAGAACAGGAGGCCTCGAGACTCAAGGTGTATCTCTATCACTAAGAAGTTCTGTGACCTCAGATAAGGTACCTCACTTCTCTGGAACTAATTTTCCTCCTCTGCAAAATAAGTGGATTTCAGAATTGTGTTTAACACTTATTCTTATCCTTATCTATGACTCTTATTTCCAGAAGCCTAAAGCAAAACCTGCCTCCAGAATTTAATGCAGCTGAAATTATGTTCAACCACTAACGCTCTTGAAATCTTCTCTTTGAAACACCTCCTGAAACATAAGCTTTCTTTTTGCCTTTCAAATAAAAGCTTCCTTTTGAGCCCAATTCTCTATGAGAACACAGGACTCTGGCTCAAGGAATGACAATGACGTGGCGTGGGTGAGGATGTGGAGAGAACAGAGCTGGTAGAGCTTACTTACTTAATTAACTGAGACCAGAGGGACATCTGTGACCGTGTCCTTCTGTTCCCGGGACCTTTAGGAACCACAAAAGCGTGGCACATGCTGAGTTGGAGGATGTAACCTACCAGCAAGCTCTGGACTGAAAGCACATTCTCTTAATTTCACTATTATTCAAGGAGTTCAGGTATATTTAAAATAAAACAAACAAACAAAAACAAAACACTTTTGTATAACCACACAGTATCTCCTCCAGCTTACTGGGGAAATTGCAGTTGTGTGTTCTGAAACTATAGAAATGACTTCTTTAGCTATAGAGCCTACTGATATTTTAAATTAGAACCAGATTCAACAGATGAAAATTACTAGCTGAATGGAAGACATTGGCCTCCCAGTGAAATGAACGTGCCAGCTATATTCAGGGTTTTTGAAACTGTAAGATTCAAATGGGGAGTCTCCTGAGTATGGGATGAAGGTCAGAATCTGTCACCATCATGACTTGAAACTAACAGGAATCCAGGAAAAACGATATTTCCCATTTTCCTCCCCCTAAAAAATTACACACCAAAGACAGATGTAAATATGTTGCTAATGAGGCTAGAGCCTTTTCTAAACATTAGCCAAGGATTTAGAATATCTCTCCAAAAGGAAGACCTTCATTTGTTCATTTAGAGAGCAAAATGAAAGGTGTTATAATCTTGGAAACTGAAGCCTATCTGTTATGAGAAGTAATATCACTATAGAAGTTTTAATAACTGGCCAGGAATACTGGAAATGGAGAGAGAAATGATCAGAATGTGTTGATGTCTCCAGTGCTGAAGAGAGCAGAGCACCTGCCCTTTCTGGACTGCATTCCCTCTAGGTAGAATGGGTATATCAAGCAATCATAACTTGAAGGCCTAATTTCTTTATTAAACTCTATACCCACTAGGCAACTTTCTTACATTGATTTGGCTTCTTAAGTACATTTCCATATGGAAAGAGAATGTGCAAACCTGCCAACAAGAGCCTTTCAGGACCTCCTTTGGAGATCTAGTTTTCAATAAAAACTGACTATTTGCTATTTTTGTGTCTGTAACTGGTTATAGGGAGAAGGCCTGGAAATTATCGCCAGGCCTACGCAAAATTACGTTTTCCAGAGCTTATACACCTTCTAAGCTATA
>NW_012101843.1:3823244-3830361 GCF_000951045.1 Mandrillus leucophaeus
ATGGTTCTAAGCACTTACTATGTATTAACTCACTTAATCTTCCTAACAACCTATGAGATAAGTACTATTTTTGTTTTCATTTTACAGATGGGGAAACTAAGGCACAGATACAGTAAGAAACAGCCAAAGTCCCATGGCTAGAAAGTGGCAGAGCTGGGATGTGAATTGCACTGGTCTGGTTTCAGAATCCTTGCTCTCTGCTACTACCCGCTGTCTTGCAACTGGCAGCTGGAGGGACCCAAGGAAGCCTTCAGGAAGGTGGGAATATTTACATAGAACTTCGAAGAGGGTGGGTGGCATTTGGATATGCAGACATGGAAGGAAGTACATTCCGGGTAAAGTAAACAGTGTGAAGGAAGGCAGGGAGTCTAGCATGCTTGGAATTATTGTTTCCTAGTAAGCCAACAATAGTCCCATAGCCTTAGCACAAGTTCAAATTCAGAAAGAATAACTTGTCAAAATAAAGAATCTGAATAAAAGGTCAAGCATGAGGGCCAAACAATGGATGAGAATCTAGCCTTTTGAACTTCAATTTCCACAATTTCCATTAATTCTCTCTATCCCAATCTTTAGCTGAGTAATTGACTCAAAAAGAAGGCATGACTTTGATAGGAGCAAACGTTATTAGAGCCATTCAAATCATATCCTGACATGGCATGGAGCCAAAGGCAGGGCTAACCATTGCCCCAGAACCTTAGAGTTTGGTATTTCCTGATCTATGGGGAGGGGCAAACCAACCACATTTATTTTTATATCTCCTACAGCAGAGGAGGAGGCAATACTAGGCAACCAGGGATCATGTTCTCTTTCTTAAAAAAAGTCAACCCTATTTCAAAAGTAAGATCTCTTCCAGAGTTACAAGGTCGTCTCATCAGGCTCTAAAATCAACTGAATCACAATGGTTGCGCTCTTCATGAGCAATGAGATTACTTACTGAGTGTTAATTAGCACTGAGTACTGAGCTTGAAGAAACTGTTAAAGGAAAATGCATATTATTACCTTTAACTGAATGTTGGGTTGCTTCATTTCTACCTCCTGAACTGGGATCACAATTAAAATCCGGGAAGACTGGCCGGGCGTGGTGGCTCACGCCTGTAATCCCAGCACTTTGGGAGGCCGAGGCAGGCGGATCACGAGGTCAGGAGATCGAGACCATCCTGGTTAACTGTAAGACGTGAAACCCCGTCTCTACTAAAAGTATAAAAATTAGCCGGGCGTGGTGGCGGGTGCCTGTAGTCCCAGCTACTCGGGAGGCTGAGGCAGTAGAATGGCATGAACCCAGGAAGCGGAGCTTGCAGTGGGCCGAGATCATGCCGCTGCACTCCAGCCTGGGCTACAGAGTGAGAATCTGTCTCAAAAAAAAGAAAGAAATGAAAAAAACAAAAAACAAAAAAAACAGGGAGACTGAAGAACAGGTACGTGATCTCTCAAAAGTGGACTCAGGACAAATGAGTAAGTATGCTAAGGTTAGGGACCCAGACCCTTCCCTTCCAGGGCAATGTGTGTATGGTTGTAGCTTCTTCTTCTCTTTTTATTTTTATTTTTATTTTTTGAGATGGAGTCTCGCTCTGTCGCCCAGGCTGGAGTGTAGTGGCACAATCTCGGCTCACCGCAACCTCCGCCTCCTGGGTTCAAGCAATCCTTCTGCCTCAGCCTCCCAAGTAACTGGAACTTAGATGCATACAACCATGCCCGGATAATTTTTGTATTTTTAGTAGAGACGGGATTTTGCCATGTTGGCCAGGCTGGTCTCAAACTTCTGACCTCAAGTGATCCACCCGCCTCAGCTTCCCAAAGTGCTGGGATTACAGGTGTGAGTCACTGCATCCGGCCTGCTGTAGCTTCCTTTGACGCATGCACCAGCCTCTGGCTCATGGCTCCAGATTCTTGCAGAAGGCACAGGAGGTGCATGGGGATGATGCCAGTAGATCACATTTGACTGAATGTAGTCCAGATTTCAGATTCTCAGGTTTGCCATCCCCATCCCTAGAGCCTGCCTGAGGAGAGGAGAATTTTGGCTCCAAATAGACCTTGGTGCAAATCCCAGCTCTGCCACATACTTGCTGTGCAGCCTACAGGAGGTGACTTCTTGACTTTGCTCGGGTGAATCTCAATTTGCTTACATGGAAAGTGGAGATTACAACATTTTATTTAAGAGGTGATTTGAAAAAAATCAAATGAGGCAATGTGATACATAACACGTGTTCAAACTCTTTCTTCTCTGACTCGATAAAGTCACCACATCCTTAGAGCAGCATGCATTCAGGGCATACAACATTACAATCACTTCTCACGTCATTCAACAAGAGGCAAAACCTTGAAAATCAGAGACTCAACCCTTGCAAAGTAGAAAAGAAGCAGAGCTAACCCCTAAAAGCAGAAGTGAAATTGGAGGCTGTTGGAGGCTTTGATGGGAAATGCCAGTAAGAGAAAGCCACCAAGATATAGTTGTTAGCATCTTACTCATTATTTTCTGCATCTATTCACATAGATATATTTACATAATTGAGATTAAATTATGCATAAAATATCACTTGAAATTTTCAGTTAATATATCATTAATAATTTTTCATGATGTTAATTATTATAATGTGTTCAAATGGAAAATAACTGCTTTTCCTCCCAAAGTGCTGGGATTACAGACATGAGCCACTGTGCCTGGCCTACTGTAGCTTATAAAAAAGAGTGCATTCAAAAATTGTATAATAAATTGAAGTAAAAATCATGCCATCAATTCATACTTGACAAAGGTGATAGTTCCAAATGAGAAAAAAGAAAATACTTTCATCTAATGGCGTTAGAGCAATTGGTTATTGATTTGGGAATTTTTTTCAGTTAAATTTTTATTTTTATTTCATAAACACGAAGAAATAATAGATGTATTATAGTGCTAAATATGAAAAGCAAAACTGTAACAACAATTAGAAGAACACATAGAGACATATTTTCCTGATCTTGAGGAAGAGAATGTTTTAAATATGTAAGAAAATATCAATAATCAAAGTATTCATTGTTAAAAATCTTGTAAACTCTTAATTAAAAGATAAACAACCAAAGAAGAAAATGGATGAAGCTTATGAACATGAATTTTCCAGAAGAAATGTCTAAAAAGCATACGTAAAAGTGATCAACTTTGTCAGTTATCAGAGAAATGCAGATTAAAACAACATAAAGATGCAGTCCTTCCCTGTCAAACCAGCAAAACATTAGGAGATTTGTGATATGATTCTATGTTGACAAGAGAATAGAGAAATGGCTTTCTCACCTAAGATGAGGGGAGAGGTAAGTTAGTGTCACCTTTGTGAAAGACAGTTTGGCAGAAACTATCAATACTTAAAATGAATGCATTATTTTACCTGGTAATTCCATTTCAAAACATTTATTCAGAGAATACACACAACATTTACAAAGGGAACCAAACAAGGTGTTCACTGGTGCACCATGGCTTGCAATTGCAGAAGACTGGATGCTGACCAAATGCCCATAAAACAAACCAGAATGCATCTATATTTGGTAATACATGCATATTAATGATGACCATGCAGCAGCTAAAAAGGACAGGAGGTCGGGCACGGTGGCTCACGCCTGTAATCCCAGCCTGTAATGCCTGAATGTGGTCCAGATGTCAGACCCTCAGGTTTGCCATCCCCATCCCTAAAGCCTGCCTGATGAGAGGAGAAGCCTGTGAGCTTTGGCTCCAAATAGACCTTGGTGCAAATCCCAGCTCTGCCACATACTCGCTATGCAGCCTACAGGAGGTGACTTTGGGAGACCGACGTGGGTGGATCACAAGGTCAGGAGTTCGAGACCGGCCTGGCCAACATGGTGAAACCCCATCTCTACTAAAAATACAAAAATTAGCTGGGCGTGGTGGCAGACGCCTGTAAATCCCAGCTACTCAGGAGGCTGAGGCAGCAGAATTGTTTGAACCAGGGAGGTGGAGGTTACTGTGAGCCGAGATCATGCCATTGCACTCCAGCCTGGGTGACAGGGCAAGACTCCATCTCAAAAAAAAAAAAAAAAAGGACAGGAAAGTCATATGTACTGAAACAGACAGAAAGAACTTCAACATTGCCAAATGAAAAAAAGCAAACTGCAGAATATTATACATTGACTAATCTCACTTAATTTAAAGAATACATACAACTAAAACTGTGTCTGTCTATATGTGTCTTAAAAGTCTGGAAGGACACAAACAAAACTGAAAATGATAGTTATCTCTGGGGAGGAAGATAGGATTTGGTGGGGTTGGCAGAAGAGAGAAATAAAAAGAAATTCTGTGTTTTAATCTATGCAGTTTATTCTGTATTGCTGGGAGTTTAAAGATTGACAATCTATTCAGGCTGAGTGAGGTGACTCACACCTGTAACCCCAGATCTTTGGAAGGCCAAGGCAGGTGAATCACTTGAGGCCAGGAGTTCGAGATCAGCCTGGCCAACATGGTGAAACCCCATTTATACCAAAAACTACAAAAATTAGCTGAGTGTGGTGGCTCACACCTGTAGTTCCAGCTATTCAGGAGGCTGAGGCACGTGAATTGCTTGAACCCGGGAGGTAGAGTGCCAAGATTGTGCCACTGGACTCCAGCTTAGGCAAGAGAGCGAGACCATCTCAAAAAAAAAAAAAAAGAATGAGGAGAATACTTTCATATATTGTTTTTGTATTTATGGATATGTAGACAGAGAGCCAGGATTGAGGGGTGAGGGAGACAGAGAATTCCAACACATAGAGCCAACCAATGCCAGCCTTTGGGTGAATTATCTTTTCATACATCCCTCTACATCATGTATATACAGAGAAATTGAGATCCATAATGTGCAGAAGTGGAATTTACTCATAATTTACACAACAAATACTCATGATGTTCAAGGTTCTGGTGTGCAACAGTAAGCTTACATTCCCTGACTTTAGGTTAGTGAGGGTGAAAGATAATAAAAAACAAAAACTGCATAATTCAAGTGGATGTAAGTGCTAATAAGAAAATACATCAGTGATCATAATAGAAATGCAATCTATTCTCATCTTGTCATTATATTTTAATCTTTTATGGCCTTTTGTTCTCATATTGGTACATACAAGTTTAAATCCTAATGTGTTAAAAAAGTTTAAAATATCACCATAATTTCAGAACTTTATATCATGCTTATCATACCATCCCATAGTATGAGAATCTTTCCATTTCAGTAAAGGTAGATCCACAGTAATATTTTTAAGGGCTTTGCATCCCATTGTCTAGATTCATTGAAACGACACGGTTCATTGAAACGACTGTCCGATGATGAATGCTGAAGTTGATTTTACAACTGTATCTTTGTGCACTTATTATTTTCTCAGAAAATTTCTAAAAGTGGAATTTCTGGATGTTTCAGTGGTGATTATTTATGTCTAAAGACATTAATTTTGCATTTAAAAAATCTGGCAATCTTACGGAATTCAGTATTTCCAAAAATTTTATTTTCTTGAGGTTTCAATGATGTGATCAGATCCCTTACAAATAATGAGTTTCCTTCCTTTTTAAAATATTGAAATTGTATTTCTTCACTCTTTTGTCTAATATATATAAGACAAAATATATATGTATTTATATTAGACAAAATATACATAAATATATATTATTAGACAATATATATTTATATTAGATAAAATATATATTTATATTAGACTATATATATATTTATATTAGACAAACTAGAGTCTCACTCTGTCACCCAGGCTAGAGGGCAGTGGCGCAATCTTGGCTCACTGCAACCTTCGCCTCCCAGGTTCAAGTGACTCTCCTGCCTCAGCCTCCCGAGAAGCTGGGATTACAGGTTTGTGCCATCATGCCCAGTTAATTTTTGTATTTTTAGTAGAGACGGGGTTTCACCATATTGCCCAGGCTGGTCTTGAACTGCTGACCTCAGGTGATCTGCCTTCCTTAGCCTCCCAAAGTACTGGGATTACATGCATGAGCCACCGCACCCGGCCTTGTATAAATATATTGACTAGCACTTTCAGAGCAATGTTTAAGAAAGTAGCGGTGCCTGGGACATTGTTTTACTCCCTATTTGGGACAGCATGTGCCTCATGCTTCACCAGTCCTATGCCTTGATTTCTCATGGCTGCACTGAACATGCAGGGTGTGATGGTAAACACAACGCAGTGGCACTGTGCACATGATACTGAAGATACTGAAGAGCCTCCTTCCATGCAATAAATCACCCTGTGGGTGGGGAGGGGAGCTGTTCTAAATGTCTCAAACTTCAGCAGAGAACTGGAGATTCTTGGGTGAATCAGGGCTACCGTGGTCCTGTGTATATGTGTAATTTGCTCCCTTGGAGGTCCCAGAATTTCATACTGCATCGGGGTAGGCTGGAAGCAGCTGAGGGTAATTTCTATAATAATAAAGGAGTATTAGGAAACACCTGCTGTTTTTGGCCTCTTTCATTGCTACCTAACGCAACAGAGACTGTGACCAGGACACTGCGGGCAAATCAAGTCAGCAAGGCAGTGGGAGGACCCTGAACCCCACCTTCAGGTTTCCCTCTTAATTTGCCATGCTACCCAGAACGTTTCTGGGGAAGATTCTCTCTCTCTACCATATTGACATCAGAGATGAAGGGCCGAATGGAAAAATGTGCATATTGTGAGTCAAGCAATTGCTGTGTCAGGCTTTGGCCACAGCTTGTTTATGATGATGGCACTCAAATGTCCTAGGAAAGAACAATCACAGTTGCTGCCCTCCGGGTGATGACATGGGGTCTAGAACAGGGTAGTAAACATCATTCCTGTCTTCTCTCTAAGGAACTTTTTCTTATGAGGGAAGCTATTATTAACTCAAAGACTAAGGTCACTCAAACAGGAGTATCACTAGGAGTACTGAATCAAACGGTAGGGATGGCCGTCCCATTTTGGGTCCTAATAATAGAATTGTAGCCCCATGAGGGAGAATGTTCCCTTTGGTGATCTCCTTGTACCGTATGCAGCAGAGAAAGGGCCGGAACGAGGTCGGAAGGATAGCCTCAGTACAGAGGCTCTCATGAGTGCTGACCAGGAGATGAGACCTCAGTCTAGTAACTGGAGTGCAAAGGAGCAGAGATGGTGAGGTTGCAAAGAAGATCATCGTGCTGCGCTCTCA
>NW_012101843.1:3831386-3833301 GCF_000951045.1 Mandrillus leucophaeus
TGGAGAAGGCAGGTGGGCAGCAGGAGGCAGATCTGACCAGAAGACCACACCGGTCAGAGTCAACATCCCAGGGGTTTCCAGTCCCTGGTTCCAGGTCATTCTTTGACTTGGATTCTGGGAGACACCCTGAACCCTAATAACAAATTGACCCTGTTTAGTGCTGAAGTGAATTTGAACTGGGCTTCTATTGTTTACTACCAAAAGGGTTTTTTCTAAGACAGAAGCCAAGGTCATTCTTTACCTGGGCTGCTCACCCACATCTACATCTACAGCGCTGACTTCATCGCCCTTATTCTTGGTGTTGGCCACATCCCCCGGCCACTTGCACCTTATGGCGATTGGCGTTCATATATATATATATATATCCTGCTTTATACCCAGCATTGAGGAATATACACAAAGACAGTTCTTGCCTTTGAGGAGGAAGAGAAAACGAGCACAAATGAAACAATTACTGATCTATGAATTCAGTGAAGAGAGAGAGGTGTGTGAGGCGGGATTGTCTGAGAATCTTCCTGGAAGGACTAGAGATTGAGATCAGCAAAGGAAAGAGGTAGAGAGCAGGAGAACCAGGAAGCTTGAGCAGGAAGGCAAGAGTGAGCCTTCTCAGGGCTGGGAGAGAGACAAGGATGACCAGGATGGAGAGAAGAGAGCAGTGGAAAATGAAGCCAGACAGGGGAAGGGATAACTTATAGAAGACCTTAAAGATCAGATTGAGGAGTTTGGATTCGAAATGGGTTTTCTTAGGCTAGGCTGGGCTGTGGTAATAAAGAGATCCAAATATTTTCAAACACAATGCAGTTAATTTCTTGCAGATGTAGCTCAAAGTCCAATCTCATTGGTGGGTTGCTTTCCTCCTCCCAGGAATTCAGGGACCCTGACGCCTTCATTTCCAAAGCTGTCATCTCCTAAACTGCACTGTTGTCTGCTGATAACTGATGTTTTTCTTTAAGTGTTGTTCATTTCACTCACATTCCACTTCCTGGAACTCAATGATCTGTTACATCTGAATACCTGGGAGACCAGGAAATGTAGGAGAGCCATGAGCCCAGGAAGAGGAAATGGATCTTTGGTGCCCATGCCCTAAGGAGCTGTGATAGCTGTTCTTGACACTCAGCTCATCACTTCATCATTTTAGCAGGACTTGGGAAGGTTTGGGGGAGAGAAATACCCATTGCAGATCGACAGCTAGGAGACCATGCATGATGTCCGGAGACCCAAAGCTGTCTGATGGCAAAAGAATGCAGAAGAAAAGAGGGTTCAGAAAAGAACCATGAACTGGAGCAGAGGAGAATGACTTGGGGAATGAATAAAATGATGTTTAGTGAATTTACTAAATCCAAAGTGACTGCAGGATCTGTGATGTCACAGCCTGGAGAGGGGTGGGAACTGTGACAGAGATTGACAGAGATGTTGGTGGTCAACACTAGACTGGGGCAGTCAGTCTGGGGAGAAAGAACAATCAGGAAGGGGACCAAGTGTCTCACAAAAGCAGTAAGAGGGAACTTCAACAAAACGGGTCAATGCCAAAGCATCTCAACTTTCTTTCTTTCTTTCTTTCTTTTTTTTTTGAGATGGAGTCTTGCTCTGTTGCCCAGGCTGGAGTATAGTGCATTGGCATGATCTTGGCTCACTGAAGCCTCTGCCTTCTGAGTTCAAGAGGCTCTTGTGCCTCAGTCTCCTGAGTAGCTGGGATTACAGACATGCATCACCACGCCCAGCTAATTTTTGTATTTTTAGTAGAAACGGGGCTTCACCATGTTGGCCAGGCTGGTCTCAAACTACTGACCTCAAGTCATATGCCCACCTCAGCCTCCCAAAGTGCTGGGATTACAGGCATGAGCCACTGCACCTGGCCCATCTCAACTTTCTTACAGGAACTGTGACCTCAACTCCTCAGGACTATGTCCCCCAT